>NC_133433.1:41382491-41710311 GCF_011762505.2 Arvicanthis niloticus
AAAACCCAGTTCCCCCATCATAGCAAGCCCTGACCACCCCATCATACCTGAAAGCAGAATTCAGAATTAAAAACACTTCTCATGATGATGATGGGGACTTTAAGAAGGACATAAAATAACACTCTCAAAGAATTTGAGGAGAACAAAGGTAAACAGGTAAAAGCCCTTAAAGAGGACACACACAAATCCCTTAAAGAATTGCAAAAAACACAACCAAACAGGTGAAGGATTAAACCAAACAATCCAGGATCTAAAAAATGGAAGTAGAAACAATAAAGAAATTTCAAAGGAAGACTACCCTGGAGATAGAAAAACCTAGGAAAAAAGATCAGGAGTCATAGAACCAGGCATCACCAACAGAATACAAGAGTTAAAAGAGAGAATCTCACGTGCAGAAAGATAGTATAAAAAAACGTTGACACAACTGTAAAAGAAAATGCAAAATGCAAAACGATCCTAAGCCAAAACATCCAGGAAATTCAGGACACAATGAGAAAGCCAAACCTAAGGATGATAGTATAGATGATGGTGAAAACTCTCAACTCAAAGGGCCAGTAAAATAACTTAACAAAAATGTAAAGGAAAACTTCCCTAACTTAAAGTAAGAAAATCTCCATAAAATATACAAGAAGCCTTCAGAACCCCAAATAGACTAGACCAGAAAAAAAAAACTCCCATCATATAATAATCAAAAACATCAAAATATACATAAGAAAGGAAAAAAATATAAAAGCAGTAAGGGAAAAAAGGTAAAGTAACAATAAAGGCAGACCTAGAAGAATTACACCAGATTTCTAACCAGAGAGTATAAAAGCTAGAAGATACTTAACTGATATCATACAGACCATAAGAGAACACAAATGCCAGCCCAGACTACTATATCAGCAAAACTTTCAATCACTATTGATGGAGAAACCAAGATACTCCCTGACAAAACCAAATTTACACAATATCTTACCACAAACCCAGCACTTCAAAAGATAATTGATGGAAAACTCCAACACAAGGAAGAAAACTACAACCTAGAAAAAGCAAGAAAATAGTCTTCCAAACAACCCCAAAAGAAGATAGTTACACAAACATAATTCCACTCTACTAACAAAAATAACAGGAAGCAACAATCATTTTCCCTTAATGTCACTTAATATCAAGAGACTCACTTCTCCAATAAAAAATCATAGCCTATCAGACTGGATACATAAAACAGGACACGAATTTTGCGGCATACAGGAAATGAACCTCTGTGACAAAGACAGAGACACCTCAGAGTAAAAGGATGGAAAACAATCTGCCAAGCAAATGGTCCCAAGAAACAAGTGGAGAAGCAATTCTAATATCAAATGAAATTGATTTTCAATCCAAAGTAATAAAAAAAGATAAGAAGGACCCTTCATACTCATAAAAGAAAAATCGACCAAGATGAACTCTCAATTCTGAAAACTATGCCCCAAACGCCAAGGGCACCCACATACACAAAAGAAATTTTACTAAAGCTCAAAGAATACATTGCACCTCACACAATAATGATGGGAGATTTCAACACCCCACTCTCAGCAATGGATAGATCATGGAAACAGAAAACTAAACAGAGACATAAAGAAAACTAACAGAAGTTATGAACCAAATGGATTTAACTAATATCTATAGAACATTTCATCCTAAAACAAAAGAATATACCTTTTTCTCAGCAACTCATAGTACCTTCTTCAAACTAGATCATATAATTGGTCACAAAACAGGCCTCAATAGATACAAAAAGATGAAATAATCCCTTGTACCCTATCAGACCACAATGGGACTAAGGCGGTCTTTAATAATGACAAAAAACAATGGAAAGTCCAATACACATGGAAACTGAACAATGCTCTACTCAATGCTGACTTGGCAAGAAGAAATAAAGAAAGAAATTAAAGACTTTTTAGAATTTAATGAAAATGAGGACACATCATACCAAAACTTGTAGGACTCCATGAAAGCAGTACTAAGAGGAAAATCATAGCTCTAAGTGCCTACAAAAAGAAACTGGAGAGAGCATACACTAACAATTGACAGTGCACTTGAAAGCTTTAGAACAAAAAGAAGCAAAATACCCAAGAGGAGTAGACAGAAGGAAATAATCAAACTCAGGCCTGAAATCAACCAAGTAGAAACAGAAAGAACTACACAAATATCAATAAAACCAGGAGCTGGTTCTTTAAGAAAATCAACAAGATAGACACACCCTTAGCCAGACTAAACAAAGGTCACAGAGACAGTATTCAAATTAATAAAATCAGAACTGAAAATGGAGACATAACAACAGAAACTGAGGACATTAAAAAAATCATCAGATCTTACTACAAAGGCCTATAATCAACAAAATTGGGAACTCAGATGAAATGGACAATTTCTAGACAGATATCAGGTACCAAAATTATATCAGGAGCACATAACCATCTAAACACTCCCATAACCCCTAAAGAAATAACAGTCATTAAAAATCTCCCCACCAAAAAAAGTCCAGGACCAGATGGTTTTAGTGCAGAATTCTACCAGATCTTCAAAAAAAGACCTAATACCAATTCTCTTCAAACTATTCCATAGAATAGAAACAGAAGGAACACTACCCAATTCATTCTATGAAGCTACCATTACACTCATACCTAAACCACACAAAGGACCCAACAAAGAAAGGGAACTACAGATCAATCTCTCTATGAATATTGATGCAAAAATTCTCAATAAAATTCTCACAAACTGAATCCAGAACACATCAAAACAATCATCCATCATGATCAAGTAGGCTTTTCCCAGGAATGCAGGATGGTCAATATCAGAAATCCATCAATATAATCCACTACATAAACAAACTCAAAGAAAAAAAAAAAAACAAACAGCAAGCCAGTAGACAACATCAAAGTAAAATGGAGAGAAACTTGAAGCAATCCCACTAAGATCAGGGACTAGACAAGGCTGCCCACTCTCACCCTACTTATTCAATATAGTACTGGAAGTCCTAGCTAGAGCAATTAGACAACAAAGGGAAGTCAAAAGGATACAAATAGGAAAGGAAGAAGTCAAAATTTCACTATTTGCAGATGATAGGATAGTATACTTAAGTGACCCTAAACTTCCTTGAGAGAACTTCTAAACCTGATAAAAACTTTAGCAAAGTGGCTGGATATAAAATCAACTCAAACAAATCAGTAGCCTTCCTCTAGTCAAAGGGTAAACAGGCTGAGAAAGAAATTAGGGAAATGACACCCTTCACAATAGTCACAAATAATATGAAATACCTTAGAGTGAACCTAACCAAGCAAGTGAAAGATATGTATGACAAGAACGTTAAGTCTCTGAAGAAAGAAATCGAAGAAGATCCCAGAAAAATGGAAAGATCTCCCACCCAGGATTGCAGGATTAATTAGTAAACAGGGCCATCTGCCAAAAGCAATCTACAGATGCAATGCAATCCTATACAAATTTCAAAACAATCTTCATAGAGATAGAAAGTGCAATCTGCAAATCATTTGGAATAACAAAAAAGAAAACAGGATAGAGAGAACTACTCTCAACAATAAAAGGACTTCTGAGGGAATCACCATTCCTGACTTCAAACTGTACTACAGAGCAATAGTGATAAAAAAAAAAACCTGCATGGTATTGGTACAGAGACAGGCAGGAATATCAATGTAATAGAATTAAAGATCCAGTAATGAACCCACACACCTATGGTCACTTGATCTTTGACAAAGGCGCTAAAACCATCCAGTGGAAAAAGGATAGCATTTACAGCAAATGGTGCTGGTTCAACTGGAGGTCAGAATGTAGAAGGATGCAAATCAATCCATTCATATCTCCTTGTACAACGCTCAAGTCCAAGTGGATAATGGACCTGCACAATTAGAAAGTATACAATCAATGCAACTTACATTAAATACTGTAGAAGAAACAAAAGTATTTTTAGCTTGACAATTAAAAGAGCCTTAACACATGTGCTAACACCTGTTTGAAATCCAGATCTTGTCCCCAACTTATCTCTTGCTAATATAATTTTATAGAGAACTGCAGCTAACTTCCAAATATGTCGCTGAAAATGTCCAGATCCAGCCTTCCCAATGAATACTGTTATTTCCAATATTGGATTGACTTCTAGACCAGTACATGAATCAGTGCGAATAACTGGTCACATTAAGAAAAATACAATTCTCTTTTTAGTTCTCTGTTCCATGAGGCCTAAAAACTTAAGGCCAGTCAACTTTTCCCATCAGGAGTATAGGTAATCAAAGGTGAGTCAGAAACATATGTCCAATGCAGCTCCCCAGTCACCATTGTCACAGCACTCAGCAAGCCCAGGTCAGCATCATTCTTTGTCTGGACATCAGCATGTCTCACCCATCACTCTGGCCACCACCCTGCTCCTTCAGCTTCCTGCAGAAAAAACACAAACATGCCCTCTTCCCCATATTAAATACCTGATCGAGATCATGAGATCATGCCATATGCCAGTGAATGGATCCTTCCCTTTCAACTATGCATAATTATGCCTAGTTGTAGGTGCCATAGACACTCAGCAGATAGTTCCTTGGCATCCAATGTTTAAAAAAATATTTTAAAATAAAAAGAACATGATTTAAATAAATTTTTGGTATATGGGGATATACGTCCCCCTTTTTCTTTTATGAAAATACTGTTTTAAAGGTTCTTGGGCCCCTTCCACAGGTCTTTTCCTTGACAATTATAAGGTATTCCAGTAGTATGGGTAACCTTAATTGCTGCCAAAGTCTCAATTGCTGTACTTAGATAACCAGATCCATTATCAGGTTTTTTTTTTTTTTTTACTTTTGTTTTGTTTTTTATAATTGGAGATTATTTATCTACATTTCAGATCTTATCCCCATTCGCCCCAACCCAGAAACTCCTTATCCTGTTCTCCTTCCTCCTATTTGTATGAGGGTGTTTCCCCTCCCATTCACACACTCCCACCTCCACACCCTCAAATTCCCCATCACTGGGGAATCCAGCTTTCAAGAGAACAAGGACCTCCTCTCCCACTGATGCCCAACAAGGCCATCCTCCACTACATATACAGCTGGAGCCATAGGTGCTCCATGTGTGTTCCCATGCTAGCTGTTTAGACCCTGGGAGCCCTGGTTGGTTGGTATTGTCACTCTCCCCATGGGGCTGCAAGCCCCTTCAACTTCTTCAGTCTTCTCTCTAACTCCCCCATTGGGTCCTGGTAATCAGTTCAATGGTTATATACTAGCATCTGCCTTTGTATATGTCAGGCTCTGGCAGAGCCTCTCAGGAGACAGGTATATCAGGCTCCTGCCAGCATGCACTTCCTGACATCAACAACAGTGTTTGCATTTGTTGATTGCACCTGGGATGGATTTCCAGGTGGGGCACTATCTGGATGGCCTCTCTTCCAGTTTCTGCTCCACACATTATCTCCATATTTGCTCCATCACACACTCCCACCTCTACACCCTCGAATGAGTATTTTGTTACTCCTCCTAAGAAGGACTGAAACACTCACACTTTGGTATTTCTTCTTCATGAGCTTCATGTGGTCTGTGAGTTATGTCTTGGGTATTGTGAGCTTTTGGGCTAATAACCCACTTATCAGTAGGTGCATACCATTATTGTTCTTTTGTGACTGGGTTACCTCACTGTTATAATTAAGGTTGCTATGGCTACAGTGAAGCATGTGTCCTTGTTATATGTTGGAGCATCATTTGGGTATACACACAGGAGGGGTATAGATGGGTTCTCAGGTAGTACTATGTACAGTTTTCTGAGGAACCACCAGATTGATTACCAGAGTGGTTGTACCATCTTGCAATCCTACCAGCAAGGGAGAAGTGTTTCTCTTTCTCCACATCCTCACCAGGATCTGCTGTCACCTGAATTTTTTTATTTTAACCATTCTGACTGGTGTGAGGTAGAACCTCAGGGTCATTTTGATTTGCATTTCCCTGATTACTAAGGATGTAGAGCATTTCCTTAGGTGCTTCTTGGCCATTCGATATTCCTCTGTTGATAATTCTCTGTTGAGCTTTGTATTCCATTTTAAAATAGGATTATTTGATTGTCTGGATTCTAATTTCTTGAGATTTTTGTATATTTTGGATATTAGCCCTCTATCAGATGTAGGATTGGTAATGATCTTTTCCCAATCTGTTGGTTGCTGTTTTCTCCTATTGACATTGTCCTTTGCCTTACAGAAGCTTTGCAATTTTATCAGGTCCCATTTGTAATTCTTGATCTTAGAGCATAAGCTATTGGTGTCATGTTCCGGAACTTCCCCTGGGCCCATGTGTTTGAAGCGCTTCCCCAGTTTCTCTTGTGTTAGTTTCATTGTGTCTGGTTTTATGTGAAAGTTCTTGATCTACTTGGACTAGAGCTTCATACAAGGAGAGAAGTATAGATCAATTTGCATTTTTCTACAAGCAGAACTCTAGTTCAACCTGCACCACTTGTTGAAAATGCTGTCTTTTTTGTCCACTGGATGGTTTTTAGCTCCTTTGTCAAAGATCAAATGACCATAGTAGGTGAGCGGGTTCATTTCAGGCTCTACAGTTCTATTCCATTGATCTTTCTGCCTGTCTCTGTACCCATACCATGCAGTTTTTATCACTACTGCTCTGTAGTACAGATTGAGGTCAGGAATGGTGATTCCCCCAGAAGTTCTTTTATTATTGAGAATAGTTTTTGCTATTTTGTTTCTTTTGTTATTCCAAATAAATTTGAGACTTGCTCCTTCTAACTCTATAAAGAATTTAGTTGGAATTTTGAGGTGGATTGCCTTGAATTTGTAGGTTGTTCTCAGCAAGATGACCATTTTTTACTATATTAATCCTGCCAATCCATGCGCATGGGAGATCTTTCCATCTTCTGAGATCTTCATTTTTTTTTCTTCAGAGACTTGAAGTTCTTGCCATACAGATCTGTTACTTTCTTGGTTAGATTCACACCAAGGTATTTTATATTATTTGTGACTATTGTGAAGGGTTTCATTTTACTAATTTCTTTCTCAGCCTGATATTCTTTAAATAGAGGAAGGCTACTGATTTGTTTGAGTTGATTTTATAACCAGCCACTTTGCTGAAGTTGTTTATCATGTTTAGGAGTTCTCTGGTGGATGCTTAGGGGTCACTTAAGTGTAATATCATATCATCTGCAAATAGTGATATTTTGACCTCTTCCTTTCCAATTTGTATCCCTTTGATCGCCGTTTGTTGTCTAATTGCTTCAGGTAGGATATCAAGCACTATATTGAATAGGTAGGGAGTGAGTGGGCAGCTCTGTCTAGTGTGTGATTTTAGTGGGATTGCTTCATGTTTCTCTCCATTTAGTTTGATGTTGGCTGCTGGTTTGCTGTATATTGCATTTACTTATGTTTAGGTATGGGCCTTTATTTCCTGTTCTTTCCAAGACTTTTTACTATGAAGGGGTGTTGAATTTTGTCAAATGCTTTCTCAGCATCTAATGAGGTGATCATGCAGTTTTTTTCTTTGAGTTATTTATATAGTGGATTATGTTGACAGATTTCTGAATATTGAATATCTAATATTGAACCATCCCTGGATTCTTGCCTACTTGATCATGGTGGATGATAGTTTGATGTGTTCTTGGATTCAGTTTGTGAGAATTTTATTGAGTATTTTTGCATCAATATTCATAAGGGAGATAGGTCTAAAGTTCTCTTTCATTGTTGGGTCTTTGTGTGGTTTAGGCATGAGTGTAGTTGTGGCTGCATAGAACAAATTGGGTAGTGTTTCTTCTGTTTCTATTTTATAGAATAGTTTATAGAGAATTGGTTTTAGGTCTTCCAAGGTCTGATAGAATTCTGCACTAAAACCATCTAGTCCTGGCCTTTTTTATTTTTTTGGTAGAGGGACGTTGAATGACTGCTGTTATTGCTTTAGGTGTTGTAGGACTATTTAGATGGTTTATCTGATCCTGACTTAAGTTTGGTACCTGGTGTCTGTCTAGGAAATTGTCCATTTCATTCAGATTTTCCAGTTTTGTTGAGTATAGCTTTTTGGAGTAGGATCTGATGATTTTTTTGAATTTCCTCAGTTTCTGTTGTTATGTCTCTTTTTTAATTTCTGATTTTATTAATCTGGATACTGTCTCTGTGCCCTTTGGTTAGTCTAGCTAAGGGTTCATCTTCCTGGTTGATTTTCTCAAAGAACCAGCTCCTGGTTTTTGTTGATTCTTTAGATAATTCTTTTTGTTTCTACTTGGATTATTTCAGTCCTGAGTTTGATTCTTTCCTGCCTTCTCCTCCTCATGGGTGTATTTGCTTCTTTTTGGTTTAGAGCTTTCAGGTGTGCTGTCAAGCTGCTAGTGTATGGTCTCTTCAGTTTCTTTTTTAGGCACTTAGAGCTGTGAGTTTTCCTTTTAGCACTGCTTTCATTGTGTCCCACAAGTTTTGGTACGATGTGTCTTCATTTTCATTAAATTTTAAAAAGTCTTTAATTTTTTTTCTTTATTTCTTCCCAGAGCAAATTATCATTAAGTTTAGCGTTGTTCATTTTCCAGGTATATATGGGCTTTCCGTTGATTTTATCATTATTCAAGACCAGCCTTAGTCTGTGGTGATGTGATAGAATGCATGGGATTATTTTAATCTTCTTGTATCTGTTGAGGCCTGTTTTGTGACCAATTATATGGTCAATTTTTAGAGAAGTTACCATAAAGTTCTGAGAAGAAGGTATATTCTTTATTTTTTTTTGGATGAAATGTTCTATAAATATCTGCTAAATCCATTTGAATCTTAACTTCTGTTAATTTTACTGTGTCTCTCTTTAGTTTCTATTTCTATGATCTGTGCATTGTTGAGTGTAGGGTATTGAAGTCTCCCACTATTATTGTGTGAGATACAATGTGTACTTTGAGCTTTAGTAAAGTTTCTTTTATGAATGTGGGTACCCTTGCATTTGGAGCATAGATGTTCAGAATTGAGATTTTATCTTGGTTGATCTTTTCTTTGATGAGTATGAAGTGTCCATCCTTATATTTCTTGATAACTTTTGTTAGAAAGTTGATTTTATTCCATATTAGAATGGCTACTCAAGCATGTTTCTTGGGACCATTTGCTCGGAAAGTTGTTTTCCAGCCTTTTATTCTGAGGTAGTATCTGTTTTTGTTACTCAGGCTCATTTCCTGTATGAAGCAATATGTTGGGTACCACTGACGCATCCAGTCCATTAGTCTATGTCTTTTTATTGGGGAACTGAGTCCATTGCTATTAAAGGATACTAAGAAAAATTGATTGTTACTTGCTGTTTTGTTGTTGTTGTTGTTAGAGGTAAAATTATGTTTGTGTGGCTATCTTCTTTTGGGTTTGTTGGAAGAACATTACATTTTTGCTTGTTCTAGGGTATAATTTCCCTCCTTGTTTTGGAAGTTTCCCTCTATTATCCTTTGTAGGAATGGATTTATGAGAAGATATTGTGTAAATTTAGTTTTGACATGGAATATCTTGGTGTCTCCATCTATGGTAATTGAGAGTTTTGCTGGGTAGAGTAGTCTGGGCTGGAATTTGTGTTCTCTTATGGTCCGTATGACATCTCTCCAGGATCTTCTGGCATTTATAGACTCTGGTGAGAAGTCTGGTGCAATTCTGACAGGTCTGCCTTAATTGGTTACTTGACCTTTTTCCCTTACTGCTTTTACTATTCTTTCTTTGTTTTGTGCATTTGGTGTTTTGATTATTATGTGACAGGAGGAATTTCTTTTCTGGTCTAGTCTATTTAGAGTTCTGTAGGCTTCTTTCTTGTTCATTGGCATCTCTTTCTTTAGGTTAGGGAAGTTTTCTTCTATAATTTTGTTGAAGATATTTACTGGCCCTTTTAGTTGCAAATCTTAGCACTCTCCTGTACGTATTATCTTTACGTTTGGTCTTTTCATTGTGTCCTGGATTTCCCAGATGTTTGGGGTTAGGAGGTTTTTGCATTTTGTATTTTTTAAATCGTTGTGTCAAGGTTTTTTATGGTATCCTCTGCACCTGCGATTCTGTCTCTTATCTCTTGTATTCTGTTGGTGATGCTTATATCCATGACTCCTGATCTCTTTCCTAGGTTTTCTATCTCCTGGGTAGTCTCACTTTGTGATTTCTTTATTGTTTCTACTTGCATTTCTATGTCCTAGATGGTTTTGTTCAATGCCTTAACCTGTTTGGTTGTGGTTATTTGTAATTCTTTAAGGGAGTTTTGTGTTTCTTTTTAAGGGCTTCTTCCTGTTTACATGTGTTCTCCTTTATTTCTTTGAGAGAGTTATTTAAGTCCTTCTTAAAGTCCTGTATCATCATCATGAGAAGTTATTTTGTATCTGAATCTTGCTTTTCCAGTGTCATGGGATATTCAGGACCTGTTATGGTGGGGGAACTAGGTTCTGATGATGTTAAGTAACCTTGGTTTTCATTGCTTATGTTCTTGCACTTGCCTTTTGCCAGCTGGTTATCTCCAGTGCTACCTTCACTCACTGTCTCTGACTGAAGAAGTCTGTCCTATTATCATGTTTGTGTCAGAACTCCTCAGAGTCCCCTGTTTCTGTGATTCTCTGATTCTGAGATCCTAGGATTCCTGGGAGTCAGGTTGCTTCTGGGATCCTAAAATCCTGGTAGGCCCTGGCTTCTGAGATCCTATGGTCCTATTATTCTATGTTCCTGGGTGTGTTTGAGCTCCAGGGAGTCCAGCCTCCTCTTGGTTTTGTGGGATGTAGGTTGAGAGCTGGTGCCCTATGACCTCTCTGGGCACTGCTACAGACCAGAAGGGTCCTATGCCACTGGCCATATTGGAATCTCTGGGTCCCAGCAGGTCCCAATTCCTCCCTGTTTTGGCGTGGGTGTGTCGTGGCCTACTCACCCAAGATCCTGGGCCTATTAGAGCTCCTGTGAGTCCAGCCTCCTCTGGGTTTTGGGGGGATATGATGCAGAGCTGGATCCCTGTGACTGCTCTGGGCACAAGTGCATACTGGGATGGTCATAAAAATTGTTAAAATGTCTTCATTTTCACAGAACGATGTTACACTATGCCTGTGCACATGGCCATCTTGTGGTAGCTTCCCTCCTAATAGGGTGGAATTCTGACATTGATCTCCGTGACAGTGACAACTGCACAGCACTAATTAAGGTAGACATCACCCAACAGTTTCAGTGTGACATGGATTTGATGGGAATTCTGGGAATAAAAATGATCTCAGCTAAATGCAAATGGTTAGTGAAATCCGTGAAATTTTTGTATTTCTCATCTTTGCTATTTATTTCTTGATGTAATACCCATAGGCTACACAGTATGGGCATGAAGGATGTGCACTCATTTTACTAGATCATGGTGCTGATCCAAATGCCAAGGACAACCATGGGAACACGGCTTTGCACTATGCTGTTTGGCAAAACAAAACTTCAATGGTAAACATACTGCTGGAACACCATGCTGACATCTGTATAAGGAATGAGGTACAGACCACAGAACTTTGATTTACAGATTATTTTCAATGCGTGTGCTTTAAATGATTTATTTGCATTGTGAAAACAATGACAGGACATTGAAAAGTATATTATTTGGGAAGATTATGTTGTGTAATTTATAACTATCTTACAAATGGGATCTTATTTTAATAGTTAGAGGTTGTTTTTTAAACAACTTTCAGCCCTTAAGGAATCCCATTCCCTTTGCATATCTGTAAGCTTCATGAAGTTACTTATAGGAGCGGGTGCAAGGCTTATGATTGTTGCAAAGAAAAATATCTTCTTGTTCAGCATTGTTCATTGAACTTGTTAGCAGCTCAGTTCCTATCTCCTTGTCTGCCTGTCTGCCTGTCTGCCTGTCTGCCTGTCTGCCTGTCTGCCTGTCTGCCTGTCTGCCTGTCTGCCTGTCTGCCTGTCTGCCTGCCTGCCTGTCTCTCTGTGTATCCTTGGCTTTCTGGTACTGTGTCTCTGCTTCCCAAATGCTGGGACTAAAGTCATGCATTCCACATGCAGTCAGTTAGTAGTTTTCATTGTTCTAAAATGAGCACATAGACAGTTATCAGACTTTGTATTGATAAACAGTTTCATTGTAATATCTGATTTATATTTTGCTTAGAAATAACCTTAAGTAGTAACTAAAAAAATGGCCTAAAATTTTTTTAGTAAGTATGCATTAGAGACATTAAGAGTTCTTAAAGATAAGAGATTCATTGTCCAGTAGGTAGAAAAATTGTATAGATCCATGGTTCACAAGTTATCAGAGTACATTTGATGCCTGTATCATTTATTTCACAACTTATGTCTCAGTGAGCCATTTGCATGTCTGCCATGGGTTCCAAATACCATAAAGTGGAAACTAAAGAGTTGCTTCCATAGCCTGGTGGGAATGCAGTTGTTTCTGTAATGCTTTCAGTGAAGTTCTGTATGTTTGCCACAAAATCACCATGTAGGGAGGATTATGCATGTCATGATATTTCTTCCATACTGGTCTTATTGTGCTCAGGATTATAACATTTTTCTAACAGAGGAACAGGGTGCTCACATGAGGCATGGTATTCTGGTAAACTAAATATAGTTTGTAATATGAAGGATTAAACCCTCTCCCAGAGATGCAATTTAACTCATCACTCAAAGGAAATACTGGGAACCTGTCCACTATGGTTTAATGCTTGTAGTATTAGAGGTAAAAATGAGGGCTCCATCCTCAAGGAGCTTTGGTTTAGCAAGGAGCAATCACATGACTCAAATACCATGGTAATGCCAGGGAAAAAGCCAAGCTCAGGTGACCTTTTCACCCTCAAATGAGAGTCAGGAGGACAGGATTTGTAGGCAGCTCTCAGCAGGCAGGCAGAGGCTGTACAAAGAGAAGAGCAACAAGCATAAGAACACTGTGGGGTAAGAAGGGCAAGACTGTGGCTCACTGACCCTCAGGAGTAGGGAGCTCCATCAAGTCTTCCATGGGATTGTCCATTATTTTGAGAGATATCAAGTTCTCAGTGTTATCAACTACTGTTTTTCCATAGGATAATTTTACACCATATACTCTGGCTCGATTAAGAAACAACGAAAGCCTGGCAAAGTTTTTAGTAGACAGGAGGGACCAGATACCGAAAGCTGATGAACTGAAGAGGTAAAGTTGCTAATTTTTCTGACTTTGTAGTATTCTATAATGGGTACAATCAGTCATGTCTGAGGCCATAAATTGGTGGCCTCATGAATGAAAAATGAAGAACAAATCAACATATTATTTAGGATATCAACACATAGTTTTAATAGATAGAGAAGAAATTATCCAAATTAAAAAGTATACATACAGATTCAGCAGTAATTTTCAATATGAGCCAAAGATTTTCATTCATAATCTGATTCTATTTGTTGTTTATATTAGCTGAAGATTTGTATTTTTAATTTGTTATTGGATATTATATTTACATTTCAGATTTTATCCCCTTGCCCCATTCCCCCCACAACCCAGGAACCCCCATCACATCCCCCCCTCCTGCTTCTATGAGGATATGGCCCCACCTGCCCACCAACTCCCACCCACCCTCTCGAATCCCCCAACCACACTCAGTGTTCAGCCTTCATGGGACCAAGGAAATTCTTTCCCACCTATTGCTGACAAGGCCATCCTCCCCTAGATATACAGAAGGAGTCATATGACCCTCCCTATGTGCTCTCAGTCTGGTGGTTTGGACCCTGGGGAGCTCTGGTTGGTTGGTTCTGTTGGTCTCCTCATGGGGCCACAAACACTTTTAGCCCCTTCAGTCTTCACTCTAACTCCTCCATTGGGAACCCCTTGATCAGATCAATGGTTAGTTGTGAGCATCTGCATCTGAATATATCAGAATCTGTTAGACCTCTAAGGAGACAGCTATATCAGGCTCCTATCAGCATGCTTTTCCTGACATCCACATCAGTGTCTACCTTTAGTTACTGCACATGGGATGAATGTGCAGGTGGAATGGTCTCCAGGCAGCCCCTCCTTCAGTTTCTGTCCCACACTTTGTGTCCATATTTGCTCCCTTGGGTATTTTGTTACTGCTTCTAAGTAGGACCAAGGTATCCACACTTGGTCTTCCTTCTTCATGAGCTTCATGTGTTCTGTGAGTTGAATCTGGCTATTTCAAGGTTTTTGGGCTAATATCCACTTATCAGAGAGCAAATAGCATGTGTGTTCTTTTGTGATTGGGTTATCTCACTCAAGATGATATTTTCTAGTTCCATCCATTTACCTAAGAATTTCTCAAAGTCATTGTTTTTAATAGCTGAGTAATACTCCATTGTGTAAATGTACCACATTCTTTGTATCCATTCCTCTGTTGAAGGACATCTGGGTTTTTTCCAGCTTCTGGCTGTTATAAATACGGCTGCTATAAACATAGTGGAGCTAATATCCTTGTTATATGTTGGAGCATCTTCTGGGTATATTCCCAGGAGTGGTATAGCTGGATTATCAGGTAATATGTCCAATTTTCTGAGGAACTGACAGACTGATTTCCAGAGTGGTTGTACCAGCTTGGAATCCCACCAACAGTGGAGGAGTGTTCCTGTTTCTCCACATCCTCTCCAGCATCTACTATCACCTGAGTTTTTGATCTTATCCATTCTGACTGGTGTGAGGTGTTATCTCAGGGTTGTTTTGATTTGCATTTCACTGATGACTAAGGATGTTGAACATTTCTTAAGGTGCTTCTTGGCCATTTGAATTTCCTCAGTTGAGAATTCTTTGTTTACCCCATTGTTTAAATAGGTTATCTGATTGTCTGGAGTCTAATTTCTTGAGTTCTTTGTATATATTGGATATTAGCCATCTATCGGATGTAGGATTGGTAATATGTTTTTCCCAATCTGTTGGTTGCCGTTTTGTCCTATTGACAATGTCCTTTGCCTTACAGAAACTTTGCGATTTTATGAAGTCCCATTTGTCAATTCTTAATCTTAGAGCATAAGCCATTGGTGCTCTGTTCAGGAACTTTTCCACTGTGCCTAGGTATTTGAAGGTCTTCCCACCTTCTACTCTATTAGTTTCAGTGTATCTGGTTTTATGTGAAGGTCCTTTATCCACTTGGACTTGAACTTTGTATAAGAGGATAAGAATGGATCAATTTGTATTCTTTTACATGCTGACCTCCAGTTGAACCAGCACCATTTGTTGAAAATGCTGTCCTTTTTCCACTGGATGGTTTTAGCTCCTTTGTCAAAGATCAAGTGACCAAGTGGTGTGTGCGTTCATTTCTGGATCTTCAATTCTATTCCACTGATGTTTTTGCCTGTCTCTGTACCAATACCATGCAGTTTTATCACTATTGCTCTATAGTAGAGTTTGAAGTCAAGGATAGTGATTCCCTCAGAAGTTCTTTTATTGTTGAGAATAGTATTTGCTGTCCTGGTTTATTTGTTATTCCAAATGAATTTGCAAATTGCTCTTTCTATCTCTATGAAGAATTGATTTGGAATTTTGATGGGGATTGCATTGAATCTGTAGATTGCTTTTGGCAAGATCGCCACTTTTACTAAATTAATCCTGCCAATCCTGGATGGGAGATCTTTCCATTTTCTGAGATCTTCTTCGATTTCGTTCTTCAGAGACTTGAGGTTCTTTTCATACAGATCTTTCAATTGCTTGGTTAAATTCACTCCTTGATATTTTATATTATTTGTAACTGTTGTGAAGGGTAACATTTTTCTAATTTCTTTCTCAGCCTTTTTATCCCTGAGTAGAGGAAGGCTACTGATATGATTGAGTTGATTTTATATGCTAGCTGAAGATTTTTAATATCAGAATTTCTTTAAAGCATGTATTTGGAACTCTATAATTTAGTATTTGATATTAAATAAACAGCTTAAGAATTTTTTATCTAAACCTGTTATATTCATTTCCCTTTTAAATGCCATATTAAATGAAAGTAATTTTTTTCTCCTCAGTTTTCTGACAGTTTTCTTTAGTTTCTTCTTTTTTTTAATGTTGGGTTGAAGGCAAGTACCTAACATTCTCAACAGTCATAAACTTGACAAATGGGGATTGCCTTAAGATTTTCATCAGCCTGAATAAGTACTTGGACAGCTCAGACAGGAATAAATAGAAAACAAAAGTTTATCTTTACAATTAACACACACACACACAGACACTCACACACTTACACACACACTCACACACCTACTCACACAAAGAGAGAGAGTTGTGGGAGGGAGATTGAGAGAGATATCTTCTTGGTATTGTGCATATCTTCATTGTAAATGTGAAAACCATTAGATAAACATAGGGAAACATCAGCAGGACTATGCTTCTCTGTCACACTTTTTACTATATTGTACACAATGAAAGATTCTAGTGTTTGTTAATTTATATGGACCTGAAAAGCTAGGATCTATATGGAAAAGCAGGTTGTAATTGTCATGTTTTTACAAGCCAGGGACTTCTCACAGAATTAGCATTGGCAATTATTCTTTACATCTTGTATATTTTATCTTGGCAAAATTTTCAAGCCCAGCTAAAAAAAATGATGGTTACCAAACCATTCATTTGAATAATTTTAGAAAACTATCTGCACCTTTCAGGAACTCTGTTTTGTAAAAGTTGATCTTTGAGTATAATTATTTTAAAATATGGTTTTTAGACTGAAACTTGGCAACCTGAAGATAAAAGTACAACCAGAACGCCCAACAGAAGATTCAGAACAGCCTCAGGTGATGTTGGACAGTACAAGTTTGGTAAGTCAGTTGTACTCAGAATATTATTATTCTTTGTCAAGTAAGGTTGTATAGGAATACTTGAGGCACCATCAGAAACATCCCATGAGCAATAGCAGGCATATTCACTCTGCAGAGATACATACAAGCAAAACTCCAATGCATAGAAATGTAACAATGAATAAATTAACAATTTAAAAATGATACTTTTTAAAAGTCAAATTTAGCTAATCAGATGTGTGTTGTCATAGGACTGCCCCATTGAGTATGGAATAGTGACAAATTGCAGGACTTGGTTCTCTCCTCATACTGTGTGTGTTCCAGGGAGTGTACTCCAGTTATCACGCTTGGTGTCAGCTACCTATACCCATGAAACTATCTTGTCTGTCTAAAATACATACACACGGACATACATACATGCAAACATACATATATGCATACATATGCATGTATGCTGCTAGAGGGCTAATAACCCTAAAATTCTAATAACATTAAAATTGATGTTATCTATTATTTGTGAATCTCACACATATGTATAATTTTTTAAAGCATATACTCCCATTCTTGACATCCAACATATCCTTGGGATCCTTTCCCAACTTCATGTCTCCTCTTTCATTTCCCCCATCTTTCTATTCCTCCTCATTTTTCTCCATGTTCTTATCCATTATTAAGTATCTTTCTGACTCTGATTACTGCTGGTCATATACATATGGATATGGGATCATTTCCTGAATGGTGATCAGTTGTCAAATTAAATATATATAACCTCATTGTAGAAAGTTTTGGTATGATGTACCTTCATTTCATGGGTGGGTAGGGAACACCCTTGAAGAAACAGGAGGAGATGGGAAGGGATAGGGAGTTTCTGAGGTGAAAACCAGGAAACGGGATAACATGTGAACTGTAAATAAAGAATATATCTAATAAAAATGAATAAATGTATTTTATTTATGGATAATATAACATGGCATATAGGAATTAAGCACATTAATTAATTAATTTATATATACATATATGTAATATATGTATATATTATATAAACACACTTCTGAACTAATTAGGAGTTTGGAAAATTAACTGTATATAACCTCATTGTAGAAATCAGTTTTCTTTTTGCACACCAGAAAGAATGAAATTACAAAAATTCCATTTGCAGTAGCATCAAATATAGTGTTTTTTTTTTCAGAAAATGGTAAGTTAATTCTAACATTGGAAATGATGCAAATGTTAAATTACTTAATAAAAAAGAAACTTAATTAGATTACATTTAATGTCTTATCTTCAAATTTACTGTTCAAAATCTAATAAGGAAGAGACTCTAATAATGGCTTGTAGACCAGTAGGATACAATTGAGAGCCCAGAAAATTAAACCTGATTTTTGGTCAGTTGGCGTTTACAGAAGTCCCAAGGCAATTTGGCAAAGCTGGGTAAGGTGCAAAGACCACACTTATATAATATATATATATATATATATATATATATATATATATATATATATATATATCGTACAGATTTAAAATATTTACCTCACGCCATCTATCCATCTATAAATTTAGCTCATGGATGTAAATTCGAGAGCTAGAATAGAGAAACTTGAAGTTTTGAAACAAGAAAAATTTTATGATTTTATGTCAGAAAGAGTCCTTAGTTATGCCACTGAACCTTGATTTTAAAATGAATAGCCTAGTAGTGATTGAACTGTATGTATGTATGCTGAACTGGCAAGCTATGCTCACTGGTGTGATAGTGGCATAAATGACATGGATTTAATACTCACTCTGCAAGATGGAATCCGTTTCTGATATTGTTAACTAGGCCAAAACTTTCTGACTGGCATGGTCATAAATATAGGGAAGACCTAATACTATTATTTTTCAGTAAGATCATTGTACTAAATTGTCCCTTAAGTTCCCATCTTTATACCCATAGATTAGTGTATCTCTCAACCCTCATTGTAGGAATTTCTTTTTGCAGATGGTGATTAATACAGAGAACAGTAGCTGTTGAGTGCATTACAATCAATACCACTCATTTTCCTCCCAAGATTTTGGGATTATTTAATAGAGGACAGAAGGAGTGTAAGCAGTAGATAGTAGACATCTGCAATAGAGTTTTTATCTTATTTCATTTATATTTTTTATTGGATATTTTATTTTCATTTCTGATATGATATCCTTTCCCCATTCTCCCAGACCCAGGAAACCCCTATCCCATTCACCCTCTTCCTGCTTCTATGAGGATGTGCCCTCACCCACTTTTCCACTCCCACCTCCCCACCCATGAATTCCCTCACACTTGGGCATCCAGGCTTCATGGGACCAAGTACTTCCACTCCATGCCTGACAAAGCCATCCTCCCTTACATATACAGTTGGAGCCATGGGTTCCTTTCTATGTGCTCTCAGCCTGATGATTTAGACCCTGGGATCTCTGGTTGATTGGTATTGTTGCTCTCCCCATGGAGTAATAAACTCCATGATATTGTGAGTTTTGAGGATAATATTCAATTATCAGTGAGTGCATACCATGTGTGTTCTTCTGTGATTGGGTTACCTCACTCAGGATGATATTTTCTAGTTTAATCCATTGGCCTAAGAATTTCTCAAATTCCTTGTTTTTAATAGCTGAGAAATATTCCATTGTGTAAATGTATCATATTTTCTGCATCTATCCCTCTGTTGAAAGCATCTGTGTTCTTTCCAGTTTCTTGCTATTATAAATAAGGCTTCTATGAACATAGTGGAGCATATGACCTTGTTATATGTTGAAGCATCTTCTGGGTGTGAACCAAGGAGTAGTATAGCTGGGTTCTCAGGTAATGTTATGTCCAGTTTTCTGAAGACCCACCAGACTGATTTCCAGAGTGGTTGTATGAGCTTGCAATCCCACCAACAATGGAGGACTGTTCCTCTTTCTCCACATCCTCGCCAGCATCTGCTATCACCTGAGTTTTTGATCTTAGCCATTCTAACTGGTGTAAGGTCAATCTCAGGGTTTTTTTTTTTTATTTGCTTTTTGCTGAAGTCTAAGGATATTGAACATTCCTTTAGGTGCTTCTCTGCCATTCGACGTTCTTTCCTTGAGAATTCTTTGTTTACTTCTGTACCCCATTTTTAATGGGGTTATTTTTTTCTCGAGTCTAATCTCTTGAGTTCTAATATCTACATATTGGATATTAGCTCTCTATTGGTTGTAGGGTTAGTAATGATCTTTTCTCAATCTGTTGGTTGCCATGTTGTCCAACTGACAGTGTCCTTTTCCTTACAGAAACTTTGCAATTTTATGAGGTTCCATTTGTTAATTCTTGATATTAGAGCATAAGCCATTGGTGTTCTGTTCAGAAAATTTTCTCTTATGCCTAGGTATTCGAGGGTCTTCCCATCTTCTATTCTATTAATTTCAGTGTATCTGGTTTTATGTGAAGGTCCTTTATCCAATTGGACTTGAGCTTTGTACAAGAAGATATGAATGGATTGATTTGCATTCTTTTACATGCTGACCTCCAGTTGAACCAGCACCATTTGTTGAAAATGCTGTCCTTTTTCCACTGGATGGCTTTAGCTCCTTTGTCAAAGATCAAGTGACCATAGGTGTGTGGGTTCATTTCTGGATCCTCAATTCTATTCCACTGATCTTCCTGCCTGTCTCTGTACCAATACCATGCAGTTTTTTTAAATCACTATTGTTCTGTAGTACTTTTTGAGGTTAGAGATAGTGATTCCTCCAGAAATTCTTTTATTGTTGAGAATAGTTCTTTCCATCCTGTTTTTTTTTTTTTGTTATTCCACATGAATTTGCAAATTGCTCTTTCTATCTCTATGAAGAAATGATTAGGAATTTTTATGAGGATTGCACTGAACCTGTAGATTGCTTTTGGCAAGATGGCCATATTTACTAAATTAATCCTGCCAATCCAGGAGCATGGGAGATCTTTCCATCTTCTGAGATCTTCTTCGATTTCTTTCTTCAGAGACTTAATGTTCTTGTCATACAGATCTTTCAATTGCTTGGTTAGGTTCACTCCAAGGTATTTCATATTATTTGTGACTATTGTGAAGGGTGTCATTTCCCTAATTTCTTTCTCAGCCTGTTTATCCTTTGATTAGAGGAAGGCTACTGATTTGTTTGAGTTGATTTTATATCCAGCCACTTTGCTGAAGTTGTTTATCAGGTTTAGAATTTCTCTGTTGGACATTTTAGGTTCACTTAAGTACACTATCGTATCATCTGCAAAGAGTGAAATTTTGACTTCTTCCTTTTCTATTTGTATCTCTTTGACTTCCTTTTGTTGTCTAATTGCTCTGGCTAGGAATTCCAGTACTATATTGAATAGGTAGGGAGAGAGTGAGCAACCTTGTCTAGTACCTGATTTTAGTGGGATTGCTTCAAGTTTCTCTCAAGTTTGATGTTGGATACTGGCTTGCTGTACATTGCTTTTACTATGTTTAGGTATGGACCTTGAATTCCTGATCTTTCTAAGACTTATACCATGAAGGGATGTTGAATTTTTTCACTTGTTTTCTTAGCATCTAGTAAGATGATTATGTATTTTTTTTCTTTGAGTTTGTTTATATAGTGGATTATGTTGATGGATTTCTGAATATTGAACCATCCCTGCTTTCCTGGGATAAAGCCTACTTGATAATGATGGATGATTGCTTTGATATGCTTTTGGATTGGGTTTGCAAGAATTTTATTGAATATTTTTGCTTTGATATTAATAAGGAATATTGGTCTGAAGTTTTCTTTCTTTGTTCTGTCTTTTTGTGGTTTAGGTATGAGTGTAATTGTGATTTCATGGAAAATAATGGGTAGGTTTCTTCTGTTTCTATTGTGTGAAATAGTTTGAAGAGAATTGGTATTAGGTCTTCCTTTAAGGTGTGATAGAATTCTGCCCTAAAACCATCTGATCCTGTGTTTTTTTTTTTTTTTTTGTTTTTTTGTTTTTTTTTTTTTTTTTTTTTTTTTTTTTTTTTTTTTGGTGAGGACACTTTTGATGGCTGCTGCTATTTCTTTAGGGGTTATGGGACTGTTTAGATGATTTATCTGCTCATGATTTAACTTTGTTACCTGATATCTGTCTGGAAAATTGTCCATTTTGTCCAGTTATTCCAGTTTTGTTGAGTATAGGCTTTTGTAGTAGGATCTGGTAGTTCTTTGAATATTTTCAGTTTCTGTTGTTATGTCTCTCTTCTTTTTTTGGGGGGGGGTTCGAGTCAGGGTTTCTCTGTGTAGCCCTGGCTGTCCTGGAACTCACTCTGTAGACCAGGCAGGCCTCAAACTCAGAAATCTGCCTGCCTCTGCCTCCCAAGTGCTGGGATTAATGGCATGAGCCACCTCTTCCTGGCATGTCTCCCTTTTCAGTTCTGATTTTATTAATTTGGATACTGTGTCTGTATCCACTGGTTAATCTGGCTAAGGGTTTGTCTATCTTGTTGATTTTCTCAAAGAACCAGCTCTTGGGTTTTCTTTTCTTTTCTTTCTTTCTTTTTTTTTTTTTTTTGAGTCTTTGTATAGTTCTTTTTGTTTCTACTTGGTTGATTTCATCCCTTAGTTTGATTATTTTCTGCTATCTACTCCTCTTGGGAGAATTTGCTTCTTTTTGTTCTAGAGCTTTCAGGTGTGCTGCCAAGTTCTTAGTGTATCCTCTCTCCAGTTTCTTTTTGTAGGCACTTAGAGCTATGAGTTTTCCTCTTAGCACTGCTTTCATTGTGTCTCACAAGTTTTGGTATGCTGTATCCTCATTTTCATTAAATTCTTAAAAGTCTTTAATTTCTTTCTTTCTTCTTTGAGCAAGTCATCATTAAGTAGAACGTTATTTAATTTCCACGTATATGTGGGCATTTCATTGTTTTTGTCATTATTAAAGACCAACCTTAGTCCATGATGATCTGATAGGATGCAAGGGATTATTTCAATCTTATTGTATCTGTTGAGGCCCATTTTGTGGCCAGTTATATAGTCTATTTTATAAAAGGTACCATGAGGTACAGAGATAAAGGTACATTTCTTTTTGTTTTAGGATGAAATGTTCTACAGATATCGGTTAAATCCAGTTGGTTCATTGCTTCTGTTAATTTCACTGTCTCTGTTTAGTTTCTGTTTTCATGATCTGTCCATTGCTGAGATTGTGGTGTTGAAATCCCCCACTATTGTTGTGTGAGGTGCAATGTGTGCTTTGAGCTTTAGTAACGTTTCCATTTGCATGTGGGTGCCCTTGCATTTGGAGCATAGACGTTTAGAATTGAGATTTCATCTTGGTAGATTTTTTCGTTGATAAGTATGAAGTGTCCTTCTTTATCTTTTTTAATGACTTTTGGTTGAAAGTTAATTTTATTTGATATTAGAATGGCTTTTCTAGCATCTTTCTTGGGACCATTTGCTTGGAAAATTGTTTTCCATCCTTTTAGTCTGAGGTAGTGTTTGTCTTTGTCACTGAGGTTTGTTTCCTGTATGCAGCAAAATTTGGGATACTGTTTATGTGTCCAGTCTGATAGGCTACATCTTTTTATTGGGGAATTGAGTCCATTGATGTTAAAAGATACTAAGGAAAAATGATTGCTGCCTCTTGTTAAATGTTGTTATTAGAATTAGAATTATGTTTTTTAGCTATCTTCTTTTAGAGTTGTTGGAAGCTTCCTTACTTCCTTGCTTTTTCTAGATTGCAGTTTCCCTCCTTGTGTTGGAGTTTTCCATCAATTATCCTTTGAAGTGCTGAATTTGCTGGAAGATATAGTGTAAATTTAGTTTTGTCATGGAATATCTTTATTTCTTCATCTATATTAATTGAGAGTTTTGCTGGGTATAGTCGTTTGGGCTGGCATTTGTGTTCTCTTAGGGTCTGTATGATATCAGTCCAGGATCTTCTGGCCTTTATAGACTCTCGTGAGAAATCTGGTGTAATTCTTATAAGTCTGCCTTCATAGGTTACTTGGCCTTTTTCCCTTACTGCTTTTAGTATTTTTTCTTTGATTTTTTTTTTACATTTGGTGTTTTGATTATTATGTGACCGGAGAAATTTCTTTTCTGGTCTAGTCTATTTGGAGTTCTGTAGGCTTCTTCTATGTTCATGGACATCTCGTTCTTTAGGTTAGGGAAGTTTTTTGTATGATTTTTTAAAAATACATTTACTGGCCTTTTAAGTTGGGAATCTTCACTCTTATCTATACCTATTATCCTTAGGTTTGGTCTTCTCATTGTGTCCTGAATTTCTTGATGTTTTGGGTTAGGAGCTTTTTGGGTTTTGCATTTTCTTTGAAAGTTGTGTCAATGTTTTTCATGGTATCTCCTGCACATGAGATTCTCTCTTCTACCTCTTGTATTCTGTTGGTGATGCTTGCATCTATGACTCCTGATCTCTTTTCTAGGTTTTCTATCTCCAACGTAGTCTTTTTTTTTAGATATCTTTATTGTTTCTACTTTCATATTTAGATCCTTGATGGTTTTTTTAATTCTTTCACCTGTTTGCTTGTTTGTTTACCTGTGTTCTTTCACCTGTTTGCTTGTTTGTTTACCTGTGTTCTCCTGTACTTCTTTAAGGGAGTTATTTATCTCCTTCCTAAAGTCCTCTATCATCATCATTAGAAGTGATTTTAAATCTGAATCCTGCTTTTTCAGTGTGATGGGGTGTCCAGAGCTTGCTATGGTGGAAGGATTTGGTTCTGATGATGCCAAGTAACTTTGGTTTCTGTTGCTTATGTTCTTGCACTTGCCTTTTGCCATGTGGTTAACTTTAGTGCTACCTGCACTCATTGTCTCTGAGTTGAGCCTCTCTTTCCAGTTATCTTGCTTGTGTCAGAACTCCTGAGAGTCCAGATGTCTCTGTGATCCTGTGATCCTGAGCTCCTGGGTGGAAGAACTTCTGGGACTCAGGCCACCTCTGGGATCCTGAAATCCTGCTGCTCTGAGTGCATTGGTTCCTTTGATGCTGTGTGTGCAATGGTTCCTCTAGGATGGCTCAGGATATGGTGTCTTTACAGAAGCAGACCAGCTAGTTTCTGCCCTAGCCGAAAGGGTGCAATAATGTTTTATTTATTGATCACAGTAGGACAATTGCATACATGAGCTCACAGAAGCTCTGACTTCATGTACAACACCTGTACAAGATGAAGCCAGCCAAAATCCCAGTCAAAAAGCCCCATCCCTGTCAGAGAATCTATTTGGTAATTAATGGATGTTGAACGAGGTTGAGTAACTTTTCTTCAAATATGCTTCCACTGCAAAGCTACCCATGTCCAATAGATGATTCTACAGTCTTGTGTGCACAAGCAGCACTAATTCGACCCCTGAGTTTTGAAACAGACACGCACACAAGACTGCCTACAAACAGGTATGTGTGCTTGTCCACACACACACACACACACATAAACACACACACACATACACACACACTCGGGCAGGGAAAAAATTGAAGTTGTATAAAATAGGGGAGAAATTGGAAATAAGAAAATGGAGAGTGAGTTTGATAAAAACACATTATATGTATAAATGAATTTTTCAATAAAATTATGCCTAAGGAAAGAATAAATTGATAACTTGAGCTTCCACAAACTAAGAACTTGTGAGCTTCATGCTAGAAATGAAATGATAAAACACAGATAAGACACAAGATACAAGATTTTGAGTAGATCTACAAATCATGTTTTCATAATTGTCATTTATATGTCATAAATATCTCATAATATATATAAATGTATTCCATAGTATGATAAAAAAATCCTTTTGAAACTCACAATATTTTGGATATATGTTTTTCTGAATAAACAGAAATTGCCAAAAAAAAAAAACAGTTAAAGATACCCAACATGATTAAACTTAGGGTAAAGTAAACTTAAACCAGCAGATTCCACTTTATACTTCTGTAGTAGTTATAATTCTTTTTTTTAAAGGCAAATATAAGTATTGTTGAAGATGTAGAGAAATAGAACCATCCCACACAACTGGAGTGAATGCAATATTGAATATTATACTTCAAACATGTTGTAAATTTCTTAACAGTTAAAGTGAATGGAATCCAAGAGCACAACAATTCGACTACTCTCTGCATTCCAAGGAGAAACAAAAACATATATCCATAAAAAGTCTTGCAATTAGAGATGTTCAGAGCAATATTATTCATAATAGCCCAAAGATGAAGACTGCCTTAATGCACATCAGTTGACAAATGGATGTAAAACTGTAATGCACTATACAAATTCCATTTAGCAGCTAAAATATTTGAGGGCAATTTGGATTGTGAGAAAGAATTTCTCAAACTGTACTGTGTGTGTTGTTGAATTACTCTGAATGTATTCAAAGTTATTAATAGTAAGAATAAGTACATTATTATGGGATGTTTTGATTGTCTTTCTGACACAATGTAGAATCAGTTTGGAAATGTGTCTTCAATGGGAAATTACCTAGATTAAGTTGGCCTGAAGTCATTCCTGTGAGGGATTTTCTGAATTTGGGTCACTGGGTTTGAAAGACTTACTGTGAATTTGCACTGCCTCATTCTTGGGCTGGGCCCAGGGTTATTGCAGTCTGGACTGACTGTAGTCTTAGCATGCATGCATTCATTGTTCCTGTCTGTGGATGACCTATGGCTAGCTACCACAGGTTCCTGCTCCTTTGTTTTCCCTGTGATAATACAGTGTAACTTGGACTTTGTAGCTAAACAAACCATTTCTAAGTTAAGGAAAGAAAAATCAGGGAAACTAATGAGTGAATTGATAAAATAATTGAAGGAAAGTTTGTATATTGAAACACATCAGTTACTTGGGCTAGAGAGATGGCTCAGCAGTTAAGTGTTCTCACTTCTCTCTTGGAGGTTCTGGTACCAATCCAAGCACCCATACACACACATACATACAGGAAAGATACTCTTTCCCTTAAGAGAAATAAAACAATTAAAGTCAGTTATTCTTAATATTAATTTTTCATTAAAGGTCACTGAAGAAGCTGATAAGCAGAAAGTTATCGGGTTGCGATCAGCAGAAAACCTGAATGACAGTTGGTTGCATTCATCAGAAGACCAGTTTCAAAGTGTGGTTCATGCTTCAGAAAATGAAAATCACAGTGCAATTTGTGTATCAGAAAACCTGAATCCTAATTTGGCAAACACATCAGCAAATAAGAGTCAAACTGAGGTGCCTGAAAACCTGATGAACAGTGTGGTTCATGAAGCAGAAAAACCGAATCAGAGTGCTGCAGCCCTAGGTCTACAAAAACAGGATGGACAAACTGAAGAGCAACCTGTTCCTGTTGAGGAGAATCAAGAAGATGATGGGTAAGGCCACCGTGGTATTTAACAGTAGATGTTACTCTCTAGTAATGCTCATAGGAATGCTGACCACGTTGGATACTTCTTAAGCATAGCACCATCACACTTCCATGATTATAAGATGCTGATAATCAATCATATGTTATGTTTTCCAATTTGGTGGACATGTTTTTTTTTTTCTTTTTTTGTAAAAGACAACCACAGTTGGCAAACTCATGTGACAACTAACATTCTAGAACCTGGGGTAAAAGGGAGTTTTGATTGGAAATTACAATTGTAAACAATGTCTTGACAGTGTCTTTACAATATAGCACAAATTTATTGACTTTGTGTTCTTTAAGCATAAAAGTTTTGCTTCTCTGCACTAACCTTTTTCTTGACCTGTATTATTTCTCAGTACTTGTAGAGTGTGTCAAGGGAGCTATCCATCAAATGACATCTACTGAAGAATATTTATAAAGTACATGTACACACACACACACACTACACACACACACACACTACACACATGCACACACATACAATATTCAGACTCTCACAAAAAACCACACACTCCCACATATAAAAATGACAGCAGTCTCAGGAATAAAACTATTATATGTAGGAAAGCAAATACAGTGGTTTTGCACTTAATTTCATGGATCCATTTATTGATGCAGTTTTCTCACATTAAGGGAAGTGAATGATTATTGACAGTATGTTATTTTATAGCTCCTATTGCCTGCTGATAAATCAGTATAAGTTCAATCTCACCCATTTCTTTATGATATGTGATTTATCGTCAAGAAAATATTTAATTAAATTTTCAAAATCCTTACAATTATTAAATATAGAACACTGAAATCTCCACATTTATTTATTCTTTTTTATACAGTATAGTAAAAAGATCCACTTGGTTGGTATGAAGAACAAATAGATATATTAATTAGGATATCAAAACATAGTTTCAATAGATACAGAAGCCATTATCCAATTAAAAATGGTTATATGCTGGGCAGTGGTGGCACATGCATTTAATCCCAGCACTTGAAAGTTGGAGGCCAGCCTGGTCTACAGAGTGAGTTTCAGGACAGCATGGCTATGCAGAGAAACCCTGTGTTGAAAAACCAAAAAAAAAAATTGTTTATACAGATTCATCAGTAATTTTTGATATGGGCCAAAGGTTTACATTCATTATCTGATTCTGTTTGTTGTTAATACTAGAAGAAGATTGTTAATATCAGAATTTCTTTAAAGCATAGGTTTGAAAATCCATAAGTTATTGTTTGATTAAAATGAATTGCATAACCAGTTTTTAATGTTGACATGTTTTATTCATTTTCTTTAAAATGCAATGTTAAATGAAAGTGCATTTTGAAAACACCTTTTTCTCTTCAGTTATCCGTTTTATGCAAGGTTTTTTAATTTAATCTTTGTTTGATGGTAAGTACCTAGCATCCTTAACACTATAAACTTGAGAAATGAGGATTGCCTTAAGGTTTTGGTCAGCCTGAATTTATAGTAGGACAGGCTCAGGCAGAGATACATAGAAAATCCAAATCCATCTTGACACTTAACACACAGACAACACACACAAACACACACACACATACACACACACACACACACACACAGACATTCCCCCCACACACACACAGAGAGAATCTATATGTCATTGTGCCTATCTTTATTTCTATAACGTGTGCCTTAATAGGTTGTATACGTTGCGCATTTAAATGTGAAAACCATTGGAGAAACATAGGCTAAAAAAGCAGCAAGACTCTGTTTCTCCTCCAACTATTTCCACTTCATTAAAGACACATGGGAAGCTTTAGTGTTTACTAATTCATGTGGACTGGAATTGGTAGGACGTATATAGAAAAGCTGAATGCAGTTTGTAAATTTTATGTTTTTATAGCCCCTGGAACTCCTCCCAGAAAAATAACGTATCCATTTATTCTTAAATTTCCCACATTTTTCTTGCAAATGCACAACTGTTTCATGGGACTCACTGTACCATTTTGGACAAAGTGAAGCCATGAGTTCTTTTTATATGCATGTTTGATTTAAAAACGATGATGACTAATTCAGTGTTGCAAAACTTACTTTTGCATGAATGACAGGGTTGGTACATCTCTCTGCCTCTGTCTGATTCTCAGACCATTTTCAGTTCAGAGAGCAGAATTATATGAGTCAGTAACTGGACACCAGTGCAGTCTCCAGGAAAAGTTTTATTCTTCCCCTCTACCAGTGGGTAAACAAGGTTTCCAGGCACCCTCATGTTTCTGTCTCCCCAGTGCTGGATCCCTAGTACACACCGCACCACATTTGGTTGTATTTTTTTGTCCCTCACAACTTCTGGCAAATCAAACTCAGGTCCTCATACTTGCAACTTGGGGACTTAACAACTGAATGATTGTGTCAGTCCATGTCTTTTTAGATTTCGAAAATAAAAGTGCTACTTAACAGTTTCCTCAACACTGAAGAGGCTGAGCCAGGAGAACTGGCAATTTGGGCTGTGAGATACTTTCTAAAGAAAAATCTAGTTGAAAATCTCACATTATTAGGTATAGTTTTTACTAAAGTGTGATGATAATTTATGGTCATCTATTATTTCATTGAAATCTACTTGAAGATGAAAATTTTGATAGAGTATTATGGAATAAATTATGGTTCCAGAATTTCTGAGCATGAATTCTCATACTCAGAAAATCTGTCACCTGTTCATATGGGCTTTCTGTGTCTAATTCTTACAATTATAGAATCTGAAATATGTTGTCTTTGGATTTAAAACAAGTTTAAAGCAAGTCTAATGCTTAGGACATTAGGGTGGTAATTACATAGTAAGGCCTCAGAACAGCTAACCCTTTCCATTGTTCACAGGTATTTGTTTGATGCCTATCAGGAGTACAGTAGTATTAATAAAGTAGGTTTTTACTAAATATGAGTGAGACTTTCTTTTGCTGAGAATGACACTGGAAATATTGGTGTATTTACCTGTATCAAACAAGGCATAGGATATTATGTTTTCCCATTATCTTAACTGTTATAATACTTGACCAATATTTATTATTTTAAAAATTATTACTATTGTTATCAGTATTTTAAAATGCATGTACACGTTTGTGCTTGTAGTTGAGTATGCAGATGTGAGTGCAGGTGGCTGAAGAAGGCACAGGTATTATATGTCTCTGGAGCTGGAGTTAGAGTTGGCTGTTAGCAACTCAAAGGCATGGGTTCTGGCTACTGAACTCAACTCCTGTGTAGAAGCAGTACCTGCTGCTAACTGGAGTTTTGTTTCCAGTTGTACGTTCCATTTTTTATGATTGTATTAGTGGTGTCAATTGTATATCAATGTTCCTCTTCTTGTCTACAGCTTATTTCCTTTGTAGAAAAACATTTTATTTGTAATACCTGGTAAGTTTTATGAATAGGGAGAATATACTTTTTGTTTTTTATTTTACAAATTTAATATTTATCTGAAAGGATTTTATGTTTTTGTAGGTCTTCAAAGAAAACTTCCAATGGGAAAAAAAGGTATGGGGAAATTAATTTTAAATCATATTTAGTTTGGTACAGTACAAAAGTCAAAGAAATATATTATAAAGTGACTTAGAAATATAATATAAAATAAAATAAAAATTAATATTTTTTCTTATATTCAAATATTTATTTCCAAGACATTTTTTAAAGCCACTAGTAGTAAAGGTGTTTTTCCTGCCAGGCAGTGGTGGCCCACACCTTTAATCCCAGCACTTGGGAGGCAGAGGCAGGCAGATTTCTGAGTTCATGGCCAGTCTGGTCTACAGAGTGAGTTCCAGGACCACCAGGACTACACAGAGAAAGCCTGTCTGGAAAAACAAACAAAACATAACAAAACAAAAAAGGTGTTTTTCCTTTCAAAACCAGGTCTTTCAGAAGCATCTTGCTTGATACTTATGTAAACATGGGCATCTGTCTCTTCTTTATATTTAGTATATAGGGTGCACAATGTGAAGAGATCTGAAATTGCTAATATTCATTTTATAGGTCAAAGAAGAAGGAAATCATATGTTTGACCTTAACAAACTACTCTCATCATCTGAGGGAAAAGTAGAGGCCTGTGAGATATGCAGTTATGACACTATTTTGCACCTTATTGAACACCTCATGAGACAGAACAAAGGTAAAAGTTTTGCATGCAGTCTCTGTGTGTGCTGTTGACGAGGGTGACTGAGTATTGCCCATGACACAGGCATGCTTGATATGAAAGAAGAGAAAACTAGTCTCAGCAGGAGCTGCCACCAAGCTTCTGAGCTTCAGAGAGCAAGCATGACACTGTGGCCTTGGGGTTGTTACACTAGACTCACGTGTTACAACAAAATGGAACAGGCCAGTCAGCCAATACATTAAACTGGTAGGTTGTGCCTTTTTGTTACTAGTATCTTTATGAGACTGAAGGATTGCAGCAACTCTCTAGAGTCACTTTGGTAAAGGATGCTAAATCTCCTCATGATGGCTCTGCCATACAGTATTTGAGGAGGCGCTCTGAGACCCCAGCTTTGTTTTATTGCCTCCTCTCTTTTACTTGCCTTACGTTAACATTGTCTTCTGTAATTTTTAAAAAATGTTTTATTTTTATTAACTGTGCGTGTGTATGCACGCGTGTGTGTCTGTGTGTGTGCATGCGCGCACACACCTGATTGTGAGCATCTGTTTGCATGCACAGACTAGAGGAAAAGTTCTGGTGTCCTGCTCTATCACGGAGGTTTAAGGTAGGTTGACACACTAACACCAATAATCTTGTCTGCAGCTCTCAGAGGCTGGGCTTACAGGCACATGTGTAGTCATATGTGCTTTTTGTGTAGAGATTTGAACTCAGGTTCTCATGCTTGCACAGCAAACATCCATATACACCGAGTTAGCTCCCTTAAGGCTGATGTATCTAATTCTTATTTGCTCAGATGTTGATGAGTGTGGGTATTAATGTATTTGTGTATGTGTGTGTTTGTGTGCTCATGCATGTGTGTATGCTTATCTGTGTGTGTGCCTGTAATGTGTCTTCCTCAATTGCTCTCAACCTCATTCCTTTTGAAATAACAACTCTCACTGAAGCCAAAGCTAACCACTTCAGTTAGGTTAGCAGGCCAGTGAGCTCCAGGTATCCTCCTGTCTGTGTCTCCCCTTCATTAACATGATGGGAGGTACCATCATGCATAGCTTAAAAAAGTAAACAACAAAAACAACAACGACAACCAAAAACAAAAACTACCACAAACCTGCTAAGTTTTGGGTACTGGAGTATAATTTCAAGTTAGAATAGCTTGCATAACAAACACTTTAATGACTGAGAAATCTTGTCAGACCTCATCCTCTCAAATGATGTAACAACTTTTTATAATCTTAGATTTTTAATAAGCACTTTAATAAGGGTTCTCAAATGCTTCAATCACCTATTTAGGCCACTGTCAAAAGGTAGGGGAAAAAGTTTGGAAATAGGACAAGTGGATGTGTACCTGTTTAAAAAGTAGTTCTTTGGGGGTGATTCTAATCTCCACAGTCAGGATAACATCAGTTCAGTTCAATAGTTCCAGGATACCAACAGTCCAGTACAAAAGTGTCACCTAACATGAGTCAGCAATGGTGGCATGATTCAACAGAAAATACCAAGCCTCCCCTTAGTCAGCAGAGGCTGCTGTAGACTACTGGCAATGTGCCTCTTTACACTCTGACCAACTATTTCTTGTTCTCACTTCATGCCTATGCATCTCTTCCATTAGGACATATTCCTGCATGCTTATTCGACATTAAAACTGTGTTTGAGCTAATACAATCTGAGTCTGTAATGTCTGTTTTTATGTCTTTCTTGTCTTCTCCACAAGGTTTTGGGCTAAACACCTTAACCTTCTTCTCTTTTTATCTGCAGATTGTACCATGTGTGGGTCCTCAGTATTCCTTTCTGCAGTGTATCATAAGTTTATGTGAATCTCTAGTCTGTTTTATTTATCAAAAATACTACGGTACTTCAATTGTTCTTTTCCCCCAATGCAGATTCTGACAGCTTAGTGAAAATCTGGCGTGCGGTTTGTTCACATAAAATATCAATGGAGTTACAAAAACAAAATATTGAACGACTCAAAGGAATAAAGAAGAGTTTTAAAAATGAAATTCCTGCACTAGAAAAGGAAAGGTTTCAAGTGGAGATTAAAAAGACTAATCTGCAGGCAGAGCTGCGTGCTATGAGGTATGTCCCAGGTTTAGAGAAACATTTTAACTGTTTACATTGGAGGATAAACAGAACATTTCTAGTTTGTCACTATCTATTTAAGTGTTCTGGAGGGGGAAAATTTTTTTCAGATTTGGGGTTTATTATTATTACTTTTGATATATATCTTTATGTAGTCTAGGGAAGCCCCAAATTTGTGATCTTCTGGTCTCAGTTGTTTGATTTTTGGGTAACTGGTAACTGCTTCCTCTATGGCTAAATGAGAGAATGTTAGCCTTGTAGAATGTGAAAATAATATAATCAACAAACCTTACTAATTATGACTATTTTCCATGAATAAATAAATATATATATATACATATATCCTTTGAAATCACACTTTTGATATCGACAGAGAAACTTCATATTTTTTGTGAGACAACAATTAAAGTTTTAAAAGATATTTTACAATTATGCTGCAAAGAATACAGTTTCTTAAAAACTTCTCTAAATATTGAATTATTGAATATGTATTTGAATAAGTTCTTTAAAATCAATTTATTTAGCTAAAGGCTATAAATCATATTAAAGGACTTGGTTGATATAATTGTTCCAAACAAAATTTATGTTAATTTAAAATTCCACTGATGGAATATGAAGCGATAGTTTTCTTAATCCAGAAAATGTCATTTAGTATTATGCTGCTTTGTATTGAACCTGGACTTCTCCATGCAGTAGTAAGATATCACTCTTCCATAGAGAAAAACTTAGATAGTATTTCATTCTCACACGCACAAAGTAAAAAATGATTTCTAAATAGATTATTCAACATTAATTCATAGAAAAAATTCAAATTTGCATGTTGAGAGACATTTGATACTTTGTAATTAATTACTAGGTTTATCAAGGGATTGTAAAGCTATTTAGAAATTATAAAATAATTGACAGAGTAAACTGAAAGAAAATAAAATAGAAATATAAAAATTGTGAGAACACATTTGAGATGGCTTATATGATTTTTGTTTCTAATACTGTTCAAAATGCTTGAAAAAATTTCAAATAAGCTTCATTACTTTGTGAGTTATTTTAGTGGATAATTGTATTTTATGAAGATTAAAGTTTACTTCTATGAAATTTATAAACTTTAATTATAATTAATATTTTTATTAATTCTTGGAAATTTAAGATAACCTATTTTAATTATTCATTCTGTATACCACTAGTTCTTCTCAACCTCTGGGTTGTGACCCCTTTAGGGGTTAAGTGACCCTGTTAATGGGGGTCACCTAAGACCATTAGAAAATATTTACATTATGAAACATACAATACATAAAAATACATACATTACAAAACACAATATAGTAATATTATAATCATGAAGTGGAAATAAAAGTAATTTGATAGTCAGGGATCACTACAAGATGAGCAACTATATTAAAGAGTCAAAAACATTAGGAAGTTCAGAATTTAAGACCCACCCAGCCAGAGACCCCACCCAGCCAGATACCCATGCTCCAGTCAGTTTGCACCTATTTCCAGAGCAGAGCCTGTGCACTGAATTCCCACCCATTAAGCCCCCACCCAGATGCAGCTTGACCCTCAGGAGTTCTGAGATCACAGAATCACAGGCTCACAGAATCACAGGATCACAAGCTTCCAAGAGGGACAGACTCCAGTCAGAGACAGTGAGGCCAATTAATGCCAGAGATAACCAGATGGCCAGAGGCAAGCACAAGAACATAAGCAACAGAAACCAATACTACTTGGAAACATGAGAACCCAGTTCTCCCACCACAGCAAGGCATTGATACCCCAACACAGCTGAAAAGCAATATTCAGCTCTAAATTCTCATCTCATGAAGGTGATAGAGGACTTTATGAAGGACACAAATTACTGCCTTAAAGAAATACAAGAGAACACAGGTAAACAAGTGGAAGTTTTAAAAGAGGAAACACATTAATCCCTTAAACAAATACAGAAAAACACAATCAAACACAGGAAGGAACTGAGCAAAACTCTCTCACAGTTTGAGGTCCTGCAGTTATAGGTATTTCGCATTATTTACCAACATAGATGTCAAAATGCTACTTCATGAGAACTGACTTTAATTGAGTCAGGAATACTGATTCCACAGTATCATATTTTCACATCAGTGCTTGTGATGCTTCCCATAGTCTCATCTGTTACTTCCTGTGTAAGCTGAGAGATCCTTAGTGTACTCTGTTACATGTTCATTCCAGCCAAGCATTACTAAGAAATTAACCTATATGTTAATACAAAAGTACAAAATGGCTTGCTCAATGGAATTAGTGAACATCTATGATGTGGTATGGTGTGTTGATGGATTCATGCTCCTCATATGCATAGTACTGTATGGTGATCAACATACTGCAACTTATGTAAACTCATTGTCACACTACCTAAAAGATGATCAGCTGTAACCATATTAATGCGCACCACAATTATTGTATGTAGCTCCCATTGTGATGAGTACTCTTTGAAGGGTTTTATTTAAAGTTGCTAATTCAAGTAGCAAATTTCATGTCCATTTTTCAGATGAAAAAGTCAACACCACAAATATTACCTTGTCTGAGCCACAGTACATTATGTATGTTTAAAGCACAATGAGGTGGATATATAAACAAAAGTCACTTTGGGGATTTCTCTACTTATCATGCTTGGCAAATTTATCCAAGGACTGTGCAGTAGTCCTTGACTGTGGGCCCTTAAATATCACTAAAATTACTAAGATAATGTGACCTTAGACATCGTGAACAATGACATTCGTACTACAGTAGTCGAATGACATTATAGGTGTAGCTTTACACAGGCATAGCAACATGCAAAAGAAGTGCTGCTTATGTTCTAACTTAACATCACAATATGCAGAGAAGACATTTTGATCCAGAATGTAACAAAAGTTATTTCTCCTGATTCTTTACAAAATTTCATTGCGGTTCATAGGGCATGAGACATTCAGTCCATCATGGTGGGCGTGTCAGTGGAATAAGTCTAGGGTTAAAGCTTCAGAATATTGAAACATAGTGACTCTTTGAGATTCAAACTATAAAACTCTTCTTCTGACGCCCACAGTCTTGTGGCCATCTCACAAGGCAAAATTTATTTAGTCGAAGTTCAAAGACCAGATAATCTTAATAGTTCCCACTATTAAATTATTATTATTCATAATGCTATATTTGTATGAAACTCAAGTCCAATTCCTAGTTTATAAAATATGAAAATTATATATGTTTTTATCTCTATTACCTGAAATATACCAAAAGGCAGTAATAGGAAAATATTAATGAATATTATGCCAAGTGCAGCCTGAATCCCAGCAGGACAAACATAGAAAATGCATGCTCCATATACACTGTCTGAGTACATGGTGATACCACCTATGCTCCTCTAGGACTGGGCAGCCCTGCCTCTTCAGCACCTTTTAGCACATGCGGTATGATTCTTGGGACAGTTCCGCTCATTTGCTGGTTGAATCTCCTATTTCTGACATCTGCAACATTCTATCACTTCTTAGTATCTCAACAACTTAGGATTCACCTCCTTACACATCAACCACTCAGGTGGTCTATATATGAATGCTAACAGGTACACATGGCCTTGCATCACTGTCTTTTCTCTGCAAAACTGCTTCATCCCACCTCTGCCATGTAATGCTTGCATTTTGACACATACTGCAAGATCACCACCACAATGGATACTACTCAGTGGTTTTGCAGCTTAAGTAATACCAAGGCCTGTGGACACAGGGCAGCCATACATCCAGACTCACTTCCCTATCTGACTTTTTGCAGCAGAGTGTCACAGAGGCATCTTCAAGGTGCCCTTGAGAGTCACTGCTATCCTAAAGAATGCACTTCCATTTTGTTCTAGTTTTATGCCCCAACATTTGAAGGTTGGCCTTGTCTCAAAGGCAACCCTGTCAATGCAAAGCCCTCTAACCTGTTTCCAGTGTGGCTGAGCCTTTTCCTTTTAGCCATCTTGTCTAATCTTTGTCTACTTCCACCAGGATGATATCCCATTTTTTACTGAACTGCACAGTTTTCAACCCACATGTTTACCCTTTTCACTCTTGAGTATCACTATAAGTAAAGCTAAAATCATGAGCATTAAAAATGTGACAGACCAAACTGTAATGATTTTTGGAATATTTCCTTCGCTAAATAACCTTATCCACTACTTTTAAACCCCATATCACTGAGAATTTCAGGCATGGATCCAGATTCCTGGACAGAATCTAACTAATCTAATTATCCGTGTGGCCTCAGGGCAACTCTCTAGAAGAATTCTTTATTCCACCTAACAGCTTATGATGTGCATTTTTGAAAATGAGTTTTCTGGTCTGATGAACTCATGTAACTAAGAGTGGCTCATTAGTCCAGGCTCATTTTGAGCCAACTGTAAACCACAGCTCCCAAGTTTTCCAAATGCTGACAAATCAAGTCTCCAAAGTCTAAGAAGCACATGGTCAATTTGCTCACAGAAGGGATGATCTGGTACCAACTTCCTTTTTAATCACTTTCCTCACTGATGAGGTGATAGCTCAGAACTCAGATGGATAGAGAAAAATGGTATTGGCTTAGTGTTTCAGAGAATCTTTAGTCTATCATGACTAGAAAGATCTGATGGCAGTGGTTTGTCTTTGGCAGCAGTACCACTGGGCACTGTCTACCTAGTGCTTCTTTTAATTGCATGAGGTACTTTATGAACACACGCAAACTGCATTGTGAACTTGGGACATGAGGGTAACTCACAGAGGTCTATAATGAAAGCACTAAACCTGAATAGCTCTAGTGTTTTCAAGAAAGCAATGAAGAAAGAGAAATTGCATCATTCACAGTAATTACACATTTTTAAATCAGGAAAACTTCTGGTTTTAGTTACTTAAAATTCATAGTTTATATTGGTGGATGGTAATCACTCAATGTGCACATGCATTGTGTGTGTCAAAGTTTGATACCCACTAAGATGAAAAAATACATATTTCCTCAAATTACCTTTAAAGTTCATAAAGACAAAGGGGCACACAATGAGTGATAAAGTTTCCAAATTTTTAGAATTTGTGTAATCATTCACATGTTTTTTCAGAAACTAATTTGGTATTTTCAAATGTGGCCAATTATGTACAATCATTCTAAAACATATTTTTAGACTCACAGCAGAAAAGTTAAAAGCTGAAATTATGCTCCAAAAAAAGAAGAATGAACAGCTTTCAAGAGTCCCTGTAAGTACACATGTATGAAGTCTATTTTAATTATGTAAGACTAAAAAAAAACTTTCCTGTGTCCAGCAGTCCCATATAACCACATTTTAGGAGATATGAATATTTCCTGGTTCAAATATTTGATATGTTCATATTGTTTCTATTTGTTAGTAGTCATTAGCTGTCAGTTTAATTCTCTGTTCATATAGCAGGGCACTAGTAGTAGGCTCTCCACTAAGGATATTATCTATTTAGCCACAGGTTCTTGGCTCAGACAATGGTTCCAGGTATGGGTTTGCCATATAGAATGGGCCTTATATCCAATAAGAAAATGACTGATTATTTTTATGATATCCAAGAGTGTTATTTACATCCAGCTATGTCTTTCAATGCTAGTCATAGTTGCAGTCAGCAGGGTCCACATCTGTGTTAAATTGGTGATTTCTTTTCTCCTCTAGCAGTATGCATTGCAGCTTCTAGTACTATGAAAGCTAGCTAGTGGGAATAATGTTTCCAGGTTATATTATTGATTTCCACATGTTATATAAAGCAAGGTGTGAGGTCTCAAGGAATAAGTTCTTACCCTCAGGTTCTACATGGTAACCAAATGCACTATCAATTACTTGGATATTGGGGTTCTATATGACCTAAGGTGTAAGGTCTCCAGGAATAAGTTCTTACCATCAGGTTCTACATGGTAACCAAATGCACTATCAATTACTTGGATATTGGGGTTCTATATGACCTAGCTTGTCAACAACTGCAAAAGAAGCACCCTAATAGCTAGGAGAAAGCTCTCTTTAGAAATGGGTGGAGCTTCAAAGCCCACTGCCACAGTGAGGAACTTCCTCCTACAAAGCCGCACACCTACTCCCAATAGGCCTTACCACTTAAGAGTGCCTCTCCCCAAGAACCAAGCATATCCCTACCATCACACTGTGAGTGAAGAAGATTCTCCCCAAAGGTCCTCTAATGTCAGGGTTAGAGTGTTTTAGTGAAGGGAAACAAGGGCTTGACTGGACCAACAGAGCAAGTTGGCATTCCCAGAGGGTCATAGGGATTTTAGCTCCAAGTAGCATAGGGATGGGATCATGAATATACTTTCTGCTGAGGGAGAGAGGTTACCCATGTGTGTCCACAGATGATAAGGTGGGAAAGACAGAGGAAAAGGTAAGAACAGAATGAAATGAGGTGAGTTCTGCCAAGTGAGTGCCATAAGTCCTGGGAGGGTGAGGGTTGGAAGTGTGAGATATCTACTTAAGATGGTTAGTGGCATTGAATCCTCCAGTATGTATGATAATGGTCTTGGAGACCATTATCTTGGTCTTGGTAGGGTTGGAAGACCAAAGAATATGGGAATAATTAGGAATATTAATTATAATAACAACAAGGGCAAAGGTGAGTAGTAGGAGGGTTAGGGCACCCAAAGAAAGATATAGTTCAGGCCTCTACTGGCTACATCTTGGGTCATGGAATAGTTCTATCAGTGACTCACAAACTCTTTCCAGGGATTGACTCTCACAGGTTAGAGTGAGGAGTGGTATTTTTACCTGGGGAAGAACTTTGGAGTCCTGGAACCACAGGTTAGAGTTCAGAGTGCAAATGTGGACTCTATTTGTGGAACTGGAACATGGTACTAAGATGGACTGTCACTGTGGCAAGCCTGGAAGACAAACACGTCTAGTAGTAGAACCCTGGTGAATCCTGAGTGAATGAGGGTTAGAGTGGGTAGAAGGGGGACTTCAACATGGAAGGTGCTGCCAGAATCTTAGAATGGAGTTGTAGAGTAGAGAGTAGAGAAACAAGGAGGCTTTTGATGAGGAAGAGACAAAGGAAGAGTCTCAGAGAGAGGGCTACATTAGTGAGCTAGTTAAAAAAATCTTCCTATGTTTAACAAATTAAATTTTCAAATTTACATTTCAGAAAACGTCATATATCTCAACTCTTCTATAAAAGGATATTACTGGGGTCCAAAGAGATGACTCAGTGTGTAAGAGCACTTGGTGCTGTTGCAGAGGACCTGGGTTCAGGTCCCACCATCCACGTGGCAATGGCCAGTTTTTTGGAACTCCAGCTCTTTTGGGACCTGATAGCCTCTTCTATTCAGAGCTGGCAGTAGCTAGGCCTGAGCCTACAGAAAGACATTCTTGAAAAACACCCATACCCATAAGACTATTTTAAAAATAATTATTTAGATATCAATCTCATAAAATAATTTCTAGCATTGTCTAAGCATATTACACATGGTAGGTAATATTTTTAAGAAAGCAAAGTAGATCTCTACATTTAAAATTTTGTTCATATTTTTTCCAAGTCTGAGAAGCTTATAGAAGAACAGGTTAAGTTGAACCAGTCACTGACACAGAGTTTGGCTGAAACAAAAAGGCATAACCGTGAACTTAAAAAGGAAATACATAATAGGTAAGACATTCATTTATCAAAGCATTCACCAATGACTAAAGAGTGATTTTACCAAATCCTAAATGTAAATTGCTATCATGTATGCCTGTTTATAATAAAAGAAATAGTTCTACTTTCGAATTCATATAAGAAACTTGCAATACATTTTCAATCTTTGGAAGGCCAATATTAATTACTCATATCTGTGATGATTTTGACCACAATAAACAACAGTGAAAGTGCTTTTTAATGCCAACTGTAATCTTCCTAATGTATTTTGGATTTGTATTTTAAATATGTCTTTGTTCTTTTCTTCTATATTTCAGAATGTTAATACCTGTATCCTGTTTGTGTGCTTGTTATGAAAGTTGGAAATTTACTTGGATGAAGTAGGGTTTTCTTCCACATTTAAATTTTTGGCCATGATATGTTATTCAGATAGAATCATAAAAAGATATACTGATTTTCCACATTCATAATCCATATATACATGTAATATAAACATAGTTAAACTGAGTTAACTTTAAGAAATATGCATGTAGATTTATATAAACTAAGTAACATACAGATGTCTTATCTTCTATATAGGAATTGTTCCATGGTATCCAACAGAGCTCAAAATCCACAAGTATTACATTTTCATGTAAAGCAACTAACCTGTATCTTTTTTATTTTAAGGCATCTATAAATTATATATAATCACTAATTGTACTGGTTGGTTTTTGTCAACTTGACAGAAACCAGACATATCTGAGAAGGGAGAACCACAGTTGATAAAATGCCTCTATGAAGATTTGCCTATAGAGAAGCCTGTGCAGATATTTTCTTAATTACTGTTGAGTGTGAGGTAACCAGGTCATTGTGGATAGGGTCTACCACTGGCAGGTGATCCTGAGTATATGAGCAAAATATGAGCAGCAATCTATTAAGCAGCCTTCCTCTCTGGCCTCTGTGATGCCTAGTTTTATGTCTGCTTGACACAAATTATAGTCATCTAAGAGAAGGGAGCCTCAGTTGAGAAAATGCCTACATAACATCTAATTGTAGGTAATCTTGTAGGGCAGTTTTTTAGTAGTTATCGAAGTGGGACGGCCTACCCAATTGTGGGTAGGCTACTTCTGGGTCAGTGGTCCTGGGTTCTATTACAATGCAGGCTGAAAAAGCCAGTATGCAGCACCCATGGCTTCTTCTGTTCCTACTTCCAGGTTCCTGCTCTGCTTGAGTCTCTGTTCTGAATTCCTTCAACGATGAACAGTGATTTGGAAGTGTAAGACAGATCAACCCTTTCCTGTCAAGTTGTTTCAGTCATGGTGTTTCATCAGAGCAATAAAAGCCCTGACTAGATAACTAATATACTGCTGAATGACAATTATACTCTGTTATTTTTGGAATATTGTCAAATTCCTGTGTATACTTAGCATCTTCTGCATTTTGTGAAAACCACACTAAGGGGGCCTCTAGATTTCTTCTTAAAAAGTTGTGTTAGTTACTCTCCTGGTGCTATGATAAAATACAATGACTGAAAACAACTTAAGGAATAAATGGACTGTGTTTTCAGAGGGAAAGATTCCACAATAGTTGGGAAAGCAGAGCATGACTTTAGAAAGAGAAAGCTGGCTGACTACAGTTCCATTCATACATAGCAGGTAGACAAGAAGGGAATAGGAATTGGGGTAAGTGTATAAACCATGCCCTCCTCGATGGTCTACTTCCTTCAGCAAGCCTCTTCCTCATGAAGTCTCCATAACCTGCCCAAGCAGCACCAGGAACTAGAGACCAAGTGGTCAAAGAGGTCTCCTTCAAACTACCAAGGTTTTTTTCAAGTCTTTCCTCATATTTCTATATTTGATCACATATAGCTTAAAGCATTGCCTGGCCTCTTTTTTCCCAATTATCCCTCAAAGACAATTTGTCATCATTCTAAATTTTAACTTTTATTGGAACTTAACCAAAGTGCTTACACAAGCCAAACATACTTGGTACTACTACATAGAATACATAGGTTTTTTTTATTTACACGTGTTTTATTTACACTTGTCTCAGATGTATATTTTTATTTGTGTAGTGTGATCTGAGCCTCCTCCCCATCCAGCACTAATTAAGAAAATGCTCCCACAGGCATGTCTATAGAACGGGATGATCGATACATTTTCTCAGTAATTTCGCTCTTGTCAAATGAAACTTGCTTCTGTCAAGTTGATAAAAATAAGCAACACCAACAAAAACAAAACAAAATAAAAACAAGATTAACCAACAGAATAATAGTATCTAATTTCAGTTTCCAGCATCCACCTTCAATTAGCATCTGACTGTCTGTAACTCCAGCCTCCGAATTTTCAGTACTTCTGACCTATGAGGCCACTTGCATTCCTGTGTACACATTCACACAGAGACACACACATACATAGTCAAACAAATAATATTGAAAATTAAAAAGAAAATAATAAGTAAATGATTTATTTTGATGTATGAAAATATGATATATGTTGATATGATATTTATAACAATTCCATTTATGATTCCAATATTAATACTTTATTTACCATTTATATCTCAACATTTTTGTTTTAAAATTCAGGTTTCAATCTCATTGTAATATTTTAAACTGATCATAGAATCATACTTACAAGAAAGGTTCATAAACATTTTTTCTTTCATATGATAAAAGGTTTTATCTATTTAAGATGTATTAAATGTTTATAATTTTAAAACTTCAGTTATTAGCCAGGTATATTGTTATATCTGTAATCTAAACACATGTAAAATACAGTCTGGAAGTTCAAGTGTTTAAAGCCAGATTGCCTCAAAGACAACACAAATACACATGAACATACACACATTCAATGATGATAATACTTTACCAACTTGTGTTGCATATTTTTCTAGGCTTAAGAATTGGCGCACAATGATGGATAAGGACTCAGATGCACATAAAAATAGAGACTTTTCCCATAAGTTTTCAAGTACAACTCACCGTGAAGAGGATATGGTACTTAAACTAAGAGAGGAGGTGAATTTAAATTAATTTTGGGATAAATTTTCCATCTAATTTCATACAATGTAAATATAATGACTTTGGAAATCTTTGAAAACTTGAGGTCATATTAAAACAACTATCCTTTTATTTATAAAATGTGTCTTATTTATGTCTTGAAACATCTATGTTGTTCTAAATCCATTTGCTATGTATGCTCTTGCCCAAACTTGAGTCACAGGAACCAAGTCTCAGACTCTACATGTTCAAAAACAACAATTTTGTGTATCTTCTCCTTCTCTTGAACAAAATATGGTTCAGGCTAAATTTTATTGATCATGATTCATGAAACAGTATTTAGACACATATAAAGACTCCATTGTGTATACCTCTAAATTTAACAGATTGAGGCAATTTATCAAAGATCTGTAATTTTTAAATAATAGATGGAATCACTAAATCTCAAAAGTAGTTTGCATATTATGGGAAAAAAATTCAGTATAGAAGGAGATGAGATGAACGTCTCCACAGAAAGAAGCAAGAAGTAAACATTAGGAATCTAGGGAAAAAAAGTGAATCCAATTTTCTCAAATTAAAATAAAAGCTTGTATTTTCTTCACTTCTTGGAAGGGATACATGTACTCTAGCTTTATTTTTCTCAGTTTTTATTTTTTGCTCATTTCAAATGAGTCTTCCATTTAAATTGCCTTTTATTATCTGTGAAGAAGAAATGCCTCTTGTAACAGACACAATGATTTGACAGCCATTCCAATATTAAATTAGGTAAAAGACACATGTAGAACCTCACTTATGTACCTGACAGTGCTTAAGGAGATTTTCTGATGTGATTGGAAAAACAGTTTATAGATTCTCCTCTCTCACTTTCTTTCTCTCCATCTCACTCTCTCTCCTCTCTCTCTCTCTCTCTCTCTCTCTCTCTCTCTCTCTCTCTCTCTCTCTCTCTCTCTGTGTGTGTGTTCTTTGTTTGATTTGGTTGTATTTTTCGTAGATTTATGTTTATCAAAAATTCATAAATGTAATAAATGAAGGTGAGAATTAGAAAATCAGGAGTAAAGTCTGGGTTCACGCTTAAATCTATGCTGAATTCAATTGAATTCATGCTGAAATTGCTATTGGTGTTGTGTTAACTTTTTTCTGCCTACTGCCTTACTAGACAATATTGGTTGTTTTCACTCAGCTTGCAACTCTTGAAACAAAAATAGGACAAGAAGAATTCCAAAGGCAATGCCTGGAAAATGAAAATAATCTTCTGCAGCAGAAATTAAAAGATGGAAAATATCAGCAGAAGAAATGTGAAATTGTAGAGGGTAGAATAAAGCAGCTTGAAGAGAAAATCCTCAGCCTGAAGACCCATATGGACAATAACATAGTAGAGCGTAGTGAGGTGGAAAAGCTTAAGAAAGCCATTGAAGAGCAACATAGAAGTCAACTACTGGAAAAAATAAACCAAGTCAATCAATTCTTACAGGTGACTATAGTCATCTGTCTTGTGCTATAATTAACTCCACCTCAAATTTCATTTTCAATGTATTGTGTGTATGATTGTATGTGTTCTTTTGTGTTTCACAGCAGTTTCTGTTGTAGATTTCTGGAAAAAGGAGCCATCCACTTCTATTAATAATCTTCTTAGTTAATTCATCTATCAGAATTCCAGTTTTCAATAGGGAACCTGTGATCTTTAAGATTACTTGAAAAACTGTGGGAAAGAAAATAATTGTTATTTGGATACGACAATGTTGTTTATAAGTTCAATGGTTTACTACAAAACTGTATTATGTTATTAATTTTTGCTTTATTATATGAATATTTCAGGGATGAGGATATAGTTCTATGGTTGGATATCTCTTTGTTATCCACAAGTACCTGGGTTCAGTCTACAGCACCACAGAAAGAATTCATTAAAAAATTCTGCTTAAACACACTTGATGCTGATGATAAAGAATTTGAACTCCAACCCCTTTCTCTTTCATTTAAAATATTCTCTGCCTTTTTTGTGTAAAGAAAATTACACAATAATTTGTTGGATGGTTATGTTTCAAATAACCTTTTCCTTTATTTAGAATATATACAATGATATTTGTAATTTCAACAGAATTTTTCTGTTTTTTGAAGTCATTTATTTAATTTAATCTTGATAAATTCAAATACATAGTATTTTGATCACATCAGCCACTCCTTCTAATCTCTTTGAACTCTCCTTAGACGTCCTATTTTAACATGTATCTTTTTAATGTTCTTTAGGAAGATGCTGCCTCTAACCAACAGACAGAGCAGGAAAAACAAAATTATATACTTTTACTGGAGGATGAACTTAAGAATATTGAATCAGAGTTGGTGGAAGTAAGATCACGTACAATTTCTCTGAACAGAGAAATGAGATTATACAAAAATAAATATAGAGCTGAATTGAAAACTGGAGAATCAGTAAGTCAGAGCATAGAATCCTAGAAAGCCAGTGTCCTGAATTTAAACTGTATTCTGTAGTCAGATGACTCATGTGATTATTAGAGTCTGAAAGAACATTACCTTCAAGAAATAATATCCATAAGTGTACTTTCCTTTAAAACACTTGTGGAGGACAGACAGGATTCCTCAACTGCTGTGCTAGATCAGATGCAACTTTCTTCCCTTTTAATAAGTACATAAGTTAACTTGAGGTGTGTACATTCAGCAAAGTACACATACAGCTTGTTAATTCCTAATTCCTAATCCATAGAGCTGTAATTTTGGGATTCTTCTCATCAATGTTCTCTTAAGTAGAAGTGTTTGAAGAAAGGTTATAATAGAGACACAAAGGATGTAGCTTGCACCCCAAAGTCTATTATTCTGGCTCTTGGGATGTTATCTATCTGTAATAGGCAGTTTTGGTGTTACCTGGAGGGAATCTGGAGGCAAACTGTACATTAAAGCTTTCCTACTTTACACAAAGAACTACACTTGCTGTTGACCTTAAGGACTACTTCAGGTGTGAAGGGAAGTATAGTTTATGGAGTGGCTAAACACAACTGAGCATACAGTATAGAATGGAGGGCTGCATGAATGGCAAAAAGGGCAGGTCCCACATCTAATAACTCAATGAAGATTTTATGGACTACTGGCCTCAGGGGGTAGGCTTAATTAATTTTTTGATCACTGGCTCAGCTATTGAGTTTCCCCTAAATCTTGTTGCTCATAATATCTCCAAGTAACTGTAGAAAGTATGGAGAGTGAGAACAAATTATTGATAATATTTGGGGAATAGTTCCATATTCCTAACATAGCTCACCAAATACATTCAGTAAAATATTTCACTTTGCCATTTAATTTTATATTTGAAGTAGATATGTTTTATAGATTTATGCATATTTAAATGCCCACAACTATGAAGCAAATTAATGTATTAACAAATTCAACATTCCTTAACTTGTTATACTTTAAATATAGTGGCATCAGGAATGTTTTAAGTACAACCCTTCTAAAAGGCAGTAGAGTTGCTTATAAAGTCAAACTTCTTTGCTTACCTTTTCAATCTCTCTAAAGTTTTTGAATGCCATACTTTAGGGTAGCCCACATGCTAAGCAGATGGTCAGTAAACAATACAATGAATGCTATTTTGTATTATTTTTAACATATTGCTTTCCTTATGGTTTTTAAATTTAATATTTACTTGCTCAATTTACATCCTGTACAATGCTGCCCTCCTGGTCACCTCTTCTCACAATCATTCCCTCTTCCCTCACTCCCCTTGACATATGAGTGGGTGGGGACACTTCAAGGCTCTGTAGGGCTATGTTCTTCCTCTCTCACTGGGGCCAGACAAGACAGCCCAGTTAGATGAACCTATCCCACGCCAGACAACAGCTTTTGCAATAGCCCCAACTCCAGTTGTTCAGGACCCACATAAAGACCAAGCTGCACATCTGCTACATATGTGTAGGGAGGCCCAGGTCCTGCCTGTGTATATTCTTTGGTTGGTGTTTCAGTCTCTGAGATTCCCAAGGGTCCACCTAGAATTATTGGTATTCTTATCCCCTTATGGGCTGCAATCATTCCTCCTATTCTTTCTTAAGAAGCTCCAAGCCCCAACCACTATTTGACTATAGTTGTGGGCATCTGTGTGATTCAGTTGATTGTTTGAGCCTTTCAAAAGACTGCCATGCTAGATTCTAGCCTGCAAGCATAACAGAGTAGCATCAATCGTGTCAGGGATTGGTGCTTGTTTCTGGGACGGGTTTCAAGTTGGGCTGGTTATTGGTTGGCTGTTCCCTCAAACTCTGCTCCATTTAGAGTTCTTGTAATTCTTGTAAAAAGGATAAGTTTTGCATTAAAAGTTTTGTGGGTGGGTTGCTGTCCCTGTTACCAGACTGGAGATCCTGCCTGGCCACTGGAGACAGCCTCCTAAGGCTCCATATCTTCAATGTTGTGAGTCTCAGCTAAGGATTATCCCCCACACACACACACTGATTCTTGAGCTACTCTGCTATCCCAGTTCTCTGTCTTTCCTGGAGATCCATCCTGTCTCCACTATCTCCTGTAATTTGCAGATTTTCATAAATTCTTATGGGAATCCTGACATCCCTCAAGCCCTTCCATACTCCTGCACATGCCAACCCACACTCCTTATTATCCACTCCCACCAATTCCTTTCATCTGCCTTCCACCACTATTCCATTCTCCCTTCCAAGTGAGATGTAAACACCCATCCATTTTTAATTATTCTACAAAATGTGATTACTGCTGGTCTTATATTTATTGATGTGGGGCCATCTCCTGAATGGTGATCAACCTCTCAGTATCTATACTCCCCCACCCACCCAAATTCACCCATCATCACCAGCCATCCACTAATAATATCTCCTCAGAAATGGATGAAGCCTCATGTGACATTCCTCTATACATTCTTTCATTCTGATTACTCACTGAATGTTGTGTGTAGGTAACCATAGTTGCTGTGAGTACTTGAAAGTTGGTTTCCGTTTTGTTCAACTGAAATTGTACTTCAACTTACAAAAGAAGATTTGCAATTTTATGGTCCATTTGTCTATTGTTGATCTTAGAGGATAAGCCATTGGTGTTTTGTTCAGAAAATTTTCTCCTGTGTGCACATTGTCCAGGCTCTTTCCTACTTCCTCCTCTATTAGTTTCAGTGTATCTGGTTTTATGTGGAGGTTCTCCATCCACTTGGACTTGAGGCTTGTAGAAGAGATAAGAATGGATCAATTTGCATTCTTCTACATGTTGACCTCCAGTTGAGCCAGCACCATTTGTTGAAAATGCTGTCTTTTTTCCCACTGGATAGTTTTAGATCCAGGTTCTGGTTTTGTTGATTCTTAGTATAGTTCTTTTTGTTTCTATTTGGCTGATTTCAGCCCTGAGTTTGATTATTTCCTGCCTTCTACTACTCTTGTGTGTATTTGCTTCTTTTTGTTTTAGAGGTTTCAGATGCTATGTGAACCTGCTAGTGTATGTTATCTCAAGTTTCTATTTAGAGGCACTTAGACCTATGAATTTTCCTCTTAGCCCTGCTTTCATTGTGTACCATAAGTTTTGATATACTGTACCTTCATTTCATGGGTGGGTGGGGGAACAATCTCGTTGAAGCAGGAGTAGGTGGGAAGGGATAGGGAGTTTCCGGGGAAAACACTTGGAAAGGGGACAACATGTGAAATGCAAATAAAGAAAATATCTAATAAAACAATAAAAAGAAATGTTTTTATTTTTAAATAATATAATATGGCCTATTAGAATTTAAGTATATTAATATATATATATAATATAAAGATACTTATGAACTAATTAGGAGTTTGTCAAATTAATAATATATAACCTCATTGTAGAAATCAGTTTTCTTTTTGCACACCAGAAAGAATGAAATTACAAAAATTCCATTTGCAGTAGCATCAAATAGAGTATTTTTTCAGAAAATTGCATGTTAGTTCTAACTTTGAAAATGATGAAAATGTTAAATTACTTATTAGTAAAGAAACCAAATTAGATTACATATAATGTCTTCTCTTCAAATTTACTGTTCAAAATCTAATGAGGAAGAGACTCTGTTAATGGCTTGTAGACCAATAGAATAAAATGGAGAGCCCAGAAAATTAAACCAGATATTAGGTAAGTTGGCATTTACAGAAGTAGCAAGGACATTTAGCAAAGCTGCACAATATGCAAAGACCACAGTTATACATTCTACTTATATATCGTAATTATATATATATATATATATATATATATATATATATATATATATATATATTGTATTTATATATTGTAAATATTTACCTAATGCCATCCATAAAAATTAGTTCATGGATATAAGTTCAAGAGCTAAAATTAAGAAACTTGAAGTTGTAAAAGAAAAAAATCTTTATGATTCTGTGTCAGAAAGTGTCCCTAGATATACCACTAAAACCTAGATTTTAAAATGAACAGCCTAATAATGATTGAACTGCCAAGCTATGCCCACTGGTGTGATAGTGGCATGAATGGCATGGATTTAATACTCACTCTGCAAGATGGAATCTATTCCTGATATTGTTAACTAGGCCAAAACTTGCTGAATGCTATGGTCATAGATATGGGGGAGACCTAATATTATTATTTTTCAGTAAGATCATTGTACTAAATTGTCCCTTAAGTTCCCATCTTTATACTCATAGATTAGTGTATCTCTCAACCCTCATTGAAGGAATTTCCTTTGGCAGATGGTGATTAAGACAGAGAACAGTAGCTGTTGAGTGTATTACAATCAATACCACTCATTTTCCTCCCAAGATTTTGGGATTATCGAATAGAGGACTGAAGGAGTGTAAACAGTAGATAGTGGACATCTGCAGTAAAGTTTTACTTATTGATCATGGTAGGACAATTGTGTACATGAGCTCACAGATGCTATGACTTCATGCACAACACCTGTATAAGATGAAGGCAGTCAAAATTCCAGTCAAAAAGCCCTATCCTTGTCTGAGAATCTATTTGGTAATTAATGGCTACTGAACAAGGTTGAGTAGCTTTTCTTCAAATATGCTGCCACTGAAAAGTTACCATGTTTAGTAGATGGTTATGCACTCTTGAATAAACAAACAGCACTAATTAGACTCCTTGGTTATGAAACAGACGTGCACACAAGACTGCCTACAAATACGTATGTGCACATACACACACACACACACAAACAAACACAGGGGCAGGGAGAAACTTGAATTTGGATGGAATAGGGGAAAAACTTGAAGTATGAATATGGAGAGTGAGTTTGATAAAAACACATTGTATGTATACATTAATTTTTCAATAAAATTGTGCCTATGGAAAAAATATACTAGTAACTTAAACTTCAGCAAACTAAGAAATCTTGAGCTTCTTGATAGAAATGAAATGATAAAACACAGATAAGAAAGCAGACAGAAGATTTTGAATAGATTTACAAGTGTTGTTTTCATATTTGTTACTTATATATCATAAATATCTCATAATATATATATATATATATAGAGAGAGAGAGAGAGAGAAATACTCTATATTGTGATAAAGAATCCTTTTGAAACTGTCACTATTTTGAATATATATTTTCCTGAAGAAATAGAATTTGTCATAAAAACAGCAAATTTGCCTAACATGATTAAACTTAGGGGAAAGTAAATTTAAACCAGTAGATTCCATTTTTTACTTCTGTAGTAGTTTTAATTCTGTTTATTATTTTTTAAAGGCAGATATAAGTATTCTCGAAGATTTGGAGAAAGAGAATGATCCCACACAGCTGGAGTGAATGCAGTATTGGATATTACATTTCAAATATGTTGTAAATTTCTTAACAATTAAAATAAATGAAATCCAAGTGCCGAACAATTCCACTTCTCAGTGCATTCAGTTATTTATTAATTTTTTTTTTTTTTTTTTTTGGTTTTTTGAGACAGGGTTTCTCTGTATAGCCGTGGCTGTCCTGGAACTCACTCTGTAGACCAGGCTGGCCTCGAACTCAGAAATCCACCTGCCTCTGCCTCCCAAGTGCTAGGATCAAAGGCGTGTGCCACTACTGTCCTGCTTTCTCAGTAGACTTTAAGGTGAAATAAAAATATATATCACACATTATGGATGTTCATGGGAGTATTATTCATAATAGCCAAAAGATACAGACTGCCTTAATGCACATCAGTTGACAAATGGATGTAAAAATGTAACACACTATACAAATTCCATTTAGCAGCTAAAATATTTGAGGGCAATTTGGATCGTGACAATTTCTGTATTGTGTTTATAGTCGAATAACTCTGAATGTACTCAAAGTTATTGACAGAAAGGATAAGTACATTGTTATGGGTAGTTTTGATTTTCTTTCTGACACAATGTAGAATCAGTTTGGAAATGTGTCTTCAATGAGAAATTTCCTAGATTAAGTTGGCCTGAGGTCATTTCTGTGTAGGCTTTTCTGAATTTGGGTCACTGGGTTTGAAAGACTTACTATGAATTTGGACTGCCCCATTCTTGGGCTGGGCCCAGGGTTATTGAAGTCTACACTGACTGTAATATTAGCATGCATGCATTCATTGTTCCTGTCTGTGGATGGACTATGACTAGCTACCACAGGTTCCTGTTCCTTATTGGTTTCCCTGAGATAATAGAATGTAACTTGGGCTTTGTAGCTAAACAAATCATTTCTAACTTAAAAAAAAAAAGAAAATCAGGAAATCTAATGAGTGAATTGATAGAATTAATGAAGGAAACTGTATATTAAAACACTTCAGTTACTTGGGCTAGAGAGATGGCTCAGCAGTTAAGAGTTCTTGCGTTCTTCTGGAGGTCTGTGGTGCAGTGAGCTGTGAGAGGCAGTGGGGTACCCAGTTGAGTCTGCTTTGAACCTCGTTGATCCTAATGGGATGGTAGGAGTTTGTCCATGCTCCTGAGCCCTGGTCCCTTTCACTTATCCATAGCCCCTCCCAAACAAAGGTTTGTGGCCTTAGATCACATAGCACAAGTAGCACAGGTAGAGGGCATGACTACAGGTTGCAGAGCCTCAAGAAATCTTCATATTAATGAGATACCTAAAGGCCAGAGTGCATAGCCAGTTAAGCATTTCTTTCCAGACCCTCCTCCTTGCAAAAGATATTTAACCTCAGACCTGCGCTGAGGGCATGGGGTACAGCTTCATCCACTTTCCTGACAATAAATCTTTTAAAACCCTAGACTACCTCTCATCTTTGGGGCCTGCTGTGGAGAACCATAGAAGGGCCCTTCAACCAATGAGCCACCGCCTAATCTCCCACCAGAGGACTTCTCTACTTTCCAGCCATGGAGGCCTGCCAACTCAAGCAAGCTAGCCAAGCCAGCCATGACCTAGCCAAGTGAGTTGCCTTGACCAAGAGTCTCATCCATCCCACGGGGCACCACTGGAGCTTCTGCCCCTCATCTTTCTCGGCTGTGGGCTGGTCCAGCCTGTATTCCCCCATCTGTGTCCTATGTCCTTTTGTAGTCTCCCTGCAGTACCTGGGTGCGCGAGGGCTAAGACCACTGGTCACTCACAGCCTCTTTGGCCCAGATATCATCGACCCAAGAGCTCTGCCCCCATGTGGTCTCACTGAGATCTTACCATGCCAGGAGTGGAGTTCTGCAATTTTTACAGCCTGACTTCTACCTAATGCCTGGTGGAGTGAATTCGGTCAAATTCTCACACTTCTGCACCTCCATTGAGCCGCAGTTCGAGATGCCTGGGGGACAGACACGAGGGAACCACCACTCAGCCCAACAGAACCCACATCCACGCAGGCACCACAGCCCCGCAGAGGTCTTAGTATTAATTCTCAGCATCCACACACAGACATACATACAGACAGGACACTCTTTCCCTTAAGAGAAAAGACTTAAAGTCAGTTATATTACTTTTCATTAAAGATCACTGAAGAAGCTGATAAGCAGAAGGTCATCAGATTGCAATCAGCAGAAAACCTGAATAACAGTTGGGTGCATGCATCAGAAGACCAGGTTCAAAGTGTGGTTCATGCTTCAGAAAATGGAAATCACAGTGCAATTCATGTACCAGAAAACCTGAATCTCAGTTCGGCGTACACATCAGAAAATGAGAGTCAAACTGAGGAGCCTGCAGCTCACAACCTGATGAACAGTGTGGTGCATTAACAGAAAAACTGAATCGCAGTGCTGCAGCCCTCGGTCTACAAAACAGGATGTGAAAACTGAAGAGCAGCCGGTTCCTCTTGAGGAGAATGGAGAAGATGAGATGATGGGTAAGGCCACAGTGACACTGAACAGTAGATGTTACTTCTAGTGATGCTCATAGGAACGACGACCACGTTGGAAACGTCTTAAACCTGGCACCATCAGACTTCCATGACCATAAGATGCTGATAATCAATCAGATGCTGTTGTTTCCAATTCTGTGGACATGTTTTTTTTTGTTGTTGTTGTTGTTTTTTGTTTTTTTTTGGGTTTTGGTTTGTTTTTTGTAAAAGACAACCACAGTTGGCAAACGTATGTGACAACTAACACTCTAGAAGCCAGGGTAAAAGGGAGTTTTGATTGGAAATTAGAATAGTAAAGAATGTTTTGACAGTGTGTTGACAATATTGCAGATTTATTGAGTGTGTGATGTTGCAAGCATAAAAGGCTTGCCTCCCTGCACTAAACTTTTCCTCGACATGTATTATTTCTCAGTACTTGTAGAATGTGTCTCAAGGTAGCTAACCATCAAATGACATCTACTGAGGAATATTTAGAAAGTGTACACACAGCCACATGCAGACACAGAAGACACACACACACACCTACACATATTGCCAAAAGAAACACACAAACACATCCATATACACACGTGCACACACACATACACACACTACACACTTGCACTCACATACACCATACACTCACACAAAGTAAACACTCTTGAAAGTGACAGCAGTCTACAGAATAAAATTATTGGATGTTCAAATGCAAATGTAGGGGTTTGCATTTATATTAATGGACCCATTAGTTGATGCAGTTTTTTTACATTAGGGGAAATGAATGGTTATTGACAGTATGTTACTTTATAACTCCTATGGCCTGCTGATAAAATAAATATATGTTTAATCTCACCCTTTTTCTTGAATTATGATTTGTGAGTTATCATTAATGAAATAACTAATTAAATTTATCAAAATCCTCACAATTATTAAATATAGAACACTGAACTCCCTAACTTTATTCCTTTTACACAGTAGTATAAATAGATACATTTAGTTGGTATGAAGAACAAATAAACATATTAATAGTATATCAAAACTTAGTTTCAATAGTTAAGCCATTATCCAATTAAAAAGTGTGTATACAGATTCATTAGTAATTTTCTATATGGGCCAAAGATTTTCATTCATAATCTGATTCTGTTCATTGTTAATAATAGCTGAAGAGATTTAATATCAGAGTTTCTTTAAAGCAGAGATGTGGAAATTCATACTTTAGTATTTTATTTAAAATAAACGGCATAATCATTTTGTCTCAACGTATATTCATTTCCTATTAAAATGCATCATTAAATGAAAGTGCATTTTGAAAAGATTTTTTTTCTTCAGTTTTTTTTTTTACTGTTTTCTGCAACTTTTTTCAATCTTTGTTTGATGGTAAATACCTAACATTCTCAATACTCATTAATTTCAGGAATGGGGATTGCCTTAAGATTTTTGTAAGCCTGAATTAGTACTAGGACAGACTTAAGCAGGGATACATAGAAGACCCAAGATTATCGTTACACTTAACACATACACACAGACACACACACACACACGCACGCACGCACACACACACACACAAACACACACACACACACACACACACACACACACACACATATATATATATATACATAATACACATGTATGTATGTATTCTGCTAAAATTCTAATAACTCTAAAGCACTCATAACTTTAAAATTGATGCTATTATTTGTGAATCTCACATATATGGATAATTTTAATTCATATAACCCCATTCTTGACATCCAACATACCTTTGAGATCCCTTCCCAATTTCATGTCTCCTCTTTTTCTCCCCTTTCCTCCTATTCCTCCTCCTCTTCTCCATGTTCTTGTCCATTCTTAATTATTCTAAGTGTGATTCCTGCTGGTCATGTATTTATTGATGTGGGGCCATCTCCTGAATTGTGATCAACTTCTCAGTATCTACACTCACTCTCCCCCAAAAGATTCACCCATCATCACCAGCCATCAACTACCAATATCTCCTCATAAAAGGATGAAGCCTTATAGAAGAAACTTTGTTTTACAGAATAATCTTTTCAATTTTATGAGTTCCCATTTGTCTATTGTTGATTTTCAAGCCTAAGCCATTAGTATTTCATTCAGAAAATTTTTGCCTTGTGTGCACATTTTCCAGGGTCTTTGCCACTTTCTCTTCTACTAGTTTCAGTGTATCTAGTTTTATGTGGAGATTCTTGATCCACTTGAACTTGAGGCTTGTAAAAGAGATAAGAATGGATCAATTTGCATTCTTCTACATTCTGACCTCCAGTAGAGCCAGCACCATTTGTTGAAAATGCTGTCTTTCGCCGATATGGAGGACAGGAAGGGAAAGCTGACAGCAGCCTGATAAGTCTGTCTCCTTAGAGGTCCCCCAGAGTCTGACATACCCAGAGGCAGATACTCAAAGCTAACCATTAATCTGATCAAAGGTTCCCAATGGAGAAGTTAGAGAGTAAACTGAAGGAGCCTAAAGAGTTGGTGGCCCCATGAGGAGAGCAACAATACCAACCAGCCAGAGCTCCCCAGGGTCTACACCACCAGCCTAGGAGCACATATGGAGGGACACATGACTCCAGCTATATATGTAGGGGAGGATGGCTTTGTTGGGCATAGGTGGGAGAGGAGATCTTTGGTCCCAAGGCTGAACACTTAGTGGAGGGGGGATCTGAGGGTGGGGAGGGGGAGTGGGGGGTAGGTGGGTGCACACCCTCATAGAAGCAGGAGGCGGGGGATGGGATAAGGGGTTCCTGGGTGGTGGAAGGAATGTGGTAAGGGGATAAAATTTGAAATGTAAATATTATATCCAATAAAAGACGGGAAAAAAAGAAAAGTGGTTAGAACCAACATCCTTAATAAAATGTCAGACCTCTTAAAAAAAAACTATGTTGATACTAAAATTTGTTTTGAGAATTGTATATTGAAGAATGATCAGCCTTGGTGTATCTACTTATCAAGCAAGCTGGGCAGACCTGCTCAAACTTCTGATGTCCTGGAATTCAATCTGGATGCAGTGAAGACACAGCATCAGAGGCTTATCAATTTACTCTTACCCCCACTCCTCTTCTAATATCTCAATGCCCATAATCAGCTTGAAGAAGCTAATGAAGAGTCAGCACCCCTATTCCCTGGGCTTGGGGACTGAGGTGGTAAATGTTGGGCTGCCTTTCTAGGGAAAAGTAGTGGTTTGGTGGGAATAGAGAGGATTAGCTAGGATTTATTGCATAGCCATAACCTATTAGTAGAAATCTGTACAATTATTATCAAGATGAAGATATAATTTCTTAAATGGCACCAATTTACTTTGATTACAAATTTTAAGGTTTTCACTGGTACGAGCTTCTTATTGATATAAAAGTGAGATGAATATTGTTACTCTTATAGGCATTGTACCAATATAACACATTTAAAAATACAAGGCTTAGACACAGTCCTTCTTTAACTTTTTTAACAGATTTGCAATGGTTAGCCTGTGAGTTAAGGGACTATAGCAAATTCATGGCTTGGTGTTTGTTGTTAGGGTGTTTTCTATATTTTATGTAGAAATAGCTGAGTGGAGTTAAGAGACAACAGTCCAGATTACCTTACATGGATAGTCGGTTTTCAAAACGTCAGAAGTCCACAGAACTGATTTTACAAACATTTCTGTATTAATGTTCATTTTGATTAGAGACCTGTCTGCTCCTGACAGCTTCCTGTATTGAATTCTAAGAAGAAATTGAGCATCTTTGGAGTTACTCCAGTTGTGGGGAGACAGCCACTAGACCAGAATTGCCTCTTTCCAACAACAGACAAATTACTGTCCAGAAAAGGACACACTTGCAGAATAGTTGACTGATTATAACTGCTTAGACAGAGTAATCAGCCCTTAATAATTCTGCAGCACTAAGGTCTGTCAGTTGATCCTGGGGCAAAAGGCAGAAGAACACATGCTCCAACGATTTGTAGTATAGGGAGTGTCCAGGTGTTCAGAGGTCTCTATAAATTGGCTAAGTTTTAGAAGCTATGCTTTGTGCTTCCCACAATTATAGTTAACTCAGTCATTCTGGATTTCTGATGGGGTTGAAAACTTATAGCCTCATAGCCAATCCTGGCTATTTACCTTGAGAGAAAAGATTTGAGTGGATGGTTTTCAGTTGACATTCATTCTAAAGCTGAGGGAAAAGCCAGGTTCAGAACTAAGTATTCTAGTTAGGATAGATGACAGAGGTTCTGGTTAGTCAACAAAATGATGGACTGGGTATTAGGACTATCTTGTACCTCACTGGTACAAATTGGCATAATTATGCTCTAATTGTATTTTGAGAGCAAAGTTTTATTTTAACAGGAAAGGTGATAAGTAGGAGGAACTAAGTTGGGAGGAGTACTGAGAGGAAGAGAAGGAGTAAAGAGAGGAGGAGCAAAAGGAGAGGAGAAGCTAGGTGATGAGAGAGAGAAAGAGGGGGAGACAGGGAGGCAGATCTAGGTTGGATAGTGGGTTACACCTCTGATTGAACATTACCAAATTTATAAAGCCTTTGATTAACATTTATAAAAAATATATAAGTACAAAAGGGAAAGGGGGCATGAGATAGGGGTTTTCTAAGGGAGGCGGGAATGGGGAAAGGGGATGGCATCTGAAGTGTAAATAAAATATCCAATAAAACATAAAAAAAGAAAATGATGTCTTTTTCTACTGGATGGTTTTAGAAGAGCCCCTGGTGTTGTAGATTCTTTGTATAGTTCTTTTTGTTTTTACTTGTTTATTTCAGGCTGAGTTTGATTATTTCCTACCTTCTACTCTTGTGTGTATTTACTTCTTCTTGTTCTATAGCTTTGAAATGTGCTGAAATCTGCTAGTGTATTCCTTCTCCAGTTTCTTTTTGTGGCATTTAGAGCTATAAATTTTTCTCTTAGCCCTGATTTTATTGTATGCTATAAGTTTCCATATGATGTACCTTCATTTCATGGGTGGGTGGGGGAATACACTCATAGAATCAGGAGGATGGGGAGAAGGAAAAAAGAGTTTCAAGGGAGAAAACCAGGCAAAAGAATGACATTTGAAATGTAAATAATGTAAGTATCTAAAAAATTTTTTTAAATGATTTTTATTTGTAGGTAATATAGTATGGCCTATAGGAATTTAAATATATATATATATACATATATATATATGTATATATATATATATATACATATATATATATGTATATATATATATATATACATATATATATATGTATATATATATATATAATTAACACACTTATGAACTAATTGGCAGGATGGCATATTAGCTATATATAAACACACTGTAGAAATCAATATTCTTTTTGTACACCAGAAAAAATGAAATTACAAAAATTCCATTTGCAGTAGCATTAAAATAGTATTTTCTTTAGAAACTGGTACATTAATTCAAACATTAGAAATGATGCAAAAGTTGAATTATTCATTAGAAAAGAAACAAAATTATATTACACATAATATCTTATCTTCAAATTTCCTGTTCAAAATCTAATGAGCAGGATACTCAGATAATGGCTTGTGGATCAATGGAATGAAATTGAGAACCCAGAAAATTAAGCCTGATTTTTTGGTCAGTTGGCATTTACAGGAGTAGCAAAGCAACCTCGCTAAGAAGGTAAAGTGCAGAGACGATGCTTTTATGTTGTATTTATATATTGTACTTATACATACATTGTACTTATATATTATAAATATTTACCTCACGTCATCCATAAAAATTAGCTCATGGTTGTAAATTCAAGAGCCAGAACTATGAAACTTGAAGTTGTAAAAGAAAAAAATCTGTATGATTTTGTGTCAAAAAGAGTCCCTAGATAGGCCACTAATACCTTGATTTTAAAAGGAACAGCTTGGTAGTGATTGTACTGGTAAGCTCTGCCTACTAGTGTGATCATGGTATAAATGGCATGTGCAAGATGGAATCTATTTCTGATATTGTTAACTAGGCCAAAACTTACTGACTGCTATGGTCATAGATATGGGGGAGACCTAGTATTATTATTTTTCAGTAAGATCATTGTACTGAACTGTCCCTTAAGTTCCCATTTTTATACCCACAGATTAGTGTATCTCTCAACCCTCATTGAAGGCATTTCCTTTTGCAGATGGTGATTAATACAGAGAACAGTAGCTGTTGAGTGTATTACAATCAATACCACTCATTTTCCTCCCAATATTTGGGGATAATTGAATAGAGGACTGAAGGAGTATAAACAGTAGATAGTGGACATCTGCAATAGAGTTTTACTTATTGATCATGGTAAGACACTTGTGTACATGAGCTCACAGATGCTATGACTTCATGCACAACACCTGTTTTCATATTTGTCAAGTTTTCAAAATTGTTATTCCTATCTATACATTATAAATTATCTCATAATAGATGTAGAAATATTCCATAGTGTAATGAAGACTCCATTTGAAACTGTCAATATTTTGAATATATATTTCCCTAAAGAAATAGAAATTGCCATAAAAACAGGAAAAGATGCCCAACATGATTAAATTTAGGGAAAAGTAAACTTAAACCAGTATATGAAATTCCATTTCATACTTCAGTAGTAGTTATAATTCTGTTGTTTTAAAGACAAATATAAGTATTCTTGAAGATGTGGAGTAATAGAACCATCCCACACAGCCAGAGTGAGCACAATATTGAATATTCCATTTCAGACATGTTGTGAATTTCTTAACAATTAAAATAAATGAAATCCAAGGTCCCAAGGATTCCACTTCTCAGTGCATTCCAAGGAGAAATAAAAACATATAACCATACAAAGTCTTGGACTTTATGGATATTCATGGCAGTGTTATTCATAATAGCCAAAAGATGGAGACTGCCTTAATGCGCATCAGCTGACAAACTGATGCAAAAATGTAATGCACTACAGAAATTCTATTTAGCACTAAAATATATGGAAGCAATTAGGATTGTGAGAAACAATTTCTCAAACTATATTATGTTTATCATCAAATAACCCTGAATGTACTCAAAATTATTGATAGTAACGATAAGTACATTGTTATGGGATGTTTTGACTGTCTTCTTGACACTATGTTGAATCACCTTGGAAATGCACCTTCCATGAGATATTTTCTAGATTAAGTTGGGTTGAGGTCATTCTTTAAGTGATTTTTTGAATTTAGGTCACTGGGTTTGAAAGACTTACTGTGATTTTGGACTGCACCATTCCTTGGCTGGGCTCAGGGTTATTGCAGTCTAGACTGACTGTGGTATTAACATGCATGTTCCTGTCTGTGGGTGAACTGTAGCTAGCTACCACAGGTTCCTTCTCCTTCAGCTTCCATGTGATAATGGATTGTAATTCACCCATGCCAGGTATTCTAACTTTTCTTCTGCTCCCGGGATAAACATCATGGTCCAAACCAAGTGGAGAAGGAGAGTATTTATTTCAGCTTATAGGTTACATATACTCCAAATATATATAGCCCATCTCTGACTGCTCTTCAAGGAGACCAGCATTCTAAACAAGATTGTGTAGAAACTAAAGGCAGGAACTTGGAAGCAGGGACTGAAACAGAGACCACAGAAAGGTGCTCATTACTGCCTAGGCTTATGTTCTGGTACTTTTATTACAGGCCCAGTAAACCTGCCTAGGGATAATACCATACGCAGTAGACTGAACCGTAGTACATCAACTAGCAATCAAGAAAATATCCCCTATACACACCATAGGTCTGTCAGATGGAGGCAATTCATCAGCTGAAAGTTCCCATTCTCAACGTGTCAAGTTGAAAACCAGGATTGCCATTACAAAAAGAATGTAAAATTTCTGGTTATGCTCAGAAGCAATCCCCCCAAGCATTGTCTGCAAGAACTGAATGAGAAGGAAGATGTAGATTTGTATGTGGCTGGAGTTAAGAAGTTAAGATTAGATGTGCTGAGTTAAAGTATTTAAGACAGGAATTCTGAGAGACATTTCATGTGAACAAAAGTGGACAGGGCAGGAGTAAGCTTTGGAAGCTGCTGGTTTGAAAGGCAGGTCTCGTTGAAGAGCAAGGTGTGAGGCTGGTCATTGTGCATGATTGCTTTCAAGAAGTGAAGAAGAATGAAGGCTTAAAGTAAAACATGCTTGGTAACCTGGAGAGTTTAACAGTAAGCAGGATTTAAACAGTAGATTTAATTAGTGAAGATAGATAGTGATAGAAACTATTTGTAGATGAGGTCATGTATCTCAGGATAACTAAGGTCTCCCAAAAGGGACTACCCAACAAGAGATGAGAGATGTTTCATATACTATAGAGAAGAAGTCTTTACAAACAAAATCTGTAAATAAACATTCAGAAAATTTAATGGTGAACAACATAAATCAATTTGATACCTTGAGGAAGGTGGTTATTTTGAAGTCTGTAATTAGTTGTATCATACTCAAAAATGTAATTTGTCAGTCTGTCTAAACAGATATTGTCATGAACTCATTAGAAGTAATATTTCTAGGACATGAAATAGGGTGTCTATAGTTCTAAAAATATTTTTCTTTTTTTAAAGTCTGAAAAATATGAGAAGTATATTGAGTTAAATCAATCCCTGAAGTGTAGATTAGAGGAAGAAAAGAAGAAAAGCAAGAAATATACAAAACTGCTAAGCAGGTACAATTTTATTATTCCAAATAATCCACATATTTATTTAGTTAGTAGTAATTTTCTCAAAACCTATGAAAAATGTAATTTCATATCTGCATTTCCATAAATAATTATTCTATGTAGAGTATACCTAATTTAATAGGGTTAATTGGTTCTCTAGTGCCTAACTTCTTGAGTTCTCTGAATATTTTGATATTAGCGCTCTATTGGATGTAGAGTTGGTAAAGATCATTTGCCAATCTTTTGAGTTGGTCTTTTTTCCTATTGGCAGTGTCCTTTGCCTTACAGAAACTTTTCAGTTTTATGAGGTCTCATTTGTCGATTGTCAATCTTAGAGCATGACCCATTGGTATTCTGTTCAGGATTTTTTCCCTGCAGTGATGTGTTGGAAACCCTTCCCTATTTTTCTCTTTTATTAGATTCAGATTATCTGGTATAATATGGAGGTCCTTAATCCACTTGGACTTGATCTTTGGACAGGGAGGTAATAATTGCTCAATTTGCATTCTTCTACATGCTGACTGCCAGTTGAACCTGCACGATTTGTGGAAATGTTCTTTTTTCCCCCACTGTATAGTTTTGCCTTCCTTGTCAAAGATAAAGTGACCATAGCTGTGTGGGTTTGTTTCTGGGTCTTCAATTCTATGCCATTTTTAAAAAAATCACTATTTCTCTGTAGTACAATTGGAGATCAGGGATGGTGATTCTGCCAGAAGTTCTTTTCTGTTGAGAGATTTTTTCACTATTCTGCAATTTTTGTTATTCCAGATGAACTTGAGAATTGCTATTTCTATTTCTGGGAAGAGTTAAGTTGTAATTTTGATGGGGATTGCATTAAATCTGTAGATTGCTTTTGGTATAAAGGCCATTTTTATTACTTAAATCCTACTGATCCATGAGCAGGGGAGATCTTTCCACCTTTTGTGGCCTTCTTTGATTTCTTTCTTCAGAGACTTGAGTTTCTTATCTTACAGATTTTCCCCTGCATGATTAGCATCACATCAAAATATTTTATATTGTGACTATTGTGGAGGGTGTTGTTTCCCTATTTTTTTCTCAGCCCATTTATCCTTGAGTAAAGGAAGGCTACTGATTTGCTAGAGCTAACTTTATATCCAGTCAGATTGCTGAAGTTGTATATGAGCAGTAGGTGTCTCTGGTAGAATTTTCAAGGTTGCTTATGTATACTATCATATCATCTATTAATAGTCATATCTTGACTTCTTCATTCCCAATTTGCATCCTTCTGATGTCCTTTTGTTTTCTTATTGCTCTGGCTAGATTTTGGAGTACTATATTGAATAGATGGGTAAGAGTGGGCAGCCTTGTCTTGTTCCTGATTTTGGTGCATTGCTTCAATTTTCTCTCCATTTAGTTTGATGTTGGCTACTGTTTTGCTGTACATTACTTTTATTATGTTCAGGTATGGACCTTGAATTCCTGATCTCTCCAATACTTTTAAAATGAAGAGGTGTTGTATTTACTCAATGGTTTTCAGCATCTAATGAGATGATCATGTGGTTTTTTCCCTTTGAGTTTGTTTATATAGTCAATTATGTTAATGGATTTTCTTATATGGTACCATCTTTGCATCCCTGAGATGAAGCCTACTTGATCATAGTGAATGAATGCTTTGATGTCCTTGGATCCAGTTTGCAAGAATTTTATTATGTATTTTTCCATCAATTTTCATGAGGGAAACTGGTCTGAAATTCTTTGTTGTTTGGTGTATGTGTGTGTGTGTGTATGTGTGTGTGTGTGTGTTGTTTAGGTATCAGTATAACTGTGGATTCATACAAAGAGTTGAGTAGTGTTTCCTCTGTGTCTATTTTGTGTAATAGTTTGAGAAGTATTGGTAGTAGCTCTTCTTTGAATTTGTGATAGAATTTGAATTTGTGATACTAAACCCATCTGGTCCATGGGCTATTTTTGGTTGGGAGACTATTAATGACTGCTTCTATTACTTTAGGGGTTATGGGACAGTTTAGATGATTTATCTGATCCTGATTTACTTTGGTTCTTGGTATTGTTCAAAAAATCATCCATTTTATCTAGATTTTCCAGTTTTTGTTGGGTACAGGCTTTTGTAGTAGGTTGTGATTATTTTTTGAATTTCCTCAGTTTCTGTTTTTCTGTCTTTCTTTTCATTTCTTATTTTGTTAACTTGGATAGTGTCTCTGTGCCCTTTACTCAGTATGGATAATAGTTTTTCTATCTTGTTGATTTCCTCAACGAACCAGCTTCTAGTTTGTTGATACTTTATACATGTCTCTTTGTTTCACCTTGGTTGATTTCAGTACTGAGTTTGATTATTTCCTGCTGTCTACATTTTTGTCTGTGTGTTCATTTTGTTGTTGTAGAGCTTTTAGATGTGCTTTTAAGTATGAAAACACCCAGAGCGCTCAGTTTTCCTTAGAACTGCTTTCATTGTGTCCCATATGTTTGGGTATGTTGTGCCTTCATTTTCATTAAACTCTAAAATATCTTTAATTTCTTTCCTTATTTATTCCCTGATCAAGTTATCATTGTGTAGATAGTTGTTCAGCTTCCATGAGTATGTGGGCATTCTTTTGTTTTTGTTGTTATTGAAGACTAGCTTTAGTCAATGGTGGCCAGATAGATTACATGGGATTAATTCAATGTTCTTGTATTTGTTGAGGTTTGTTTTTTGTCTGATTATATGTTCAGTTTTAGAGAAGAAACCATAAGGGGCTGAAAAGAATGTCTTTTCTTTTGTTTTAGGGTGAAATGATCTATGGATATCTGTTAAATATATTTGGTTCATAATTTCTGTTAGTTTTACTGTATCTGTTCAGTTTATTTTCATCATCTGTCCATGATGTGATGTGAGAGTGGGGTGTTGAAGTTTCTTACTACTATTGTGTGAGGTTCAATATGTGCCTTAAGCTTCAGTAATGTTTATTTTACAAATGTGGGTGCCCTTGAATTTGGGGTATAGATGTTCAGAATTGAGAGTTCATCTTGGTAGATTTTTCCTTCGATGAGTATATTGTGTTCTTCCCAATCTTTTGTGATAACTTTGGTTGAAAGTTTATTTTATTGGATATTAGAGTGGCTACTCCAGTTTGTTTCTTTGGACCATGTGCTTAGAAAAACTTCTTCAGCCTTTTACTCTGAAGTAGTGTTTGTCTTTGTCACTGATGTGTGTTTCCTGTATGCAGCAAAATTGTAGGTCCTGTTTAGGCATCCAGTCTGTTAGCCCAAGTCTTTTTATTGGGCAATTGAGTCTGTTGATGTGGAGAGATATTAAGAACAAATAATTATTGCTTTCTGTTATTTTTCTCGTTAGATGTAGAATTATGTTTGTGTAGTTCTCTGCTTTTGGGTTTGTTGTGAGTAGGTTAATTTTTTGTTTTTTGGTTTGTTGTTGTTGTTCTGTGAAGGTTCCCTCTTTTTGTTGGAGTTTTTGTCTATTATTCTCTATATGGCTGGGTTAGTAGAAAGATAGTGTTTAAATCTGGTTTTATAGTAGAATATCTTGGTTTCTCCATCTATGGTAATTGAGAGTTTTGCTGGGTATAGCAGCATGGACTGGCAACTTTTGTTCTCTTAGGGTCTACATGACATCTTCCCAGGATCTTCTAGCTGTTACAGTCTCTGTTGAGAAGTCTGGAGTAATTCTGATAGGTCTGCCTTTATATGCTACATACCTTTTTCCTTTATCACTCTTAATATTTTTTCTTTGTTTTGTACATTGGGTATTTTTATTTTTAGGTGATAGGAAGAATTTCTTTTCTGGTCCAATATTTGTTATTGTTGTTCTGTAGGAATCTTGCATGTTTATAAGCATCTCTTTCTTTTGGTTAGGGAAGGTTTCTTCTGTAATTTTGTTGAAGGTGTTTACTGTCTCTTTGAGTTTGGAATCTTCACTCTCTTCTATACCTATTATTCTTAGGTTTAGTCTTTTCATTGTGACTCAGATTTCTTGAATATTTTGAGGTAGAAGCTTTTGCTTTTTGTATTTTGCTTGACTCTTATGTCAATATCGTCTATGGTGTTTTCTACACCCAAGATTCTTTCTTCTGTCTCTTTTATTCTGTTGATGATGCTCGCATCTGTGATGCCATAGTTGTCTCCTTTCATGTTTTCATTAATGTTTCTATTTCAATTTTTAAATCCAGGAAAGTTTTGTTCAATTCTTTGGATGTATCAGAACTGCCAGGGGCCCAGCTGCCTCTGGGTGTGGGTTGAATGGATGGGGATCTAGCAGCACACGCTCAGTTTCCAGGAGCAGATGCAAACAAGCATGTAAGTAATTCTTTTTGTGGTCCTATCCTGAGAAAATAAAATAAATAAACGAAGCAAAGTAAAGTTTTTCTTACTCCAGCAATTATCAGCTTCCCCCCGCCCCCCAATTATCAGCTTCTCAAAACAATTAAGGAAGAGTTGGGGCCTGGAGATCATCTACCAAATCGAAACTAAAATTTTGGCTAGTGTTTTTGAGTGTAGGTCTTATATAGCTACTGGCAGCTTATGAGTGCAATAGCCATGTCCAGAAGACATTTCACAGTACTCTTCCTCACCCTCTGCTCTGACCTTCCTTCTGACACTTCTCTGTGATGCTGTCTAAGCCTAGGGTGCATTTATGCAGTTTGTTTTTGTAACTTTCTGAATTGGAGCTGAGCATCCATCTCTCATTCTCAGAACTTTGAATAGCTATGCATATGTTCACCAGTTGCTGTCTCTGAGTAAGATTGAGCACAGCCCAGATCTCACTTCAGATCTAATAAGGTTGCCTCAGCATGTTCTACTGAACAGGTTGTAATTCTTTTTGAGATTTTCATAAATGTATATATTTGATTCTTATTACTGTTAACCATTCTGTTCTATGTTATTTCCCTCCTACATCTTGCTAATCCCTACTCCTTCCTACAACTTTGTACCTTACATTCTCATTTTGTTGTTTTGTTTTGTGACCCACTGAGCTTAACTACAGCCATAGGTTGGTAGCCTAGTTGGTTCACACATGGAAATACAGCTGAAGACAATGACTCCTTCTCTCTCAGCATCCATTCATTGGCCAGTAGTTCAGAAGGGAAGGTCAGATTCCATAAGTTCCTTCCCTGTCTTTGCTCATTCACTGACTGTGCCAGTCTTGTGTCTCTTCATCCTTGATTGTAATGATTGAAGTGACCAGAAGATGGCAGCAAATAGATCTCCTTTTCTTTCACATCCTACATTCTTTCTTTCTCTTCTGTGATGCTCTATGGACTTAGAGACTGCAACATAACTCTTTTTTAGGTATCTTAAAACAAGTCCCCTATTCCCCTGGCTTTCAAGATTCTTTCAAACCACATTACACAATGAAATTCTATGCAGAAAGCCTTCTTCTGAACCTAAGTCATGCAAGAAACTGTATGTGTTTCAGATTTAACGTTTAAGTCTTTGACCCATTTGGAGTTAATCCTTATGTGTTGCAGTAAATACAGGGCTAATGTTATTCGTCTCCATGTGGACATCTCATTTTCCCAGCATCATCTCTTGAAAATGCTTTCTTTTCTCCAGTTTATGGCTTTGGTATCTTTGTCAAATATTAAGTAGTTGCAGTGACATGTACATATGTTCACCTTTCAGATTTGTTACATGTGTCTATTTTTGTGGGAGAACCAAATTATTTGTATTACTATGGCTTTGTAATTTATCTTGGGATCTGGAAAGCAATTCCTCCAGCATTGTGCTTTTTTGCTCAAATGTTTTTGGTACCAGATGACTTTCATTTCTCTTTTTGTAATGAACGTGATGAGTATTTTGATGGGCCTGCATTGAAAACTTAAATAGCTTTTGGTAGAATGGTAATTTTCACAATATTAATTTTACCAATTCATGACCATGAGAAGTCTTTCCATTTCCAAATGTCGTTTCTGTCTGTTTCTTCAGAGTTTGAAGGACTTAATTGTAAATATCTTTCTACCTGGCTAGAATTACTCTGAAACATTTCAGTTTCCTTGAGGCTGCTGTGAATGGGACTGTATCCAGGAACTCTTTCTCTCTACATTTGTTGTTGGTGTATAGAGAAGCTATTGATTTGTGCAAGTTGTATTCTGTATCCTGCCACATTTCTGAATTTGTTTATTATTGGTAGAAGTTATCTTGTGAAATTGTAAGTCTTATGTATAGTATCCTATCATTTTCCCAAAGCAACAGTTTGACTTCTTTTTTTAATTTAACCATTGAACTCGTTGTACTTGCTTTATTCATCCAGCCAGAGATTTGAGCACAGAAAGTGTTCTTTCTCTCTTTATCTTTTCTTGATAATTTTAGTTTGAAGTCTATTTTTATCATATATTAGGGTAGCAACTCCTGCTTGTATCTTAGTACTATTTGAATGGAATACTGTCTTCAACATGTTACTCTACTGTGGTATCTGTCTTTGAGCTATCATTTGTTTCTTGTAGACAACATTTAGATGGATTTTCCTATTTCTCTCAATAAAATAAAAATAAAGATCAAAAACACCAACTAATATAAGGATTTCATACAACATATTTTGTTCACATTCTTTTCTTTAAACCAAATCCTTCCAGATCCTCCCCTCCCTGACCAACAATCCTCATGTTTTTTTCTGTTTCTTAAATACAAAAATAGATCATAAAAACATGTGTCCTTGTCATTTGAAGGTCTGAAAATTTTTATACGTGTGCTTACTTTATGTAATAAATCTGTCCTCTGTTATAAAATAATTAAACAATTGTATTTTAGGAGCTGGGCATGCTAATGCATACCTGTAATCCTAGCTCTTGGGATGTGGAGGCAAGAAGAACTAATGTCTACTGTTATCTGCAGCCACATAGCTAGTTTGGAGACAGCATGGACCTGATAAAGCCCTATTATTAAAAGAAATTTTAAAAACTTCACTTACTCTCTCTGATCATTTCCTTCAGGGTAAAGAACATTTTTAAAACAAGACAAAAGAACTCGAATGAACAAGAAAATGGAAAGTTTACTTGTCCTTAAGATTTAAATACTAATCAATCTGAAACAGATGAGATTAATATACTAAACCATAAGGTATGTTTTAATTGGTTTCAGAGTAAAAAACTAGTTACTATACTTTTTTCAATTACTTTATCCATGCAATAAAGAATTATAAATATTTTATCACCAGAAGTCATTGAAATGGTTATTTTTCTATTCACATATATATGCTATACATTTATTTCTGTCTTTACACTGGGCTGTGACTTTTTTGATATAATCTTTTTTTTTATTAGGTATTTTATTTACACTTCAGATGCCATCCCCTTTCCCCATCCCCCCCCTTTGAAAACCCCTATCCCCTACCCCCTTTTCCTTTTTGCATTTATACATTTTTTAAAAATGTTAATCAAAGGCTATATAAGTTTGGTAATGCTCAATCAGAGGTGTAACCCACTACCCAACCTAGATATATCAACTAGCTTTGACTGGTGGTGACACGTGAACATCTGCCTCCCTGTCTCCCCCCTTTTTCTCTCTCTTTCTCTCTCTCATCACCTAGCTTTTCCTCTCCTTCTTCTCCTCTCCTTACTCCTTCTCTTCTTCTCTGTACTCCTCCCACCTTAGCTCTTCCTACACATCACCCTTCCTGTTAAAATAAAAATTTCTCTCAAAATACAATTAGAGCATAATTATGCCAATTTGTACCAGTGAGGTACAAGATAGTCCTAATACCCAGTCCATCATTTTGTTAACTAACCAGAACCTCTGTCATCTCTCCTAACTAGAACACTTAGTTCTGAACCTGGCTTTTTCCTTGGCTTTAGAATGAATGTCAGCTGACGACCATCCACTCAAATCTTTTCTCTCAAGGTAAATAGCCAGGATTGACTATGAGACTACAAGTTTCGGCCCCGTCAGAAATCCAGAATGACTGAGTTAATTAAAATTGTGGGAAGCACAAAGAATAGCTTCTAGAACTTAGTCAATTTATAGAGACCTCTGAACACCTGGATACTCCCTCTACTACAAAATGTTGGAGCATCTGTTCTTCCGCCTTCTGGCCCAGGATAATGTTTTGTGATTAATGACCTTTGCTGCATATATTTTAAACTCTCCCAATTATCTTCACTGTTGTATGCATAACTGTTCTTTGTTGCTATGTTATGTCTTCATGTTAAGAAAATATAAAAGTCTGTGTAGAAAGACCCTTTGTTTTTAAGAAAATGAAAGCACCTTCTTTGCATAGCAGGAAACAAACTGCTTGCCCTTGAGGACTTTTCCATCAGGAAATTAAAATGAGGCATCCCCTGTTACTTTGATCTTTGGTCACTTTTGCAGTACACTCAGAATCAGAATCACTAGTTGTGTTTCTGGCACTTCTGATGCTTTTCATCACTCAGTGATCAGACTGAGATGGAACTGCCTCCACTATGGCCTGCCTGCAGGAACTAAGTAAGAACTTCCTGTAAGTTGAAAGAAGTTCTGCCCTAAAAGAACGACTGTGAAAAATGAATCACTATGTCTAGTTGCAGAAGAATTGTGCTGCAGTGAGCCCAGGGGCAATGGAATGCAACCTATTATTCGTCATAAAAATATTTACTCTGAAAAAACCCAGAGGTGAGCCAGCTGAGGTGAGCAGTGCACTGTCCCATGAGCTCCGTCCTCTCTCCCAGACTCTGCCTGCCTTTTCAAGGAGGCTTTCTTGGACCCAGGAAAATCCAGGTGAGACCTCCTCCCCCATCCTCTTCATGTTTGGTACAACTGAGGCACAGCCAGCAAGCTCCTTCATGCTAAAAGTCTTGAACAGGTGGATAGAAGGTATACATCTAAACATAATTGGAGAGAAAGAAGTCCAAGTGTTTCTCTTCACAGATGATATGATAGTATACATACGTGACACCAAAATCTTTACCAGACAGCTTCTAGAGCTGATACACATGCTCAACAATGTGGCAGGACACAAAATTAACTCACATGAGTAGCAGTGCTTTATAGGAAAAATAAGTGGGCAGAGGAAAAAGTTAGGGAAGCAACGTTTTTCACTATCACCACAAAAATATAAAATACCTTGATGTAACTCTAAGCAAGCTGAAGACCTGCATGACAAGAACTTCGAGTCTCTGAAGTAAGAAATTGAGAAAGACATCAGAAGATAGAAAGACCTCCCATGTGGGTGAATCAAAAGAATTAGCCTAGTAAAAATGGGCATTTTACAAAAAGCCATCTAGAGATTCAATGCAATACCCATTATAATTCCAATACAATCCTTTACCTTGAAAGAACAATACTCACATATACATAGAAAAACCTCAGGGTAGCTAAAACAATCCTGTACAATCAAAGAACTCCTGTAAGGATCATCAACCCTGATTTCAAGCTGTACTACAAAGAAATACTAACAAAAACTGCATAATATTTGCATAAGAGCAGACAAGTTGGTCAATGAAACTGTTTGAAGACACAGAAAACGACCCTCACATCTACTGACACTAGATTTTTGACAAAGAAGCCAAAACCATACACTGGGGAAAAAACAAAGTATCCTCAATAAATGCTGGGAGTCTAACTGGATGTCTTCATGTTACAAAATGCAAATGGATTCACAACTCAAGTCCAAGTAGATCAGAGAGCTCAACATAAAACCAGATATAATAAATGTAATAGAAGGGAAAGTGGGGAATAGCCTTGAATGCATTGGTACAGGAGACAACTTCCTGGACAGAATACCAACAGCTAGGTCACTGAGATCAACACTTAATAAATGGGACCTCAGGAAGTGAAAAAACTTCTGTAAGGCAAAGGGCACCATCAACAGGACAAAACAGCTTATAGAATTGGGAAAGATCTTTACCAACCCTACATCCAACACAGGGGTAAAACCCAAAATATATAAAGAACACAAGAAATTAGACACCAACAAACTAAATAACCCAATGAGAAGATAAGGTATAGCACTAAACAAGGAATTCTCAACAGAGGAATCTCTAATGGCTGAGGAGCACTTAAAGAAATATTTAATGTCCTTAGTCACTGGGGAAATGCAAATAAAAATGACACCAATATTTCATCTTATAACCAATAAAATGGTTAAGTTTAAAATCACAAGTGACATTCCCATGCCATTGGTGAGCATGAATCCCTGACACTATTGATGATAGTCTGTTGTACTTGCAAATGAGATTCTAGTGTGGCTGTCATCTGAAAGGCTCCACCCAGCAGCTGACTAAGACAAATGTTGAAACCCACAGGCACAGTGAATGGAGTTTGGGGACTCTTAAGGAAGAATGGGAGGAAGGATTTTAGCACCTAAGGGGTTACAAACTCCATAAGAAGACCAACAGTATCAACTGACCTGGATCTTTGGGGCTCTCAGAGACTGAACCAAAACATACATGGGTTGAACCTAGGCTATCCCAGAAATCTGTAGCACATGTAAAGCCAGGCCTTCATGTGAGTTTCAAACAACTGGAGAAAGGGCTATTCCAACAGCTGTTACCTACACTTGGGATATGTTCTTCTATCTGGGTTGCTTTGTTGGCTTCAGTTGGTAAGGATGTGCCTGGCTTCAAGAGACTTAATATGCTTGGGTAGGGGGATAATAAGAAGGCCCCCAACCACCCAGAAGAGTAGGGGAGGTGGAATAAGGGAAGGATTATGAGAGGGGGTGTCTGGGAAGTAGGCAGTAAGTGAGATATAAACAACTTACAAAAATAATAATAATGAATGAGATTTATTTTTAATTTATTATTTTATTTACATTTCAAATACTGTCCCACATTCTGCTATCCCCTCTGCAAACAATCTATCCAATCCCCTCTCAGCTTTGCCTCTAATGGGGTGTCCTCTTACCCACCTACTCACTCCTGTCTCATCCTTCTAGCATATAGCATCTCCCTTTGCTGGAGCAACAAGCCTCCACAGGACCAAGCACCTTCCTTGCCATTGACACAAGATAAGGCAATTCTCGGCTAAGTAGTATCAGAACGCTCTGATACTACTTAGAGAATTTATTTAAGAGAGCCATGGACCCTCTCATGTATACTTTTGGTTGTTGGTTTAGTCCCTGGGGATTGTAATTCCTCCTTCAATACTTCAATACGTCCCCTAACTCTTTTATTGGGGTCCCAGGGCTCAATCCAATGGTTGGCTGTGAGTATCTGCATCTGTCTTAGTCAGGTGCTGGCAGAGCCTCTCAGAGGACAGTCATATTAAGCTCCTGTCTACAAGCACTTCTTGGCATCAGCAATAGTGTCAGGGTTTGGTGGGTGCAAACAAGGTGGATCCCTGCCCCAATCCCAAGGGGCGTGAACTAGGATCTGAAGACCTGGAAGAGACAACTGGAGGGCAAGGGTACACAAGAAACCAACAGCCTATCTAGAGTCTGATCAAGCTGTCAAATTTTAATTTTTCCACATGGGAGTTATATACACATAAAAGCAGGATATGGGTAGGGGGATGATGTAGGGTCTTCTTTGTTCCTGGGGAGCACAGGTGATCTCAGGAGGAGTACAGATGTTCTCCAGAACAGGATATTGGAAGAAGCAGGGCAGAACAGGGCACAGTGTACCTATCCATAAGATCTATTATTCATTTATTTTTATCTAAGTTAGTACTTTCCCACCAAAGCTACCTCTCCATAAGATCTATTGTTCATTTGTTCTAATCTTAGGCTGGTACTTTCCCACCTGGGCTACCTGTCTACAAGATATATAGCTATCTGTTCTAGGGTTAGTGCTTTCCCACAGAGACCAAGACTTTGTGTCAGTAGGCATGTATGGCTAACTTAGGCCTATGGCTGACTTAGGCCATTAATGTATAAGCAAGGTCACTCCCAACAGATCCCAAGGTAGGGCAGTCTCTGGATGGCTTTCCCTTCGGTCTCTGCTCCATTTTTGTCCCTCTGTTGAACTTAGACAGGAACAAAATTGGCTAAAAATTTTGAAATAGATGGGAGGCCCCACCCCTCAACTGGCGGCCATGTCTGTCTACTGGAGATAATCTCTTCAAGTTTTATTTTCCTGCTGTAGTGCATTTTAGCTAATGTCATCCTGGAAGACTCTTGGAACCCTGGCGTCTGGGACTTTGTAGTAGTTTCCCTCATTTCCCACCCACCAGTGTTACATATTTCTATTCATTCTCCTGACACTCTGGACTTTTTTCCTGTCTCTTCCTATATCTGGTCCTGCCCTCTCTTTTCCTAAATCACTAATATCAGTGAGTATATACCATATATGTCCTTCTGAGTCTCTGTTACCTCACTCAGAATGACATTTTCTACTTCCTTCCATTTGCCTGCAAAACCCATGATGTTGTCATTTTTACTAGCTGAGTAGTATTCCATCCTGTAAATGTACCACAATTGATGGGGATTTTATTAAATCTGTAAATTGCTTTTGGCGAGATGGCCATTTTTACTATATTAATCCTACTGATCCATGAGCATGGTAGATCTTTCCATATTCTGAGGTCTTCTTCAGTTTTATTTTTCTTCAGGGACTTGAAGTTCTTGTCATATGGATCTTTCACTTACTTGATTAGAGTTACACTAAGGTATTTTAAATTATTTGTGAATATTATAAAGGGTGTTTTTTTTTCTAATTTCTTTTTTAGCCTGTTTGTCGTTTATAGAGAGAAAGTCTACTGATTTGAGTTATTTTTATATCCAGCCATTTTGCTGAAGTTGTTTATGACCTGTAAAGTTTCTCTGATAGAATATTGAGGGTTCATTATGTATACTATCATATCATCTGCAAATACTGATATCTTGACTTTTTCCTTTACAATTTGTATCCCTTTGAGCTCCTTTTGTTGTCTTATTTCTCTAGCTAGAATTTCAAGTACTGTATTGAATAGATAGGCCAAGAGTAAGCAGCCACATTTTGTCACTGATTTTAATGGGATTGCAGCAAATTTCTCTTTGTTTAATTTGATGTTGGCTATTGGTTTGCTGTATATTGCTTTCATTATGTTTAGGTATGTGCCTTGAATTCCTGATCTTCCCAAGATGTTTAACATAAAGGGGTGTTGTACTTTATCAAAGGTTTTTTTTCAGCATCTAATGAGATGATCATGTTTTTTTCAGTTTGTTTATATGATGTATTGTGTTGATGAATATTGAACCACTCCTGCATTTCTGGAATGAAGCTCAATGGCTCCTGGTGAGTGTTGTTTTTCATGTGTTCTTGAATTCTGTTTACCAGTATTCTCTTTTCTTTTTTCTTTTCTTTTCTTTTCTGTTCATTCTGTCATTTTACTTTTGAGTATTTGTTTTTGTTCATAGTGGAATTTGGCCTGAAATTCCCTTTTCATGTTGACTCTGTATAATTTAGGTATCAAGGTTGCTGTAGCCTCATAGAATGAGCTGGCAATGTTCCTTCTGCTTGTGTTTTGTGGGATAATTTGAGCAGTATTGGAATTAGCTTTTCCTTGAAATCCTCGTAAAATTCTGAGCTAAATCGACCTGACCCTGGGCTCTTTTTAGTTGATAAACAAGGGAGAGAGGACTAAGATAGAGGAGTGAAATCAGTGGGGTTAGAGGTCACATCTCTGGAACTAAGCAGAGACCTGGGATTTGTAAAGCTCCAGAGAGTCTATGAGACTGACCCTAGCTGGGATGACTAGCACTGGGGAATATGGAATCTGAAGTGGCCTCCTTCGATGGCCAGGCAGGGCTTTCAGTGTAGGGGTAATGATACCAACCCATCCACAAAATCTTTGACCCAAATTTGTCCTGCCTATAAGACATGCAGAGATAAAGATGGAGCAAGGATTGAGGGAATGGCCAACCAATCAATGGCCCAACTTCTAACTCAAACCCTGGGTAAGGTCCAATTATTAATTAGCTCTATTAATGATTCTCTGCTCTGCTTGCAGACAGGAGCCTAGGATAACTGTCCTCTGAGAGGCCTTACCCAGCAACTGATAGAAACAGATGCAGAGAGCCAGAGCCAAACATAAGACAGAGAACAGGGAGTCTTGTGGAAGAGTTCGTGGGAAAAAGAATAAGGAACCTGGAGGGCTCATGGACACTGCAAAAAGACCTACAAATTCCACCAACCTGTGTCTTTGAGTGCTCAAAGAGTCTGAATAACTAATCAAAGAGCATGCATGGGCTGGAATGTAGATGCCCTCCCCCTGCCCCCAATCACACATATATGTATACATGTAGCATATGCCCAGCTTGGACTTTATTTGGTTTCCCAACAAATGGGTTGGGACTGTCACTGAGTCTGTTGTCTGCCTTTGAATCCCTTTATCTGTGCTGAACTGTCTTGTCTCCCCTCAGTGGGAGAGGATGTGCCTAGTCCTGCAGCAAGTTGATGTACCAGGGCAGGTTTGCCACAAAAAGTGTCTCTCCTTTCTCTCATAAAAAAAGAAAAGATGAATTAGGAGGAGGGGGAGTTTTTTAGGGTGTGGACTAGAAGGAGAATAAGTAGGGAACCTGTGATTGGGAGGTACACTGAATAAACAAATTGGTTGGAAAAAATAAATTCTAATTAAGACAGAAAATGAAAGAAAAAAAGGAAGGAAGGAAGGAAGGAAGAAAGGAAGGAAGGAGAAAGAAAGAGAAAGAGAATATCCTAACAAAATAAATATTGTTTAATTTTCATTTTAATTTATTTTTATTGAGTATTTTATTTATTAACATTTCAAATGTTATCTCTTTTCCAGGTTTTCCCTCCTTAAAACCCCTATCCCAAAGCCCCTCCACACTGCTTCTATGAGAGTGCTCCCTGACTCACCCTCACACCCTTTCCCCTCACTGCCCTAGTATTTCTCTAGCCTGAGGCATGGAGACTACACAGGACCAAGGACCTCTCCTCCTATTGATGCCAGATAAGGCACTTCACTCTTTCATATGCAGCTGGAGTCATGGGTCCCTTTGGTTGGTGGTTTTGTCCTTGGGAGATGTGGTGGAGGGAAGAGGTTGGTTGATGTTGTTTTTGCTTTGGTGTTGCAAACCCCTTCAGCTCCTTCAGTCCTTCTCCTAATTCCTCCATTGGGGTCTCTGTGCTCACTCTGATGGTTAGCTACAAGCAGCTGCATCTGTATTTGTCAGGCTCTGGCAAAGACTCTCGGGAGACAGCTATTTTAGGCTCCTGCCACCAACCACTTCTTGGCATCAGCAATAATATCTGGGTTTGGTGTCTGCATATGGGATGAATCCCCAGGTGGGGAAATCACTGGATGGCCTTTCATTCAGTCTCTGCTCCACTCTTTGTCCCTGTATTTTCTTTAGACAGGAGCAATTTTTGGATGAACATTTTTAAGGATGAATGGCTCCATCCCTCAACCAAAGACTGTGCCTAACCTCTGGATGTGGTCTCTACAAGTTCTCCCCTTCTTTGTTGGGTATTTCAGCTAATGTCATCCCCATTGTATCCTAGGAGCCTCTTGCTTTCCTGACATCTGGGACATTCTGGTAGCTACCCCCAGTTCCTCATCCCCCACAGCTACACACCTCTGTTCAATTTCCTGACCCTTTGAACATCTCCCCTGTCTCCTCTCACAACTGGTCTTGCCCCTCTTTTTCTCTTCTCCTTCTCTCTCGCTCTCAAGTCCCTCCCTCCTACCTCCTGTGATGATTTTGTTTCCCGTTCTAAGTAAAACTGAATCATCCACATTTTGGGCTTCCTTCTTCTTGAGCTTCACATGATCTATTAATTGAATCATGGGTATTCTGAGTTTTTTGCCTAATATCCACATATCAGTGAGTACATACCATGTATGTCCTATTGTGACTGTGTTACCACACCCAGGATGATTTTTTCTAGTTCTAGTCACCCTATTATGAGATCACCACACTTCTTCTCTTACATGTGCATGTTTTTAGGGAGCTCCTCTAAAGGATGTTTATGTACAGCTTTTTTGAAAGGTCTCTTGTTTTTTACTGTAAATTTCTATTTTAAGAGGACATTTTCTCAATAGTACAAAAGTCTGAAGAGAAGGTATAGATGTGGAAGGTAGATTTAGCCATGTGAGAAGCGAGTTGTCCTGGGTACCATCTCTAACTGCAAATGAAAAGATAAGTGGAGGTTCCTCCTGGTGTTGGTAGGCTAGGTCATGTCTCCATTTAGTGGGCTGATGAATCACTGAGAGAAGAGTGCTCCTCAGCCCCTTGAGAGGACAGCAGGAAGGCAGTTGCTCATTCTCTTAGGCCCTCAAGATGATGTCTGAAGTGTTAGGAAGCATATGAAAACATTGGGAATTTTATCACCCAGATGTTGGTCTGGTGGCATTATCAGATTGCCTTGGCTTCCTGGTTGCGGTCAAATCAAATGGGGCTTTGACACTAGACAGATGTTAGGTTACATTCTTGGTTTAGCACTGATTGCTGTTTGTCTGTGCTCCTATTTGGATATTAATTTGTTCATCTATGAACCAAGACTAATCACTTGCTTTAAAGCAGTCGTTCTCTACCTTCCCATTGCTGTGACACATCAATACAGTTCTTCATGGTGTAGTGACCCCCCCCATAAAATTATTATTTTTACTTATTTATTTTTTATTTATTTTCATTGGATATTATATTTACGTTTCAGATTTTATCCCCTTCTCCCCATTCCCCCCACCACCCAGAAACCTCTTATCCCATCCTCCCTCCTCATGCTTCTATGAGGATATGCCCCCTCCTATCCCCCCATTCCCACCTCCCCAATCTCAAATTTCCCCTGCCACTCGGTGTTCAGCCTTCATGGGACCAAGCATCTCCTCTCCCACCTATGCTCAACAAGGACATCCTCCCCTACATGTACAGATGGAGTCATGGGTCCTCCCTATGAGTTCCCAGGCTGGTGGTTTAGACCCTGGGGAGCTCTGGTTGGTTGGAAGTGTTGCTCTCCTCATGGGGCCACAAACCTTTTCTGCTCCTTCTGTCTTCTCTCTAACTTCTCCATTGGGAAACCCTTGATCAGATCAGTGGTTAGCTGTGAGCATCTGCCTCTGAATGTGTCAGACTCTGGCAGACCTCTAAGGAGATATCAATATCATACTCTTGTCAGCATGCACTTCCTGCCATTCACATCAGTGTCTACCTTTAGTGACTGTACATGAGGTGGATACCCAGGTGGAATGGTCTCCATATGGCTCCTCCTTCAGTTTCTGTCTCACACTTTGTCTCCATATTTGCTCCCTTGAGTATTTTTGTTACTCCTTCTGAGTAAGACCAAGGCATCCACACTTGGCATTCCTTCTTCATGAACTTCATGTGGTCTGTGAGTTGAGTCTTGGCTATTCCACCCTGTTGGGCTAATATCTGCTTATCAGTGAGTAAGTACCTTGTGTGTTCTTTTGTGATTGGGTTAACTCACTCAGGATGATATTTTCTAGTTCCATCCATTTACCTAAAAATTTCTCAAATTCGTTATTTTTAATAGCTGAGTAATACTCCATTGTGCAAATCTACCACAGTTTTTGTATTCATTCCTCTGTTGAAGGACATCTGGGTTCTTTCCAGCTTCTGGCTATTATAAATGAGGCTGCTATGAACATAGTGGAGCATATGTCCTTGTTATATGTTGGAGCATCTTCTGGATATATGCCCAGGAGTGGTATACCTGGGTCCTCAGGTAGTGCTATATCTAATTTTCTGAGGAACCACAAGACTGATTTCCAGAGAGGTTGTACCAGCTTGGAATCCCACCAACAGTGAAGGAGTGTTCCTGTTTCTCTACATCCTCTCCAGCATCTGAGTTTTTGATCTTAGCCATTCTAACTGGTATGAGGTGGTATTTCAGGGTTGTTTTGATTTGCATTTCCTGATGAATAAGGATGTTGAGCATTTCTTAAGGTGCTTCTCAGCCATTCGAGTTTCCTCAGTTGAGAATTTTTTGTTTAGCTCTGTACCCCATATTTTAAATAGGGTTATTTGGTTGTCTGGAGTCTAATTTCTTGATTTCTTTCTATATATTAGGTATTAGCTGTCTATTGGATGTAGGATTGGTAAAAATATTTTCCCAATCTATTCATTGCCTTTTTGTCTTATTGACAATGTCCTTTGACTTACATAAGCTTTGCAATTTTATGAAGTCCCATTTGTCAATTCTTGATGTTAGAGCATAAGCCATTGGTTTTCTGTTCAGCAACTTTCCCCTGTGCCTAGGTATTCGAGTGTCTTCCCCACCTTCTCTTCTATTAGTTTCTATTTTATTAGTTAATCTATTCTGTTAGTTTCAGTGTATCTAGTTTTATGTGCAGGTCCATTATCCAGTTGGACCTGAGCGTTGATATGATATGAATGGATTGATTTGCATCCTTCTACATTCTGACCTCCAGTTGAACCAGCACCATTTGCTGTAAATGTTGTCCTTTTTCCACTGGATGGTTTTAGCTCCTTTGTCAAAGATCAAGTGACTGTAGGTGTGTGGATTAATTTCTGGATCTTTAATTCTATTCCATTGATCTTCCTGCCTATCTCTGTACCAATACCATGCAGTATTTTTTATCACTATTGGTCTCTAGTACAGTTTGAAGTCAGGGATGGTGATTCCCTCAGAAGTCCTTTTATTGGTGAGAATAGTTCTCTCTATCCTGTTTTCTTTCTTTCTTTTTTTTTTTTTTTTGTTATTCCAAATGAATTTGCAAATTGCTCTTTCTATCTCTATGAAGAATTGATTTGGAATTTTGATGGGGATTGCATTGCATCTGTAGATTGCTTTTGGCAAGATGGCCATGTTTACTAAATTAATCCTGGCAATCCTGGATGGGAGATCTTTCCATTTTCTGGGATCTTCTTCAGTTTCTTTCTTCAGAGACTTAATGTTCTTGTCATACAGATCTTTCACTTGCTTGGTTAGGTTCACTCCAAGGTATTTGATATTATTTGTGACTATTTTGTAGGGTGTCATTTCCCTAATTTCTTTCTCAGCCTGTTTATCCTTTAAGTCGAGGAAGGTTACTGATTTGTTTGAGTTGATTTTACATCCAGCCACTTTGCTGAAGTTGTTTATCAGGTTTAGAAGTTCTCTTGAGGAAGTTTTAGGGTCACTTAAGTATACTATCCTCTCATCAGCAAATACTGAAATGTTGACTTCTTCCTTTCCTATTTGTATCCCTTTGACTTCCTTTTGTTGTCTAATTGCTCTAGCTAGGACTTCCAGTACTATGTTGAATAGGTAGGGTGAGAGTGGTCAGCCTTGTCTAGTCCCTGATCTTAGTGGGATTGCTTCATGTTTCTCTCCATTTAGTTTGATGTTGGCTACTGGCTTGCTGTATATTGCTTTTACTATGTTTGGCTATGGGCCTTGAATTTCAGATCTTTCCAAGACTTTTAACATGAAGGGATTTTGAATTTTGTCAAATGCTTTCTCAGCATCTAGTGAAATGATCATGTGGTTTTTTTCTTTGAGTTTGTTTATGTAGTGGATTATATTGATGGATTTCTGAATATTGAGCCATCCTGCATTCCTACTTGATCATGATGGATGATTGTTTTGATTTGTTCTTGGATTTTGGATTCAGTTTGTGAGAATTTTATTGAGAATTTTTGCATCAATATTCATAAGAGAGATTGGTCTGTAGTTCCCTTTCTTTGTTGGGTCTTTGTGTGGTTTAGGTATGAGTGTAATGGTAGCTTCATAGAATGAATTGGGTAGTGTTCCTTCTGTTTCTATTCTATGGAATAGTTTGAAGAGAATTGGTATTAGGTCTTTTTTTGAAGATCTGATAGAATTCTGCACTAAAACCATCTGGTCCTGGACTTTTTTTGGTGGGGAGATTTTTAACGACTGTTATTTCTTTAGGGGTTATGGGAGTGTTTAGATGGTTTATGTGCTCCTGATATAATTTTGGTAGCTGATATCTGTCTAGAAATTGTCCATTTCATCCTGAGTTCCCAATTTTGTTGATTATAGGCCTTTGTAGTAAGATCTGATAATTTTTTTAATTTCCTCAGTTTCTGTTGTTATGTTTCCATTTTCAGTTCTGATTTTATTAATTTGAATACTGTCTCTGTGACCTTTGTTTAGCCTGGCTAAGGGTGTGTCTATCTTGTTGATTTTCTTAAAGAACCAGCTCCTGGTTTTATTGATATTTTGTGTAGTTCTTTCTGTTTCTACTTGGTTGATTTCAGGCCTGAGTTTGATTATTTCCTTCTGTCTACTCCTCTTGGGTATATTTGCTTCTTTTTGTTCTAAAGCTTTCAAGTGCACTGTTAATTTGTTAGTGTATGCTCTCTCCAGTTTCTTTTTGTAGGCACTTAGAGCTATGAGCTTTCCTCTTAGTACTGCTTTCATGGAGTCCTACAAGTTTTGGAATGATGTGTCCTCATTTTCATTAAATTCTAAAAAGCCTTTAATTTCTTTCTTTATTTCTTCCTTGACCAAGTCAGCGTTGAGTAGAGCGTTGTTCAGTTTCCACATGTATGTGGGCTTTCCATTGTTTTTGTCATTATTAAAGACCAGCCTTAGTCCATTGTGGTCTGATAGGGTACAAGGCATTATTTCAATCTTTTTGTATCTATTGAGGACTGTTTTGTGACCAATTATATGGTCTAGTTTGAAGAAGGTACTATGAGGTGCTAGAAAAAGGTATATTCTTTTGTTTTAGGATGAAATGTTCTATAGATATTAGTTAAATCCATTTGGTTCATAACTTCTGTTTGTTTCTTTATGTCTCTGTTAACTTTCTGTTTCCATAATCTGTCCATTGCTGAGAGTGGGGTGTAGAAATCTCCCATCATTATTGTGTGAGGTGCAATGTATTCTTTGAGCTTTAGTAAAGTTTCTTTTTGAGTATGTGGGTACCCTTGCATTTGGGGCATAGATGTTCAGAATTGAGAGTTCATCTTGGTCAATTTTTCCTTTTATGAGTATGAAGTGTCCTTCTTTATCTTTTTTTTTATTACTTTTGGTTGAAAATCAATTTTATTTGATAGTAGAATTGCTACTCCAGCTTGTTTCTTGGGACCATTTTCTTGGCAGATTGTTTTCCATCCTTTTACTCTGAGGTAGTGTCTGTCTTTGTCACAGAGGTGCATTTCCTGTATGCAGCAAAATTCTGGGTCCTGTTTATGTATCCAGTCTGATAGGCTATGCTTTTTTTATTGGAGAAGTGAGTCTATTGATATTAAGAGACATTATGAAAAAATGATTGTTGCTTCCTGTTATTTTTGTTATTAGAGTGGAATTATGTTGTGTAACTATCTTCTTTTGGGGTTGTTGGAAGACTATTTTCTTGCTTTTTCTAGGTTGTAGTTTTCTTCCTTGTGTTGGAGTTTTCCATCAATTATTTTTTGAAGTGCTGGGTTTGTGGTAAGATATTGTGTAAAATTGGTTTTGTCAGGGAGTATCTTGGTTTCTCCATCAATAGTGATTGAAAGTTTTGCTGAGTATAGTAGTCTGGGCTGGCATTTGTGTTCTCTTAGGGTCTGTATGATATCAGCTCAGTATCTTCTAGCTTTTATAGTCTCTGGTTAGAAGTCTGGTGTAACTCTTCTAGGTCTGCCTTTATATGTTACTTTACCTTTTCCCCTTACTGCTTTTAATACTTTTTCTTTCTTATGTATATTTGATGTTTTGATTATTATATGACAGGAGGTATTTTTTTTTTCTGGTCTAGTTTATTTGGGGTTCTGAAGGCTTCTTGTATATTTATGGAGATTTCTTACTTTAAGTTAGGGAAGTTTTCCTCTACAATTTTGTTAAAGATATTTACTGGCCCTTTAAGTTGGGAGTTTTCACCATCATCTATACCTATCATCCTTAGGTTTGGCTTTCTCATTGTGTCCTGGATTTCCTGGATGTTTTGGCTTAGGATCTTTTTGCATTTTGCATTTTCTTTTACAGTTGTGTCAATGTTTTTTTATGGTATCTTCTGCACGTGAGATTCTCTCTTTTAACTCTTTTATTCTGTTGGTGATGCTTGCTTCTATGACTCCTGATCTTTTTCCTAGGTTTTCTATCTCCATGGTAGTCTTCCTTTGAAATTTCTTTATTGTTTCTACTTCCTTTTTTAGATCCTGGATTGTTTGGTTTATTTCCTTCACCTGTTTGGTTGTATTTTTTTTGCAATTCTTTAAGAGATTTTTGTGTGTCCTCTTTAAGGGCTTTTACCTGTTTACCTTTGTTCTCCTCAAATTCTTTGAGAGTGTTATTTATGTCTTTCTTAAAGTGCCCTATCATCATCATGAGAAGTGTTTTTAATTCTGAATTCTGCTTTTCAGGTGTGATGGGGAGTTCAGGGCTTGCTATGATAGGGGAACTGGGTTCTGATGTTGCCAACTGAGCCACTCTAGCCCCACGTTGGGTGCCAAAAATATCATGGCAATGTTGGAATCTGCACTGCCAAAAGACTTGGGGGCTAAACAGTTAGAGCCTGCACTGTCCCAAGCTGCTTCTGTCAGGAAGAGAGAGAGTGAGCATGAAAGTGAGGAATGAAGACCAGACAGAGTGTGATTCAATCCTGTTTATTCTTCAGTCTCTCTTCCTAGTCCAAGTTCCAAGTCTTGAGTCCCTAGTCCCTAGTTCCTAGTCTCTAGTGCCTCCAAGTTACAAATTACTTCTTCCAAGTGCTAAGTGCCTAATGTCCAATTCCTATTTCTCTGTTCTTTCTCCAAGTGCCAAGTGCCTAATAACTAATAATTCTTCTTCCAAGTCCTCTAGTCCAAGTATCTTTTTCCTCAATGCCTAATTCTTACTCATAACAATTTCTTTTGTCTGCCTCTCACCTTTTATATATCTCACGTATAAGCCATGCCTTTAAGTCATGCCCTTAGGTCTTGTCTCTAAATCTGATCTCTAAATCACACCCTTAAGTCACACACCTTTAAGTCTCACACATGCAAGGGAAGATCCTGGGTATCTAAAGCAAGATGTTCTCAGAGTGTGCTCAGCTGTTGTAGGCTATTGTAATCAAGTCTTTTGTCAGGGTATATGGCTCAAAATGGCTGCAAGGATGATATCTGCTTTCTGTTGGCTGCCTACACCAAGTAATGTTCTAGTTCAGTTGTTCCTCTGCTGCTCTGAGGTCAATGGCCTCTCTAGGGTGTCTTGGGATACAGTGTCCACATGGGAGCAGATCAGCTGTGTGTCTGACACTCTGAGTTCAGTGGCCTCTTTAGGATGTCTCCAGATATGGTGTCCACATGGGAGGAGACCTGCTGGGTGTCTGCTCCAACCACCAGGATCAGGCGAGGAGTTTAAGGATTTTTGGAAAATTATCTAATACTTGTTATTAATATAATAATAACTGATAATAATTAATATAACTATTAATGTGGTAGTTTAATTTTCACTTCAATTGATAGGTTTTTTTCACTTAAAAATAGGTGATTACTTATGTTGTAACAAACATTGAAAAAATCCTACATACACTAAATTAAAAAAGCCCTCAATGTAAGTTTTACCCTTGTTTGTGGCCTCTAGAGTTTCTAAGAATGAGCTAATAGGAAGCAGGTAAGGTTCCAGATATTAAGATGATCTTCACAAAGGGATCTTCATCCTGTGGCAGCACAAGTACCCATTGCCACAGAGCACAATGAGGCCCACACTGATTCTCATAACAGAGAAATGGCAGATCTCTCTGCCACAGTTGTTCAGCCTTGTTGGTTAACAGACTTCTCTATAAGGCCACCCAATCATAGGTTCTCTAGAATTTCAGACTCAGTAGCCCAGTTATAAGAATTACTCTGGGGTGTTTATCTCAGCATAAATGGGTGGACAATGGTCTATCTGCCTCTTAAATTGTAGTAGACACAGATGAATAAAAGTGATCTTATCAACTTATATCTCTGCCACTATGAGTATGATGACATTTAATCCTGCTCTCTAGAGGCTGAGGCAGGAACAGTCAAGATCAAGGCCAGCCTATACTAATGGGAAAATCCTCATTCTTCATTATCCTACTACTGTAAGTGAATTAAACTTTAAGATTTCCAGCCTATGCCCAGCAAGATGGCTCAGTTTTAATGGGTATTATCCCAGAAGCCTAGTGGCATGATTTTGAGCTCCAGAACATACATAAAGTTGGAAGCAAAGAATTGATTCCAGAAAGATATCCTCCTTCTCCTCTCCTCATGTTCTCTAGTCCTCATTAGCCTGGAACTCATGTCATAGAGCAAGATGAATGGCCTTGACCTCATTTAGATCTGCCTGCCTCGACATCCCTAGTACTAAGATGCCAGGAACAAGGCTGTCCTGTGTGTCCTCTGATCTCACTGTATATACAATGGAACATGGAACCATGTGTGTGTGTGTGTGTGTGTGTCTGTGTGTGTGTATTCTAAGTGTTCTTGCAATCTTTAAATATATGACCCAATGACAAAGTATACTTGGTAATATATAAAATATGCTAGTTTTGAGTAGACTTTTCGATGCATTTTCTTTTATGTCATTGGACTATACAAATTAATATAAATGCTATATTAATTTCATAAAATAAGCAATGCTTCTTTGATTCTATGGACTTTGTTTATACATTTTTTAAAAAAGAATCAATGTCATGAGTTTTTTGTTTGTTTGTTTGTTTCTTTCTTTCTTTCCTTGATTTTCTGGTTTGGTGTTTGTTTGTGGTTTGAGCCCAGCAAGATGGCTCAGTTTTAATGGGTCTTATCCCAGAACACTAGTGGCATGAATTGAGCATGAATTTGGGACTTTAGATTTAGATTGTGGAAGTTTGAATATTTGTGGCTCAAGAAGTGGCACTATTTGGAAATGTAGCCTTACTGGAAGAACTTTATTACTGTGGGTGTAGACTTTAAGACTCTCAGAAGACAGTCTTCTCCTAGGGGCCTTCAGATGAAAATGGAGAACTCCCAGCTCCTCATGTTCCATACCTGAAAACACAGTCATTTTCCTGCCTTGTTGATAATAGACTGAACCTCTGAAACTATAAGCCAGCTCTAATTAAATGTTGTCCTTTATAAGGATTTCCTTGGTCATAGTGCCTGTTAACAGCAGTAAAACCCTAATTAAGACAGAAGTTGATACCAGGGACTGGGTGGGGTATTCCTGATATAGGCCTGATCATACTTTTGTTTGAAAGAATGTATATTTGGGGACTTTAGATTTGTAAAGTAATAGAATCCTTCATGTGGGGCTTATGGAGTTATTATAGTAGGAAGATGGAAGACACTGATGCTCAGGGTAGTTTGAATTGCTGGGTCCTAAGATTCAAAAAAGAATCTGAGTATGTGGCCTAGACACTGTTCTTGTGATATTCTGGTGAAGGACATGACTGCTTTTTACCCTTGACTGAAGAGTCTGCCTAAGGCTAAGGGAAGAGATTCAGATTAATTACATTGACAAAGGAAGTCTCAGAAACACTTAGCATAGACTTTGATCTCTGGTAAAGTCTCATAAAGCACATTTTGTAAAAGAGTCACAAGCTTAGAAAGGAAAAATACAAAAATGAATGGATCAGGTAATAATAAAAGGGCAATAGGAAATAAAATGGAGCTGAATCATGTGTTCAAGGAGATGAAGAGATGAAGGGAGTGGTGACTTCAGGCAAGATCCCACTCAGCTAAGTTTACAACCAGGCATGGTAGTACAAGCTTCTAATCCCAGGAGACAAAGCCAAGCAGATCTCTGAGTTCAAGGCCATCATGGGACAGAGCAAGTTCTAGGTGAAGAAAAGCACCTTCATAGAGGCAAAGGGGAGGGGGAAGATGGGAATTCGATGGGGGAGTTTGTGCAGAGGAAATGGGGAAGGAGGATATCATTTAAAATGTAAACAAGTAAAATGATTTTTTTAAAAAAAGTAATGGAAAAACAGAAGCAGACAATTTCTCTGAGGTGAAATCTTTTGGGAAGTATTTTCTGAGAGCACAAAGAAATTGTTCCAAAGAGAGCACAAGGTTGTATCTTGTGCTGCAGCTGGACTTGGTAATGTGTAAGAGTCACCAAGGAGGTACTAGTTTTGAAGGTATGAAGGGTTTGTGGAGAGTAGCTGAGGTTAGCACTGTGAGAGGCCAGGAAATGCCTCTGGTAGAGGTATAGCCTCATTTGCAGTTGATGGACCAGGACTGAAGGGTCATGCAAAGGAGTTGAGGTTTGGCACCATGAGAGGCTATTATTGGTAAAGCCTAGTTGCAGTGGAAGGCCCCAGCGTATTGGAGATGCCAGTAGCTGAGTTGACCACCACCACCAACAGCAGCAGTAGAGTGGAGTCATCCAGAGCCTAAAGTGCTACAAAGGGCAAAGCAGGAGAAGCAAGGAAAGCCCTTCTGAACAGACCAGAAGATCATGTGTGGATCCCCGACATTGGAACAAGAAGCTATGAAGCTGAAGTTCACTTGAAAACCCCAAGATGTTAAAGCTAGCAGAGCCCTGGGATACCTGCTGAGGAAAGCTGATAAACAGGAAGAGGAACCAGCCCAGGAAACATTAGGCTAGAACAAAGAAGTAATTTCAGGCAAGAATCTAAATCTTAAGCTAGAACAAAGAAGTAGGTTTCAGGCATGAAAATGACTTTGGGCTAGTACTGGGAAGTAGGCTCAGATATTTTGGTCATCCTGATAAGCCCTTAGAAATAGAGAACATGGGACTCTGTTTATTGTCCTGTGTGTTTTTTGACTATCTGGGTTTATTGTCTTGCTTATTCCTTGATGATTTACATCTATTATATTGCTAGTCCCTCAGCCTAGAACTGACCTTAATACTTGCATGTAATTTAAACAGTATAAAAGTAAAAAGGGAGAAGGAGGAGGAGGAATAAGATAGGGGATTTATGGGGGGGGGATGGGAAAAGGGGATAACATTTGAAATGTAAAGAAATAAAATATTGAATAAAAAAACACTTTGTTGCAGTCAACAACGATGAAAAAAAGTGGAGATCTGAAGACCACTTTGAGGTCAGACATGGAGATGCAGAGATGGAGTTTGCGGATCTGGTTTCCTATCTTGATTTGGGGATTACATTAAGTGATTGCATGGATCTCAGAAGAGACTTTGATCTTTGGACTTTCAACATTGTTGAGACTGCTATAGACTATGAGGATTAATGTGTTTGAATTAGCCTGTGGCAATCAGTGAATACAATGTGGCAGTTTGAATATGCTTGGCTCAAAAAGTGGCATTATTTGGAAGTATGGCCTTGTTGGGACAAGTGTGTCACTGTCGTTGTGGGCTTTAAGACCCTCATCCTAGATGTCTAGAAGTCAGTATTCTCCTAGGGGTCTTCAGATGACGAAATAGAACTCTCAGGTCCTCCTGCACTTTGCCTGCCTGGACACTGTCATGCTCTCATTTAATAATAGACTGAACCTCTGAACCACCTATAAGCCAGCTCCAATTAGATGTTATCCTTATAAGAGTTGCCTTGTTCATAGTGTCTCTTCACAGCAGTAAACCCTAGCAAAGGTTTTTGTTTTTGAGACAATATCTCCCTATGATATCCAGGCTGGCCTTAACCTGTGATTCTCTCACCTCAGCCTTGTGAGCAATAGGATTAAAGGCATACACCATCACACCTACATTCTTACCTTGAAATTGAGATGCCAAATCTTTAAAGGTCAGACTCCATTTTAGAGAACCTGGCCTAAGTTTGAACTCAGATAAACTAATAGGCTGGCACATAACATTGGATTCCAAGTTGTCTCCCAACAAAAGCTGAGCCTGGCTCCAGCCTCTAGGCTAATCCCCAACAAGACTAGAGTTTCCATGTTACACCCTCAACAAGACCAGCATTTCCAGGTTATTCCCCCAACAAATTTCCTCCCCAGGTTACAAGTCCACTCCTTGCCTAACAACCACCAATGCAGAGGGGAGCAGAAGTTAAGTTTATGATATGACTCCCAGCACCAGCCAAATATGTTAAAGGCCAGAGTAGATTTCAAATTAATTAGAGGCTTACACATGTACTTCCTGCTTGCTGCTTACTATAAAGCTTTGCCCTGATAGACATTTGGGGCTCCCCCACCACCAAAACTGTTCTGCATGACAGCTGTGCATTAGGGGGTGAAGGGAGGCAGGGAGGATTAGATCAAATAGAATAAAGACCCTGCTGTGAGTTGCATCAGATCAGCTCCTGTGTGTGTTTTCAGTGATCTAACATTTCCCTAGCACAACAAAATTTATAACACTTGTCAGAAAATCAGTAATGAATATAGTGTTATTCTTTCATAATTCATTTTCATAAATGGCTATTACAGTTCAGATTCTCTCTGAGGTATCTTCTGTAGCTCAGGACAGCTTTTGAACCTTTGAAATCCTTGAACCTTTGAAGCCTTTGAAGTGTGATTCTCTCCTTAGGGCAGATGCCACAAGGCACCCACAGAAGACATACACTTTTAGCTCTTGAACTCAGAGCCCACAGCAGCTCCTCTGAGATCTGGGGACCTCTCCCTGGAACAGATTACAAGAAGGAGACTCAGAAGGCACTGGCTCTGGCACAGCAGCTGGCCTTGGAGCTGCAATCTCTTTCTCCATCCCCCTCCACCAACTGCTCTGGATTCTTCAACCCCTCACCTAGTCCATATGCTATCCTCCTCAGACCAGGCTTAGCACACTTCCTTTTAGCAACCAAAGCATTGGTGATAGAAGTACTTTATCCTGCTAGTGACCATGCCCATTTGAGCTGCCTTCTAGGTGACTTCATTTCCACCAAGTAGAGCTTCAAGGACCTGGAAGTACTTGCTTCTCATAGTCACCAGGTTCAGATAATCCTGTTGTGTGCAAAGCTCTGGGTGGATTTTCACATCTAATATACAGGTGTGCTCTGTTTAGTCGCTCACCATCCTTTCAGAGTATCACATCCACAGTGGCATTTCAACTACACCTACAACAGTGGATCCCAAAACCCTTCTTCACAGCTAGAGACTATTGTACCTGACTATGCTGTTAGCTTACTTTTTTGATTGTGTAAATTGCTAGATCAACACACACAAAAATGGATGTGTTTGTTATATAGTATTGCACAACAAGTTCCAGACTTAGTGGTATCAAAAGGCATTGATAACTCCATAGTGTCTATGAATGAGGAATCCAGCTCTGGTTCAATAGGGTCCTGTGACTCAGGGCCTTTCACAAAGCAATGAGTCTGTGGTCTCCTCACTACAGGAAGATCTGCTTGCAGCTATAGTAGTGGATACTTTTCCAATACTCTGATAGCTGCCTGTGAATCATACATGAGTTCTAGGTTAGCAGTCAGAAATGCAAATTCTTCCTGACTTGGGTACCAGGGGAACATTCCTCCTGTCCATTCCCTAAGATATCCACCCCTCTTTCAGGCTCAGGACAGAGAGTTGGGAGGAACCTCTGCAGGCCCCAGCCTCTGCATAGCTCTCTCCCCTCAGAGCTCTGTACTGTGGGTTCTTGTCTACCCTGTCATCACCAGACTCAACTCTGTTTCCCCAGATAATGAATTGCTTTGTTGGCTTCCATGAGCACAAGCAGGAATCGTTCCAGACACTATGTGTGACAATCACAGAGCCCTTCTCACCAGCTTCCATCCACAGATCCCCAACTTATGCTTATGATCAGGTTCACACACTATTCATCATGGACACATGTAGAATCTCCTGCATCTTCTTTAACATCTGTTGCCAGATTTCTCCAGGTACGCATCTAGCAAACCAGTTGTATAGTATTTCATGATCTTGACTTGGATGAGACCAAACAGATTTTCTTGTGATTATTGGGAATATTGCTTTCTAATATATAGCCATACTTTTTTGATTAACTTTCTGTTGTTTGATTTTTTTTCTTTAAACTTCAAAGTTTTATTTTATGTGTGTAGATGTTTTGTCTATATGTGTGTATCACATGTGCACCTAGTGTCCACAAAAGCCAGGAGATGGCACCAAATCCTCTGGACCTGCAGTTACAGGCAGTTGTGAGCCACCATAAGAGTGCTGGGAATACAAGTTGGGTCATCTGAAAGAGCAGTGGCTTCTCTTAACCATCCTGCTATCTCTCTAACACTTGATGTATAGGGTTTTATGAATGGTGGATGAAACTTTTGAACTCTTAATCATGTATGTTTCAAAAACTAGTGCCCTGGTTGTGTTATAGGTTTTTACAACCAGAAAGTCTTATTTAATGTATTCAACCTTAATTGTGTTCTCCTTTTACAGTGCTAGGTGTGGAACCTAAGACCTGATGCATGCTGGGAAGCACTTCACTGTTGACTCCCAGAACCTCTCATTTCTTCCATGGTTAGACTACTCTGTGTCAGGTCAATGAGCCCTATTCTAAACCATGAAGACAAGCTCTTTTGTGTTCCTGGTGGCTTTACATTTTGTATTCAAGTCTTAGCACATCAGTCATTGTTCTAGAGATGTTTTGATTTTTTTTTTTTGAGACCAGATCTCATGATGTAGCCCAGGCTGGCACTGAGCTCACAATTCTCTTGCTCAGCCATGTGACCACTGAGAACATGAGATTTTCACCTATCCCTGTGTGAACCATCAACATTATCCTTCTTGGCATTTCTGAGGCACATCTCCTTTTCTGGCTGACATTGTTTCAGCCTCTGCAGCTTGTTCATCTGTGGTTTCCTTTCCTTGTAGTTTGATTCTGCTGCCTTATAGTTCTAGGCCAGGAAAAATGTTCTGCAGATGATTTGGTACCACCATCTGTGGTCCAGCAGGTACCCTTTTCAGAGACAATGATGCAGGATTCCCCACCACTAAGGGGCCTGCCCATTGGTGTGCCACTCCTTCAACTAGGTCACCTTCTCTTTTGCACATATTTTCAGTGTGCCCTTGTATGTATGTATACATGTGTGTGCATGTGCACAGATATGTGCAAGACCCAGGATTCACTGATTTCAGGGTCTTTCCCCATTGTGCTCCATATTTATTCATTGAGACAAAATATGTCACTGCAGCTGGAGCTCCCTGATTGCAGACAGTTTCCTTAGCCAGCTTGTCCTGAGTTTCTCATTTCTGCCTCCTGGGTGCAAGGATTAGAGGCAATCATCATGCACGCCAAACTGCTTGTGGAGGCTCTAGGAATTCAAACTCTAGACTTTATAGTTGTGTGCTAGATGCTGTATTGTCAGGAGCCATAATAGGACAAGCTAATAATGAGCAGATGATCATCCTGAAATGCTTGCCTCGGGTTATTATATGATCTGCGATGAGTGGGCCCCATTACCAAGGCTGTGGTGGATGTGATTTTAGGAAAGATTCCTGCTATTAATATGCTTTCTCCATTATTATTATTATTAGATATATGCAACTATCACTAAGCAATAGCACACCCCTTTGTAGCAGATCTCTGCAGATCCACAAAGATGAACTGCCTTGCAGTGATACTATATAGGCAAATAGATGACTTAAGTCTTATTGATGATCCTATAAGAATTCCTAAAATTATATCAATGATTATTAAGCTCTTTTTACAACAGGACTGCTATTAAGTCCCTCAGGCATAGTTGAAACTGCAAAGAGAACTCTGGCAGTCTCCTGAGTGTTATCAGTTAATTGCCCCAAGAGAGACAGTAACTAGACCTTCTTCTGCTCAGAGCACACTCCAAGAAGTTGTAAAACAATTAACCAAGGTCACTCAAGGGAATTCACAATTTATTATAGGTACCAGGACAAAAGAGAAAATATTGCCTGGGTTTATCTATACAAAACTTCACTAATTTCTTAAGTTATAGTTTCAGACTTTCAGCGAACCTGTGGAGCTAAACAGGTGATGAATGTCTAGCTAGATAATTACTCCTAATGAGTGTTCATGTAAACATTCTGTGTTGTAAACTTCTATTTCAATTTATGACTCTAATTTTGGTGTGAACTTGTGATGAACTTTGTAACATGTGACCATGTACTCTGAAAGATGTATAAATTCTGAAGACAAAGACAAAGAGTTAGTTAGAATAGAGTTAGTTAGTGAGTGAGTGAGTGACTGAGTGAGTGAGCAAATGAGTGGATGAGTGAATCAGTTAGTTAAGAACCCATCATCCTTTCTTTCCCCCTTCCCGCCTAGAATTTTTCTCCCTTAGAATTTTTACTTTGTTAGAATCATTTCTTCTTCCCCACTCAAGACTTTTCCACTCAGATAGCTTCATAGGATATTTTTTTACACTTAATAAACTCTATAGCAACTTTACTAGGTGTCTTTTCTTCCAGCCACCCAGCAGTTCCTGTTGAGATAGAACAAAGGCCACATTGCCTAGTCCTCTGCTGTTAGGCTACAGGTGTTAATCAAATAAGCCTGCAGTCTCTTACCCTCAGAAGTTTTTAGGATAATACAAGGCTATTTACTTAACCTCTTGATGGTCTTAGGGCCAGGATGCTGACTGCAGGTCAGCTACAGTAGCATAGGGGCTGCCTCAAGAAGAACTGGACAGAGGAGGAGAAGAAAGAAGAAGCAGCTGCATCTCCCCCTCTCACCCAAGCTGAGCTGGCCCCCAGCACAGTATCCACTGAAATATAGCCCCATTTCCCAAATTATCTCGTTTTCTATTAGGTAACTCATGAAGAGGGGAGGTAGACCAAATTAGAGTCTATCTAGATCACACTGTGTGGTCTCAGAGCACCAAGCAGTAATAAACTCCAGACCATTTTCCACAAATTTAGGAGTAAGTTTACATTCTATATGTATAAAATTACATAAGTGTGTATATCTATTTTTGTGAACCCCTATTGAGATGATACGTTTGTGCTATTCCACAATTTTCACTTTTCTGCAAATACATTCGGGGAAGCAGTTCTGTCCAATGCATATCTTCTTACATGCTTTTTAATATCACAATGTTTAACACCTTGGCTGTGATATAGATTATTTAGGCATGTAGACATCCTGGTGAGAGACCTGAAGCTCACAGCACTTTACAGATCTCTAGAGGCTATGGTCAGGGTGCCATTTTAAATTTAGACACAGAAAATAGGACAAGGAATTGCGGTAATTTCCCATTGCTTTGAAAATCAGACTATTGTGGTTGTGTATGAAATGGGGGTATCCCGAGAGGCTCATGTGCTTGAACACTTGGTCCTGGGTTCTTGGCATGGTTAGAGAAGTTTCTGAAACCTTTAATGAGCAGAGCCTCACTGAAGGAAGTGGGTCTCCTTGGAATAGGCCTGGAGGTTTTGCAACCCAGCACCACTTCCTGTCTGTTCCTACTTCCTGCTTCTATGCCTTCCCAGACACTAGGGCCCTTGTCCCCTTCCTATACTATGAGGTGAAGTACATCCTTCTCTTCCCTCCTGTTTCTTACCAAGTCACAGCAATGAGGAAAGTAATACCAATGAATACATAGGTAGGTGGGTGGGTGGATGGATGGATGTATGGATGGAAGGATGGATAGATAGATAGGTAGATAGATAGATAGGTAGATAGATAGATAGATAGATAGATAGATAGATAGATAGATAGAGACAGACAGACAGACAGACAGGCAGACAGACAGACAGACAGACAGATATGTCGCATTTGATGTGATCTCTAAGCAGTCTCTGGCATGATAGAAAATGCCTAAAACAGACAGATTAGTAATCTGCAAACTGCTTACAAGCTTGAGGGAACCCTCCATTTTTCTACACCATCCAAAAACATACAGAGATTTCCAGATAGAAAAATGCCTATGATGTACACAGCAGAAAACATGGAAAATGTCCAAAGAAAATTCTGTTATTTGCATACATTTTTAGTTTTACTATGTGCGTGTGTTGGTGTGCTTGTGTATATCTAAATGTATGTCTATGGTTATTTGGGTGTGTGTGTGTCAGTATGTATGTGTGTACCTGTGTGTATTTGTGTATGTTCACCTGCCTGTGTTTATTTGTATATTGGTATGCATGTCTGTGTGTCTATGTGTATGTGTCTGTATGTTATTTGTGTCTATATGTGTTGTGTTTCTGGTGTATCTGTGCCTGTACCTGTGTTTATGTAACAGTATGTATGTTTGTGTCTGAGTCCATGTCTATTTATGTCTGTGTGTATCTTAATGTGTGTTTGTTGTTTGTGATGGTTTGAAAATGATTGGCTGAGAGAGTGGCACTATTAAGAGATGTGGTCTTGCTGGAGTAGGTGTGGCCTTTTTGGAGGAAGTGTGTGTCATTGTGGGCATGGTCTTTAAGACCCTCATCTTAGCTCTCTGGAAGCCAGACTTCTCCTGTTTGCCTTTGGAGCAAGATGTAGAACAATCAGATCCTCAGACACAAAGACTGCCTGAAAGCTGACAGGCTTCCACCTTGAAGCTAATGAACAGAAACTCTGAAGCTATAAGCTAGTCCCAATTAAATGTTGTCCTTTTATAAGAGTTGCCTTGGTCATGAGGTCTCTTTAGAGCACTAAAACCCCAAGACAGTGTTTTTATGCCTATCAGTGTCTCTGTGTGTATCTGTATATCTGTGACAATATCTAAAGATCCCTTTTTTATATTCCTCTTCCTGGTTCTGGTATTTAATTACTCAAGTACATGGGACTTAGAATAAAGGAATTTGTGGAATAAAAAGGCAGCTACAGGGGCTGGGGAGATGGCTCAGTGGTGCAAAGCACTGGTGTCTCTTCCAGTGGACTTAGGTTCAATTCCTAGCACCTACATGACAACTCACAGCTGTCTGTAATTCCAGTTCTAGATGATCTGACACATTGATACACACACACATGCCGACAAAACATCAATGCACATAAAGATACATACTTTAAAAGCAGCTAGTTAAAGTCTAATGTCAGCAGATGTATAGAGGCACTCTCTGGAGCTGTCTTTGCTGACATTCTGGGGACATATAAAGCATTCTAATTCATTTGATATGTATATTTAAATTCATGTTAAAAACAAAAATATTTTTGGTTTTTAACCAATTCACCAAGACATTCATCCATTGAAAGTTTAGAAAATTTAATGAGTTGTTCAATTACAAAAATCCAGATTTTGAACATATCCATCACTTCAATAATATTTATATGCATTTACAGTTAGCTAAGAGCTTGATGTAAAAGGCATGTGTTGGGCCTTGGACGAGGTAACTCCATTTAACCTGTTACTTTCAGTCATGTAGGACAGGTAGAGGGCGTGATTAACAAGTCTCTACCTCCAGAGATTTAAATATTAATGAATTATCAAAAGGCCAGGGGCGTAGCTAATTAAGTTATTCCCTCCCCTTTCTCCCTTCCCTATAAGACTGGTCTCCCCTGGTCCTTGTGGGGGGAAGCGCACAACACCTGCATCCATTCACCATGTCATAAACAATAAAAGCTTTGGAAAACCGGACTCCATGTGTCCATGGTCTCTCCGCCTGATTCCCAGCTTTTGGAACCCTGGAACCTTGCTGATGCAGCCGCCGGCCAGCCCACCGACAGCTGTGTGAATGTGGGATCCTCCGCTGGTGGAGCGGGAAACCCTGGTGCTGGACTGCCCTGAGACTCTGTCGCCGGACTCCCTCCATTCCCCCCGCCCGTGAGATTTTTTTCCCCACAGGCATGCATTACTGTGCCTGGATTTCATTCATGTGTAAGAGTTAGTAAGCATATAACATGTGTCTGTAAACTACATTAGAGGCCATTGGATCCTCTGGAGCTGATGTTATAAGGTCTGTGAACATCCTAATGTGGGTATATGGATATAAACAAACAAACATAAAAAGTAATGCACATTTTAAATGTACAACTTAAAAATTCAATTGCATTTTTTCAGATAGAAAAATAGACATCAATAAAACTAAATTATTTAACAGTTATTTGAGATTAGGTGCATAGGGCAGAACATATATGTAGAATTTCTGACAAACTTCCTGGAGTCAGTTCTCTCCTTCCACCATGTGAGTCCCAAGGAACTCAGGTTGTCAGACTTGGCAGCAAGTGCCTTTACCCACTGGTCCATCTTGCCTGCCCTAGTAAAACTTTTCAAATGACTGGGGAACATGGAGATATCCTCTAAACCGTGAGCCCCTACATTCCCTTACTGTTTTAGCTCTTTAAGAACATTTAAAATAAGAAGTCAGTTTGTGGGAGGCTAACCCTCCATGTGAAATATGAGCCAGCACCTTTTCCACCAGGAGAATTTCACTCAAGCTCAGTCATGCTCAAGTTGAATAGGCTGGGGAAATTTGCAAGTTACAATTTGAGAATATTTATGAGTATCTGTGGATGTTAGGTTTCTAAACCTCAAACCATGTCAACAGTGACTTCTACTTTTGTCCACAAAGCCACTCCAGCCTGAAACCTTCTTATCTTGAACACTGGATAAGTTTAAAGACACTCTTCAGTTTGAAAATGATGATGATGATGATGAGGAGGAGGAGGAGGAGGAGGATGATGATGATTTTCTGAGGGGTTTTAAAAGTTAGTCCTTGGATTAATGATTCACCCACAGCGACATTAGAAAAAGTCTGAAGAAATGTCATTCATAATAACACTTTGAAATTTAACTGTCTATTTTCTTTACAGTATCAGCAAACACCATGACCAAATGGGGTTCAGATGGAGTAGGTGTCCAGGCCTGAGCAGCAGAGAAAGATAATATAAAAACTAAGAGCACATCCAGGCACCCTCTCCCTGGCCACAAGCCTCCAGTGAAACAGGCCTTTGTTACTCTTCCTGTTCTTACAGCATCTGGAACTGGGGTTTTGGTGGGTTTATTTCTGTATTTGTGTTCATAGAGGATGTATCAGAAAAACGATAATCAGACACAGTAGGCAGGCTATAAGTTCTTTTAGTGTTCAAGCTCCACCCAGGGTAGGAGAGCAAGTTCCCCTGGCTGTCTGTAGATGACAGTCTCCTCCTTTCTGCCTATGGATCAAGATGTAGAACTCTTAGCTTCTCTACACCATGTCTGCCTGCACACAGCCATGCTTTCCACCATGATGATAATGAACCTAACCTCTGAAACTGTAAGCCAGCCATATTTAAATATTTACCTTTATAGGAGTCGCCTTAGTTATGGTTTCTCTTCATAGCAATAAAACCCAAAGACAAGACTATTTTGGCTAAAGTTTGTCTGGAGACAATCTCTTCTGATGTGTTTTTAATGCTTCTGCATACCAGTGAAATCAAGCCTCCTACCTACTTGTTTGCTCTAAAGCTGGCTCATTCAGAGTGTGTGTGTAAACAAACTAATATGGAAGAACCCAAAAGTTTCCTAATTTGGCCAGTGTAACCCGATTCTTGTCAGATCATTTGAACCCAGATACTAGGAAGCAAATATAAAAATGATGTATGGGTATGTGGCACAGAGTCAGGTGGAGGCCCAAAAGGAAATATTTCCATTTGAATTTTAAGAGTCTGAATTTCCCTTCTAGGAACTTATAAAAGAAAAGAGACAGAATTAAGATGAACCCTAAATCACCTTCCCAGAGTCAAGAAAAGAATCTTCTGATAAAAGAAGAAAATTAGTCCAGGACTGTGCACACAGCTTGGTAATAGTCTAACACTGAGCTCTTAGCACCTAATTTTAAAGAATTTGTTTTTGTTTGTGTGAGTGTATGTATGAGCATGCATTCTGCAGTGTAATGTATGTATGGAACATAGAGAATAACCCAGAGAACACAGTGAACTCTCAACACGAGAGTTCTAGAGGCCAAACGCAGGTCACCATGCATGGCCTTACCTACAGAGCTACCTCATTGACAGAAATAAATCTGAAACAAATTCCCTCATCCTCTAAAAATTCAGACCACCTTAGAAATAATGTGAGTTCATTTTACTTGAGCAAGTACAATCAAGTATAAGAAAGCTCAGTTGGTTTTCTGGCTTGCTCATAATTTTCTGTCCCTGGCAGAATTATATGTTTGAAGAAATTGAATGTGAAGTTTCTAAAATCTCATAACTAAATTGTCATGCAATAGTCCCAGACAAAAGATCTTTCAGAAATAAATATTGTACTAAAAACGGTTGGGATGGCAGAGAGCATACATTGTTCAGTTGTGAAATGCTTGCTTAGCATGTGTGGGATTCTAATACACACACACACACACACACACACACACACACACACACACACACACTTTACAGTAAAATATTCAAATCCCTAGAATAACTTGAAGTAGTGACATGTGCACTCAGAGATCTGAAGCAGACCACCACAGTTGCTGTGATCAAGGCAACTCCTATCATTGCAAACATTTAATTTAGGGTTGCTTACAGTTTCAGAGGTTAGGTTTGTTATAATCATGGTGGGAAGCTTCACAATGTACAGGCAGACATGTTGCTGGAGGAGCCAAGAGCTCTATGTCTTGATCCAAAGGCAGCCAGTGTGAGGTTGTCATCTGCAGACAGGCAGCTGGATGCTCACTTTCACACTGTTCAGAGATTGGGCATTAAAAGAGCTCAAAACCTGCCCACACACTGACACACTTCTGCCATCAAGTCCACCTCTAGTCAACAAGGCCACACCTCCTAATAGTGGCATAACACATGGATCGACGGGGGCCAAACTTTTTCAGACCACCAAAATTCCTTCAAATAACATGTCTCCTAGAGCTGCCTTCTCTCTGCCTTCTGTACTCAAGATGTAATTCCTCCTCTGGCCTCTGGTCCATGGCTTCTCCTTTACCTCTACTTCCTAATTGGTGGTGGTCCAGAGTTGTTGCTCAGGAGTGTAGAAGCTATCACTGGTTTCCAGCTTAGACCCACTAAATGGGACCATAGTTTCATTGGAGTCTTTAATGTGGATTCCATACTCATGTGAAGTCCTTGCAACTTGGCAGAGTTTGTGGTATTGTAAGAAGAAACCGACTTTCCATTCAAGGAATACAGTATACACTTTCCTGGGAATCATCCCTCTACTGCAACTGCACCTCTGCCCACACATTTATCTCCTGGAAGCTTTGCACAGCCTGTGAGAATTACAGCAGTAAAGAGTTTCTGAATTCAAGGAATTTAAGGTAAATGTTCCACAAGTCACCAATCACTATTTTCATGTGACATGATTGTAAACATCAAATTGAACCATCTGATATTAAACTAGATAGTTATAGTTTCCATGAGAACTGTGGAAGTGCTTTTCAGATGTATTAATGTTAGCTATAGCTTTTTAATAGAAATTTCAGTAGCTCAATAGGTCCATGAAATCATGATGAGTGAAGGGCAGGTCTATGGACATAAGATCAACTTGAACAGAAAATTATAGAGCATTCAGCATAGTTACTTATGCCATTGGAAGCATAACCTAATATGTATGGTATCTGTCTTGTACATAATTTGTTACCTCCTTCTTAAAGATGATATTTATGTTTGAGTGTTTGTTGTTTGCTAATTTGGATTTTTAATCTTTATTTTTATTTTTCCATTAATTTATTTATTCACTTACATCCGGGCAGACCTCTTCCCCCAAGTCTCCCTTTCACTCTCCCCCTCCAAATCATCCTTTTCTCTGAGAAGCAGGAGATCCCTCTTGGGTTCCAACACACCTATAGGATCCTTACAGGCAGCCTGGTTTCTGGTTGAGCACAGGCTGGAAAAATCTGGTGAACCCAGGTGACCCTGAGGGTCTGGATTTTGTGTTCATTTTACAAAACATGAATAGAGGATAGATCATAAGAGAGCAAATCCATGGAGTTCCTAATTGATGCTGTATAAACAATGAGGATGATGTGAGGAAAGTATTTCACATTTCTGTGGGACTTCACTTGCTGACTCACTGGGAACTTTAGGAAAGATTTTCTCCATTGTACAGTGGAAGCAGCAAGAAATGCTTCACCAGAATTAATGTGAATAATGACCCATCATGCTGACAAGGACAATCAATGTATACATCTCGCACATGCTAAGTGTACATTTTCATAATGTTCTGCTTCTTTAGATATCTACACTCATTTATAGCCATGTCTTCAGATTTTTAGCAATGTAGAAGCCATGTGTATGGAACAATTGCTGCCATTTCTTCTGTTCTCTAAACCATGAGAAACTAGCCAAATGCACAGCAAAGTAAGAGGCATGGTGTGAGGGAGACACAAGCACAGTCCTGTGACTCTCTAACTTGTACATGATGAGCCCAAATGATGAAGGCCCTCTTCCTTGGCCTGTTTCCCATGCTCCTTTAACACTTTACAGCTCCTTGGTATTTCTGGGGTAGAACCAGTTTTCTTGGCTTTCAAACCATAGATTATTGAGACCTCCTTTTAAAATGTTCCTGGCAGTGTTCTAGGCCTGGAAAGGCAGGCTGCCAAGTGCTCAGTGAGCCACCGAGCACTTTGCTGAGCTTCACAGATGGGGAGCTGCTGTGGGACCCCCTCACAAAGACTGAATAACAAATTTAAACTAGACACCTAGCCACAGGAGGGTCACAGGTGTCCTTACATGTCATTTCAAACACCTGTGCTACTCAGTCCTGAAACCACATTACTCCACATTGTGATGGCATCTTATACCTGCTGTCACCTCTGTGAACCCCAGTAGGCTGAGGGTAACAGCCTAAACTGGCCCCATTACACTCCCACAGCTGTATCTTGAACTCCTGTTCTCCACTCTAGGTGGTTTCACAGCCTGTTCCTTTCACTGAAAGTGCAAGTTTGTCACAGATACAATTGAGCCAGGTCACAGTGTCCTCAATATTCACCATACCATTCTGGAAACATACCAAGTATGTCTTCATGCTGAATTAGCTGCTGTCTTGAAGCCACCCTGTGTGCACTCCTTGCAGTCAAGGTGAAATTAGGGCAGTGCCTTGTGTAGCTAGAGATTAAGTGTAACTCCAGCTTCCAGAGTCTGGATGACAGGGAGAGATCTCAGTTGTCCACAGAACGAGCTAACCCACTCTCTGTCGTGGTGGGGCAGGCACTGATGTCCCCTAGGGACAATGTATATAAACAAGACACCCTCACTTCTCATTGCCAGCTTTACCTTTTGCAGTGTGAGAAGGCCTTCCTCCTCAATTTTCTGAGCTGTGGCTGCCACCATGCTCACCCCCTCAATTCACTTCCAGTCAGTGAAATGTGTCCTTTCTGTGAAGTACTTCTGTCCTGCTTGCTGGAGGGAGGTTGCCAAGTCAGTATCAGCAAGCCTGCACAGTGCTGACCCTTTCCTGTGCAGCTCTGTCATGTCTCCACTGAGGCTCAAGAAAGTAGCCCTTCATTAAGGCAAGGCCTGGTTTTTATACTACTTGATAAATACCATATTCCAGTTTGTCTCCCAGGCATCCTTGCCCTGGCCTTGGAATTACTCCCCTTTCACTGGGTTGCACTGGAGACCAGAACTGTAGCTGGTTCTGCTATGCTTTCCTCCTAGGATTGATCTCACATTGCCCAAGCTGCCCTCGAAGTCCCTATGCAAGGAGGATGGCATGGAACTCCTGTTCTTCCTGCCTCCACAGATGAAATGCTGGGTCCACAATCTCATCAGACCCACTTGATAAATGCTACTTCACAGAGAATTTGAATTACTGAGCCAGACATGGCTGTGTCTCCTGGAGTCCTGGTGAATAAGTGTAGAGGCAGGGAATTCATATTATATTATAGGTCAACCTGCTCTATGTTGTGAGTTATAGATCAGCCAGGACTTATATATCCTGAGCCTTACTTTCAAAGGGAATGCTACATACTATGTGGCTATTTCATTTTATTCTATAATTGGCTATATTCTAAATTTTTGTTTCACTATTTTGTTGTATAATATCAAAAGATGTAAAATATATTGTAGTCAGTTTTATGCCTCTTTGCTACCAACTCTCTCATTTCAGCATGTCCTCCTTATTCTTAACATTATAATCTGTGCGACCCACTTAGTTTAATAAATTACTTGCAGGATCTTGGACAGTAGGTTATTTACTAGATGCTGGGAAACTTATCTGTGACAACCCAGCTGGGAAAAAAGACACCCTCGACAATTTTGATCTAAATTTTCATTGAAATAAAACTACATTGCTTTCCCCCTCTCTTCTCCCTCCTACCTCTTCCTGCTGCCTTTCTCTGACCCCTCCCCAGTTCCCAAATTCTATGTTGTAGGCTTTTTACTTTGTTATTGGTTGTTTTCAGAAGTACAAATGATAAGATGTTCATTCTACCACCAGAGGGAGATTGCATCCTTGGACTCATCAAATGTCCATTTGGTACCTTTTGTTTGCTCAGAAGCATGATTTTTGGGAGTGTTTTCAAATTATACATGAAGAAATACTTGGAGAAACACCATCTGAGTCTAACCATTGAACTGTTTAACTTTCTGTGGTGTGTGTCTGTGTGTGTGTGTTGGAAATTAAACATGAAACCACATGCACTTCCGGCAAGCATGTTGTCAGTAAACTAGGTTTCCAGCCTTTAAATTACATGGAAGAACTTTAAAGCATTTTTTTGTGCTTGACTTGTTTTGTGTTGCTTTATTATCTGACTACAAAGGTAAGAGCCTAAGTAACAACTTGGAACATCTGTAGAAGCATTTGTAGAAGTTGGACGCTGTTACTACTGGACATCTTATCACAAGGAGTCAGCATTGTCTGCTTGCTTCCACTGACAGGACCCTGAAGTTCTAAGCACATAAAGAAAAACAGTAACCAAGACATCACACATTGCCATGTGATTTATCCAGAACTGCAGAATCTTTGGTTTAGACACAGAACAAGAAGAGTGAATATACAGTGCCATGTGACATGTCTAGTGACAGGTCTTTCTCTAGTTTGTGCATCTGTCTCTTACAGTGATGATTGGAGACAGAAATGTCTCCTGTAGCTCAGTCATTTGAATACATGGTGTCCAGGTGCAATGCTGTTTGGGAGGTTTGGAATCTTTGGCATATAGAACCTTGCTGGAGGACATCAGTGAGGGTGGTCTTTGATCATTTATAGCTTTGTCCCACTTTCATATTGCTCTCTCTTCTTTCCACATATGGTTAAATATATGCTCTATTAACTTCATGGTGCAGCCATGCCTCCTTCACCGTTATGGCTCACACTCTGGAAACATAAAACACAGGTCACATTAGTCATGATGATATGTCATAGCAACACAAAGTAACTAGCATACGCATCTACAATACTTTTTACTTAAAACGCACAATACTGCATGTATTTGAAGGCTCATAAAACTCAAACCAGTGCTGACATTTCACAAATGCAGCTTCTGTTTCAGGACTAGAAGACACTGTCTCCCAGCAGACTTCCTAGTCATCTGGCTCTTACAGTGATTTCATTCCTTCTTCCATGGCATTCCCTGAGCCTTAGGTGTAGGGGTTGTGTTAGAAATGTGCTGTTTGGGATGACATACCCCAGTTGCTTATTGTCTGCAGTTTGGTGAATTATAAACTCCAGTAATAGTCTCCATGTGCTACAGAAAGAAGTTTCTTTGATGAGGGCTGTGAGCTATACACACCTATGGATATATAAAGACAAGAACATAGAATGTAGTTAGACATTATACTGATGTACCAAATGGGCAATAACAGGTTTTACTCTCCAGTCTATGACTCTCCAAACAGTAGTAGCTGGCTAAGTTTGCAGTGCTCTATATGAACTTCCTTCTATTAGTGGGCCTTAAGTACAGTTACACAACTACTGGTCAACCTCAAGGTTAAAATACCACCATTGAACCCCTGTGTTGTCTTGCCAGTCTGGTCATTGTTGATGTTCACAGAATTTACAGCTGGTTAGAACCATTGATTACTTTATTTCCCCTTACCAGCTTATTTATTAGCTCCTTCCAATACCATGAGAGCTTGTCTCCGAGGAGAAGGTGTCCAGATCAATTCCAGTCTGAGTCCTCATAGTCCTCTGTCTAAACTGTATGGTGCCTTCAGCCACAGGATCGATCCTTCATGTTCTGAGAGATAACCAAGGGCAATGGTGATAGCATAAATTGTTTAGGGAGTCTCTCAGCTCCCTCCTCTGACCAACAGCACAAAGTGAGGTTTCCCATGGCACTCTGATTTGTATTAGTCTGTAACTATTAGTGGAATCATTATCACCACATGTAGCATAACTCAATTTAAACTCCATATACAAACATACATAGTAGATCTACTTTTCTGTAATAATATAAAACCATATTTCCTTATGGTAGTTTCAAGCAGCTTTAATTCTGTGTATCTGTCCTTCCTTCCTCTCCCTTTGTATTACCTTCCTCTGCCCTCCCTAGTTAGAGCCTCTTCCCTTTTCCCCATTTCCCTCTTCATAGGACCTGTGTCCTACTAACTCCCTCTAGAGCTCCCTTCTCCCCAAGATGCCTTCTAATTTCCTGGCTTCCTCCTTTGCTCCAGGTTATAGGGTCACATTTCTAGAAGCACAAATAAGGAAGAAATGTGGCACTTTCCCCTCTGGGTTTGGGTTACCACACTCAGTATAATTTGTTAGACAACTTTAACCATACAAATTTCAAGTGAGAGTTTTACCTTTTATAGAACTGTAGTACATTTTCCAGACTCTCATTAAACAGGCAGGAGGAACAAATGGATTTTATGTGGCATGCAGCCATCCATAAATTTAATTCCAACACAAAGGGAAGAAAATGTCAAAGGCCAGTTATCAGAATGAAATCTATATACCTAAAAATTAACTGTCTATCTAAGTGTTCATTATCATATATTCTAAATTTTTCAAAATAAAACAAAGAACTATGTGGTTCTGATATATAAAACCATGCACATCTGAAAATTTAACTATAATGTAAAAAACTGAATTTAAAATTAGCAAGACATGGGTTAGAGAGAAATTCAACTGTTAAGATCAGTGGCTCTTCTTCCAATGGTCCTGGTTCAATTGCAGAACATATAATGGCTTCTAACAGCCATATATAACTCCAGTCCCCGATGATCCAAAGCCCTCTTCTCACCTCCACAGTACCCGGCTGGTACAGGTTATATAGTCAAAGATGCAGACAAAATAACCACATGTACAAATGAAAGAAAATTTTAAAAAATCAAAATTAGTGAAGCATCTGTAATAACAATAATTTTAAGGCTGTTATTTCCTTTAAGGAAACAGACATTTTACATGCTGACTATTATGAAGAAAGATCCAAAGCAATAAGAAATACAATTTCATTGTCGCTGCCTTTACAGTTATAGGAATTGCCTGAAAGAAATTAAAAATGAAGTCAAAACACTAATGCATCATAATTAAAACACATGGATGAATTCAGTGTTAGGACGAGGCCTGCAGGATTGTCAGACCTCATCCCAAATATGACTATTCTACTTTACTATGACTACAGAAAGGATGTTGATGTTAATGTTAATGCATCACATTTCTGATTTGTATGTCTTGCATGTATGGTCATATTTCTAGCACTCTTTCTTATTTCTATTGGTTAACTATTCTGCTATTAAAAATGAGAACATCATGAATTTTTCAGGCAAGTGGATGGAACTAGAAAATATCATCCTGAGTGAGGTAACCCAGACCCAAAAGGACATGCATGGTATGTACTCATGAATAAGTGGATTTTAGCCAAAAATGTCAGAAAACCCATGATACCATTTACAGAACCTAGGAAGTAAAACAAGAAGGAAGGCCCAAGTGTGGATACCTGAAATCCATATAGAAGTGGAACAAATTAATCATGGGAGGCGGATGGAAGTAGGAAAGTCTGTGAGATCAGGAGGGGAGAGGTGAAAAGGAGGGGAAGGATCAGGTATGGAGAAAGACAGTAAGGACACACAGAAGGCCAAGAAAATGAATAGAAATATGCAGCAGTGGCGGTTAGGTGTCAGGGAGAGCCTCTAGAAAGTTTCAGATACCTGAGATGAGAGAGGCTATCAGGACTCAATGGGGATGACATTTAGCCAAAATGGCCAACAGTGTGAAAGTGGAACCAGAAGTGATCACCTGCAGTAGATAGACAAGGCCTCCAATTGAGGTTGAGTGCCACCTACCCATCTTCAATATTTTTAAGCCAGATTTGTTCCTGTCTAAAAGAAATGTAGGTATAAAAATAGAGCAAAGACTGACAGAAAGGCCACCCAGTGACTGACCCAAATTGGGATCCATCCCATGCATGCACACCAAACCCTGCCACTATTACTAATGCCATACTGTGCTTGCAGAGAGGAGCCTGACATGGCTGTCTTTGGAGAGTCTTTACCAGCAACTGACTGGGACAAATGAAAATTGTTACAGCCAAACACTGGATTAAGGTCAGGGACCAATATGGAAGAGTTAGAGGAAGGACTGAAGGAGGTGAAGGAGATTATTTCCTGTAGACAGGAACAATTCTGGGTTAAAAATTTTGAAATGGGTGGGTGGCCCCATTCTTCAACTGGGAGCCATGTCTAACTACTGGAGGTTGTCTCTTCAGATTCTAACTCCTCTCTGTTGGGTATTTTGACTAATGTCATCCCCAATGGTTCCTGGGAGCATCTCGATTCCCTGGTGTCTGGGACTTTGTAGTGGCTACCCCTGTTTCCCACTCTCCTTTGCTAAATATTTCTCTTTCTTCTCCTAGCCCTCTGAATTTCCCTACTTTCTCTCCCCATACCTGATTCTGCTCAATTTATTCCCTGTCCCTCCACCCTACCTGCCAGGTCCCCCCCCCATCTGCCTTTGTGAGTATTTTGTTCCATCTTCTAAGCAGGATTGAAGCATCCACACTTTGGCCTTCCTTCTTGTGATGTTTCATCTATGAGTTGTATTGCAGGTGTTTGGAGTTTGAGAGCTAATATCCACTTATTAGTGAGTACATACCATGTGTATACTTTTAGGACTGGGTTACCTCACTCAGGATGATATTTTCTAAAGGCATCCATTTGCCTGCAAAATTTATGGTGTCATTGTTTTATAGGTATATAGTATTCCATTATATACGTACCATATTTTCTGCATCCATTCTTCCATTGAGGGACATCTGGGTTGTTTCCAGTGTCTGGCTATTGTAGATAAGGCTTGTATGAACATACTGGAGCATGTGTCCTTGTTATATGTTGGAACTGTTTTTGTCTATGTCCACTAGTGTTATAGCCAGGCCTTGAGGTAGAACTATTTCCAATTTTCTGAGGAATGGCCAATTGATTTCCAAAGTGATTGTATGAGCTTGCAATCCCACCAGCAGTGAAGGAGTGTTCTTCTTTCTCCACATCCTTGCCAGTATCTGCTAACACTTGAGTTGGTGATCTTAGCCATTCTGACTGGTGTGAACTAAAACCACAGGGTCATTTTGATTTGCATTTCCCTGTTGTCTAAGGATGGAGATCATTTTTAGGTGCTTCTTGGCCATTCATGATTCCTCAGTTGAGAATTCTCCGTTTAGCTCTGTACCCATTTTTTTTTAATAACATTTGGTTGAAAGTCCATTTTATTGGAGAATAGAATTGCTACTCCAACTTGCTTCTTGGGACCACTTGCTTGGAAAAAGTTTTTCCAGTCTTTTACTTTGAGGTAGTAACTGACTGTGTCACTGAGGTGTTTTTCCTTTAAGCAGCAAAATAAAGGGTCCTGTTTACATATCTGGTCTGTTAGCCTATATCTTTTTATTGAGGAACTGAGTCAATTGATATTGAGAGCTATTAGGGACCAATGATTGTTGTTTCCTGTTACTTTTGTTATTATAGATGGAATTATGTTTGTGTGTTTCTCTTCTTTTGGGTATTATGGGAAAAGCAAATTCTTGCTTTTTCTTGGGTATAGTTTTCCTCCTTGTGTTAAAGTTTTCCTCCTATTATCCTCTATAGGGCGGGATTAGTAAAAAAATATTCTTTAAATTCGGTTGTGTCATACATATCTTGTTTCTCTATCTATGATGACTGAGAGATTTGCTGTGTATAGTAGCCTAGGCTGTCATTTGTGTTTTCTTAGGGTCAGCATGCCAGCTCACCAAGATCTTCTGGCTATAAGAGAATCCATTGAGAACTTGGTATAATTCTGATAGGTCTTCCTTTATATGCTTGCCTTTTTTCCTTACAGCTTTTAATAGTATTTTTTTTGTTCTGTCTTTTTAGTGTTTTGAATATTATGTGATGGGAGGATTTTCTTTTGTGGTCCAATCTAGTTGGTGTTCTATAGGCTTAATGTACATTTATTGCCATCTCTTTCTTTAAGTTAGGGAAGTTTTCTTCTGTGACTTTGTTGTAGATTTTTACTGGTTCTTTGAATTTGGAATCTTCACTCTCTTGTATACCTATTATTCTTAGGTTTATTCTTTTCATTATGTTCTGAATTTCCTGGATGATTTGAGTTAAGGGCTTTTTGCACTTTCTATTTTCTTTGACTGTTCTGTCAATATCTTCTATGTCTGACATTCTTCTATCTTTTGTATTCTGTTGATAATGCTTTTACATCTGTAACTCCTGATCCCTTTTCTAGGTTTTCCTTCTCCAGGGTTGTCTCCCCTGTGATTTCTATATTGTTTGTATTTCCATTTTTAGATCTTGGATGATTTTGTTCAATTCCTTCACCTCTTTGATTGTGTTTTCCTGTATTTCTCTTAGGGGATTTATGTGTTTCTACTTTAAGGGCTCTACCTGTTTATCTGTGTTCTTCTGTATTTCCTTAAGGGAATTATTTATGTTCTCTCCTTAAGGTCCTCTATCATCTTCATGAAATGGGATATTAGGTCAGAATCTTACCTTCCATGCGTGTTAGGATATTCACGGCTTGCTGTGGTGGGAAAACTGATGGTGCCAAGTCACACTGGTTTCTGTTCTTATGTACTTGCACTTGCCTCTTGCCAACTGGTTTTCTCTGGTGTTAACTGGCCTTGCTGTCTCTGACTGGAGTCTGTTTCTCCTTAGAGCCTAATGGACCTTCTTAGATCATGCTGTCTCTGGGTGGGGCAGTAGGAGGGCTGGAACATGCAGTGTGCTTCCACATGTAGTGGTGGACCAAAATGAAAGTGTGTCTCCAGCAGTATGGAGGTCCTGCAACCTCTAAACCCCTGGGTAGGGGATGAGGAGGGATCCCAGTTAAGCCAGGTATTGGGGCAGGGGGTTCTCACCTGGGACCCTGATTGTGTCAGAACTTCTGGGGGTCACACTGTCTCTGGGTGTACCCAGGGTAGGGAGGCTGCTCTTCAGGGTGGTTGCAGACAGGAAGTTAATTATCTCTAACTTTAAAATAGAGTCTGTATTCTCATACATTTTATTAATAGTTATATCATTTAAATTACATATAGTTTTACATAAAACTATATGTAATTACATAAAGTTTTACAATTACATAAAATTTTATAATCCTAATGTTTCACTGATCTATGAAAGATAATGAAAATATTATTAAATTAAATCTGATGAAAATCATAAGAATTTTATGGATTAGTTTTCAAAGTAAAAACAGGAAAAAAAGAAGAAGAAGTAAGATTTTTTTCAAATCTACTTTATAAATTCACTAGAAATAAATTATCTTACCAAAATCATATAAATTTACATATATTTACTCTTTAACATCTTTCCTTCAGTTTTTATCTGACATATACTGCACATTACCAAAACAAAAGGGTTTTAAAGAAGTATAATTGCTACAGTCTGTTCTGTTTCTAATGCTTTCAGTTAACCTTTATAATCAGTATATATCTATAAAATATTTTAATAACCTGTAGGAAGACAACAACTAATACCTAGGTACATTGAATAGTCCTTTGTGCTTTCAACATTAATAAATTTTGTATATATGTGAAAGATATTCAATAAGTTATTTAGTTATCACTTTCCATTTTACTTTTTATTTCACATATGTTAAAGAAAAAACGTAGTTAGAGATGGTGTTCAGTAGAAAACTCTCTTTCTTAAACACACACACATACAGACACACACACACACACACACATACACACACACACATATACACACAAGAAATCTCATGACCCATGAGTTTGGAGACTGAGTCAGACAAAATTCAATTTCAAAGATTGCAGCTATTAGTTTTAATGCACTAAATGCACTAATTTAGCACAATAATTTATGCTTCATATTGATCTAGTTAAAGACTCCTCATGCCAAACTGGAGGACCCCACACCAATACACCTATGTACCGCACCTACTGAACTGATATGGACAATACTAAATAAACAAAAATTGCCAAAGGAGGACATGAAATTGCAAGGATGGTATGAGAGTAGGTATGGCAGGGGAAGTTGAAACAGAGAGTGTAAACTGATTACAACTAAGATACATTATATACATGTATCAAAATTTTATAGAGCAAAGTGAAAATTTTTAAAAAAAAATCTAAAAATTTGTCACTTATTTTAAAAACTAAAAATAACAAAAGCCTCATTCCTGGCTGAGGTGCCTTCCAGTGTTGAGGATTGGCTACTAGGGAGGATAATCAGGGTTTTAATGGTGTAGCCATGAGTATGATGACCTCATATACTCTAGTAGATGGCCACACACAAAAGTATATAGGCAGCACAAGTTAAATTCTATATATTGTTCTTTAAAGCTGGGTGAGAGTCAATAGTAAAAGTAGATCTGAGGAGAGTAGGGTGAATGCAACCAAAACACTTTGTCCTCATGTGTAAATCATCAATGAACTAGCAAAAGATCCTACAAAAGAAAAAATAATAAAAAGAAAATAGTACTGGGAATACAACTCAGTAGTAGAATGCTTGCCTACCATGTGTGAGAACTCAAAGAATGAGGCCAGAGGTAAGGGTTGTGAAAGAGTCTTTACTTTAAATCATTTCTGTACTGAAGAACTTAGTAAAATATTAGGCATTTAGAAGTATTTCATTGGGGATGTTGACTGAAGCATTAATGATGCCACCAAATAATTAAATACAAAATGAGATTTCTATGACTTTAAAGAATATACATATATTTATGAAAATATTTATGGTTACTTTTTGTCATTTGTATAATCTCAATTTGCAGGACTCAAAAATTCTCTTCCCTACAAAACTCTAAAAGTAACTCTTCAGTCTCCCTACACATCTGTAGCATGATGGAAACATATAAAGCATTTCTTTAATGCCAAGATACCCTACCTCAAGTGATACAGTTCTTACCTTTATGCTCCTTAAATATCTAGGTGAGGTTTTCTGTCTTCTCCTTCTGACAACTCCCTGTACATTTTTTCATATGTAAGTAATTCCAGGTAATATTCTGCTTATGTTTACAAGTCTTTCATGCACATCAGGTGAATGCAAAACCGCCAGTAGGTTACAAGAACCTGATGTGGAGTAACCAGAAAAATATACAAGAGTTATTTCAGTATAATAAAACAATGTCCATTTTGATGCACATTCATATGCTTAGTACATGTGTAACGAGTAACTACAAACTAAAATATATTATAATAAACTTTCAGTATAAAAATGAAGATATATCTGTTTTGAGTCAGCTTAAAGTCTAAGAGACAGGGAAGTACAACAAGTATAGACAATGTAACTTCACACAAATGTTGAGATGATACATAGTTATGTTATCAAATCTGTTGGTCCAGGAAGATGTCCCAGATGAAGACATAGTATCCTGAGAAGGAAACATGATGAGGAAGAGCTTAAACAGAGGATGAAAGGCAGTCACTCTACAGTGTGTGGTGTGGCTCTGTTGGCATCTGTCACCAGCCAAGGCAAAAGAACATAACAAAGTGTAGCCAAGACCTATCTGGATGGATTAGATAAAAGAGCGCTGGTGAGGCACTAGTGCAAGAACAACCCCTAAACTTCAGGAACACCTTGAGTATGCAAGGATAATATAGACATGCAAGAAATGACCAGATGTTGAGGGAGTCTACTAATCACTTGGAGGGAAATGCCTGGTGCTCACGAGCTGACAGGATAGGTATGTTCTCCCATTACACAAGGTGAACATAGCCACAAATCCAAGGCCAATGGATAGCATAACAAGAAAGGTCTTGCTTTGGCAGTCGGGAAGAAATGCTATGTCAAACCTTCTGACATTGTAAACAAACCATAAGAACAAGATCATAGAAGTCCAGATTCCTCAAGGGTCTTTAAAACATACAATCTGAGATGTAAAACACAAGCAGGAAGCAGCACAAAAAAGATATTTTAATTTTGAAGTTTGGTTTGAGAATTGTATACTAAAGTACTGTACTTACATCATAAACACTCCTTGTTCTCTCTTTCCAACTCATCCCACTTGCTCCCCATATCTCTAACTCATGACTTCCCTTTTTCATTACTGATGTGATATGTGCCTGCCTAATGCATTTACTGCTGCTCATATGCTCAGTTGTTTAAATCTGACTACTTTGAACTGGAAAAACTTTCAGGGCATTTTCCTCTCTCATAGCATTGTTTGTAGCTCTTCATCCAGGCACAAGGCCTTGACAGTTCACACATCCTCACTGACACTGGTGCTGTCATTGTGCAGCTTGTACTTAGGCAACAGTGTTTTTGATGTTTCTTGGGCTCAGCTTCTGTATTATATATAGAAAACACTACATCATGGGAGACATCCTCATAGGCCTTTGGCACTTCTAGTCATTCTGCCCATCTTCTAAGGTTCTACCTGAATCTTAATAATAGGGTTTGTGACGTAGATGAATCAATTTGGGTTGGGCATTACCCAACCCACCAGTTGTCCCCTAAAATTTTGACCAGTGTGGATTTCTGTAATGGTCTCCATTTGCTGAATAAGTATTTTCTGGGGAGAAGTGAGAGCTATACTTTTCTCGTTGTATAAAGTTTAGTCTTTAAGCTGCAGTTGGTAATTACACTGCTTTGGAATAGTAGCATCAATAGGTTCATTTCTAGGGTCCATAACCTCACAAACTGTGGGGAGTTGGTTGCATTTTAATTACCAGGTATGAATTCCCTCCAACTGAGTGGGGTTTTAAGTGCAATTAAACGGCTATTTGTTACCCCTCAAGATGTAAGTGCCACCAATGCAGCATTGAAGTTTTATCTGTGGCCTGATAATTGTGGTTTGGAGGTTTTGTAACTGGGCAGGATATTACTTGTTTCTTTCCTTTGGCAGCTTGTAGAACACATTCCAGTGCTATGAAAGCTACTCTTTGAGGAGGGGCCTTTCAGATCCATTTTATTTTGGTGTGCTGTGTCTTAAGCGTTTAATGTCTCCTCACCTTCTAATTTTGGGGATCAACCATGGGAAACAATTACAGGATATATTATTTATGGGGTTGTCTTTGATTCCCCTGGACAACAACCAATAGCCTATAGCTCTTGGGTGGGTATTATGACATGTGGGATAACTATATTCAAGGTCTCTCTCTCTCTATCTCTCTCTCTCTCTCTCTCTCTCTCTCTCTCTCTCTCTCTCTCTCAGGGATGCTAGTACACTGGATGGAGAAATAGTAAAAGTGGAAGGGTGGATTTAACTGGGAAGGGAGAAGAAAGGCAATACAAAGGGAGAGGAAGAGAGGAGAGATGAATAATACTAAGGATTTTTTTTTACTCCATAGGAAAGCATTATTTTATGTTTACTTAAAAATCATACAATAGAGTCTGGTGAGATGACTCGATGGTTATATACACGTTCTTGCTCTTACCAAGGATGGCCATTTGGTTCCCAGAACACATGTGGTTACAGCCATCTGCAATTTTATTTCCAAGTGACCAGATGCTCTCTTCAGAATTCTTTGGTGTCAGGCATGCACATTGTGCACATACATACATTTATGGAAAATACTCATGCACAAAATATTAAATAAGTAAATATTTGAGGTTTTTAATCCATATAATATACAAAAACTCCTGTATAAAAAGTGAATCAGTCAGACTGTAGAAAATCAAGATCCAAATAGAGGAGTGATTAGAGGAATAGCTAAGCTGTTAGGAGTGCTCACTGCTCAGTCATGAGGAAAGGATTGTAAGTTACAACCCACACATCAGGCTGCTCATAAATGCTTGCAACTCCACATCCAATAGACCCAATACCATGCTGTGGCTTCTGAGGGCACTCACCCACACACTTCATGAGTGTGTTCATACGCTCATAAAGACACATACACAAACTCACATGAAAAATCTATTTTAAAAAATCAGAATAGATAATCTCCATAGGAAATACATACTAAATGTAAGTAAGAGAAGAGAGTGATAGCATAGAATTCTATAGAGCATGCAAGCACATTATTCACTGGGTGGGGGTGAGGTTATGATAATGTGCAAGTGCTTCATCCAAATGAGCCATATCTTTAGCCCAAGAGCTGAGCTTGGTCGGCTGGCCAAGGTACACAACTGAGCAAAATCTGCTTGAGCCATAATGAGATTTGTTTGTATCAATAAAATATTCGGTTAATAAAGGATGCAATGTTAAAATGTAGATGTCCCAAATGCAACTTCAGAAAAAGTAACACAAATTCTGGAATCACTTAAAATTTCAGTATTACCTATGTAATATTGATATTATAAGTGGACAGAAAAGCAGTAAGAATATAGTATACATCAGCATTCTCCTTTCCAAAATAGAACTTAGAGCCACATAATATATTCTACTAAAAGATTACTTTAAAAGGACTGAGGCCATGAAGTCTGTGATCCATCATTGTAAAACAAAAAGAAATGGCTAAAATGACAGAAGTATCTCTGGAAATCATTCTACTATTTCTAACCTTAATAATACATATCAGAGTAACCCTGATATGTATATATGTGGCCAAAGTCACAATGAAAACAGAAATCTGAAATAAAAGACCACAAGGGAAATAAACATTTAAGTCATATTTTTATTTAGGAAATTAGAAAAAATAACCTTAATACAAGTTAACATTTATCTAGCAATAATTTATAGGATTCATAAGAAAGTATTAACTTCAACACTTTAAATTAAAACATCATGTATAATAGTGTTTGAAAGTCAATCTGTCACTTAGTGTTGAATTCTAAACTTAAGGGATAGGTCAGAAGTACAGTAAAATTTTAAGTAGGCGGGGTCTGGAGAGATGGCTCAGTGGTTAAGAGCACTGACTGCTTTCCCAGAGGTCCTGAGTTCAATTCCCAGCAACCACATGGTGGCTCACAACCATCTGTAATGGAGATCTGATGCTCTCTTCTGGTGTGTCTGAAGACAACAACAGTGTACTCATATGAAATAAATAAATAAATCTTTAAAAAAAATTTAAGAAGGCAAATCAAATTTAAAAGAACTTTAACATAAATAAATATATAATTTTAAAAGGACGACATGAAGTTGGGAGGGAGATGTGATGTGGGCTGTGAGGGAGAGGGAGTGAGGAATGAATCTGATTGTGATACATTGTATACATGCATGATTCTTTCAAAGAATAGATTTTTTTAAAACTATGTCAAATATTTTATTCCATAATTTTGGATAAAATTGTTCATATTTTTTCTAAAATTTAATTTGTATAATTATCTTAAGTGAATTTAAATTTATCACAAGCAAATTTAAAACATATCAATATAGTTACATTTCTGGAATGAATTTTAAAATATATATAAAAAATTAGAACTCCTAGAACTGTAGCCAGGCAGTGACAAATGATGCATATTTTCAAAGGTTAGTCTCAGTATTGGTGAGCAGAGGCAGGTGGATCTCTGAGGTCCAGGCCAGCCTGGTCTACAAACTGAGCTTCAGTATAGCCAGGGCTACATGGAGAAAACATAGCCCCCCCCAAATGAAATAGACAGACAGACAGACAGACAGACAGACATCTTAAAATCTTGGAGTGTTTAATAATTGTATGGGGCTTCATACCCATGCATGTATGAGCAACATTAGCTGAACTTAGTCGATTATGAAGAAAGTCATGAATGTAGGAGTGTATAGGTTGAGGAAGATGAGGATGTTGGAGAGGATAATGGGCATGTGGTCATGCATGTATGAGCAACATTAGCTGGACATAGTGGATTATGAAGAAAGTCATGAAGGTGGGAGTGTATAGGTTGAGGAAGATGAGGAAGTTGGAGAGGGTAAAGGGGATGTGGTCGTGTCATAATAGACATGTGTGTGGACATCAGAAATTGGGATTGATGGAATTTTCTTAGAGGACATTAAGTTGGGTAGGTAGAAAAGTGGGGATGGATATGGAAGGAGTTGGGGAAGAGGTTAATATGATCAAAATTTTAAAAATGCTTCAAAGACCCAATTTAAAAAGGATAGGGAAACAAGATGAGTAAAAATAAAAGGGAAAACCACCACAGAGAGAGGGGGTTTAAAAGTTTCCTCTTTGTAATAACAGAGATCACTTTCACTCTTATGTGAACAAATCACGTAATTCAACAGATAGAACTGAAAGTAGGCCTGCAGAAACAGGAGACTCTGGAGAAAATGGAATCTGTGACCAACTTTGGCAAGCTAGGCCTGCAAGCTCTCACTCTATGCTGGAGTCTTGATGTCCCCAAACTTGGAGTAAGATTTCCACTGAATCCAACATGGTGATGAAGATGTGAAATATCAGTTTCTTCTGCAATGTACACTGCCCTGGTGTGTGGATGTGTAAGTAGCCCTTTCTTTGCAATGAGCCTGGCACAGTCTTTCTGCAGTTTAGGAGCACTAAAAAAAGACAAATATGTCATATACATATCTCTTTTGTTTCCTAAATGCATTTTTAAAAGACTTTTCTTTTCAAATGGTCATAAAAGTAAATGGAATATTATATAAAAGAACCTGCTTCACATTTAAATGTATCAGATCATACTTTATCGTTCACCAGCATGGTTTTAGTTAGAGTAAAAAACTGTCAAAGTTAAAAACAAACTGCAGATTACATCAAGATAACTCTGAAGGTCACAGTCAGAGTTAATTCACCCAGTAGCAGAGGAGAGGTGCTAGAACTGCCTGAGATTATTTGTACTTGCCACTTACATACTTGAACCTGTCAGCATGCCTATTTAAGTGAATATTGACAGGAAAAATATAAAAAGAAAACTGCATTAATTAGAAAGCTATATCTATACTTAGCTGAAATCTTAACATGTCAGCTTTATTTTAAGGAAATATTGAGAGAAGAGAGCAAAAGAAGAAATGTTACCTGTGCCCCAGGTTTATTTTAAGGGAAATTATTTTACTGCTGATCTTTTACGAAATTATGTCGACTTGACATTTACTTCCTATTGATTTCATGAAGATCTTTGCACTAAATATTTGGGTTACCATCAAATTTATCAATATTTTATTTTCTGGGATTCAGTTTGACTTACTTCTTTATTTTTTCAGATAGTGATGCATTAAACTTTCACTGGTCATAGTAGCATTGCTGGTATATTTCCAGCTTGAATCTGACAAAATCTTTATGAGCTTTGGGTCTAGAGAGTTTAGATTCCATGTCTTTTAATTCTGATATTTTCAAGTCAAGAGAATTCTTTTTCCTCTGCTTTGATCGCTCATGAGCTTCAGAATATGTCTCAAAAGAATCACATGCTACATAGTAAAACTTAGGCTGGTAAGATGGGTAAAGGCACCTAATGCCAAGCCTAATGGCCTGAGTTTGAACCTTGGAATCAGTATGGTAGAAGGACATAACCAACTCTATCTGCTTGTTCCTTGACCTCCACATAACATGTGATTAAAGTAAAACACAACAGTGTATCCAGAGTAGAAGCAGTAGCTTAGCACCAAACAATACTTGTTGCTATTTTAAAAGATCCAAGTTTGATTCTCAGCACATACATGATGGCTCAACTCCAGTTCAAAGGAATCTTATTTCTTCCTCTTCCGGCTTCCCAAGACACAAGACATCCAAGTGACAAATAGTAATATAATGGCAAAATTTTCATACATATTAAAAAAGTTTAAATTTTAAAAGAATTACTATTTCCAATAATTGTCTTATAAATTTATCCTTAATTGAATGGGTGACACAGATAATTTTAGATGTTTACAAATGGTGCTAGACTTGCAATATTTATCTCTCCCTTTCAGCCTTTCATCTCCCTTCACTTCTAAACCTCTACCTACAGTCATGGATCAGCACCACACTCCTCACCCCATAGATTTGCCTGCCTTTGTGGAGGCCTGCTGCAATCTGAGAAAGCCAGTCTCAGAGGCTTTTTACTCCCACAGACTACCAGGCCAGCCAATACCAGAGACAGCCAAGATGACTAAAGGTACATACAAGAACACAATAAGAAGAAGCCAGTGCAATATGGCATCTTTACAACCCAGCTCTCCCAATGCCATATACCAAGCTCTGGATATACTAACATACCTGAAGAAAAGACTACAACCCTAAATCTCATCTTATGAAGATGATTGAGGCCTTTAAACAGAGATTTTAAAAAGTCCCTTATAGAAATATAGAAAAATTCTATCCAATAGGTAGAAGCCATTAAGAGGAAATGAATATATCCCTTTAAAAAGTAGAGGGAAATAAAATCAAACAAGTGAAAGAAATGAATCAAACAGTTCAAGACCTAAGATGGAAATCAAAGCAATAAAAAAACACAAATGGAGACAAGTCTGGAGATGCAAAACCTAGAAAAGAGAACAGGAGCTACATACTCAAGCATCACCAACAGAATACAAAAGATGCAAGAGAAAATCTCAGACATAGAAGATACAACAGAAGAAATTAATGCACCAATCAAAGAAACGTTTTCACTCAAAACATCCAAGAAATGTAGGACATGATGAAAAGACTAAAACTAAGAATAATAGGAATAGTTAATGTTGATGATTCCCAGAAGTAAATCCCAGAAAATATCTCCAACAAAAGTATAGAAAACAAATTCCCTAGCCCTGCTATCCCCCCAAAAATGAGATGGGTATAAATTAACAAGAAGCTTACAGGCAACCATATTCATGAAAGAAACATTACTAAAGCTCAAATCACACATGAAACCCTACACCATGAAGGTGGGGGACTCCAACCCACCACTCTCACAGATAAACAGGTCATCAAATGTAGACTATCTGAGAAACAATGAAATTAACAGGTGTTATGGACCAAATCGGCATAATAGACATCTATAGTACCTTTCACCAAAACACTGCTTCTCACCACCACATAGAACCTTCTCTAAAACTGACCAAATAATTGGACACTAAACAAATCTGAACAGATCCAAAAAGATTGCATCTTATCAGATCCCCATGGAATAAGCCTGGACTTCAAAAAGAAAAGAAACAGCAGAAAGCCCACATACTCATGGAAATACAATTCTCTACTCAATGATAATTGCTCAGGAAAGAAATAAAGAAATTGAAGACTTCCAAGAATTCAGTAACTATGAAGGTATAACATACCCAAACTTATGGAACACAATGAAAGCAGTGCTAAGAGAAAAGCTCATAGCACTAAATGCTTTTATAAAGAAATGGAGTATACTAGCAACTTAACAGCATACCTGAAAGCTCTAGAACAAAAACAAGCAAATATAACCAAGAGGAGTAGATATCAAAAAATAGTTGAACTTGAGCTGAAATCAGTCAATTAGAAAGAAAGTGAATAATACAAAGAATCAATTAATCAAGGCATGTTTCATGGAGAAAAACCCACAATATAGACAAACCTTTAGCAAAACTAGTATAAAGGCAGAGAGACAGTACATAAATGAACAAAATCAGAAATGAAAAGGGAGATTTAGCAACAGAAACTGAGGAAATTTTTCTGTTTGTGCCTGAGTCTGGAGTAGCCCTAAGGCTTCAGGTCTGTACCCAACCTCCACAAACCCAGAGGAGGCTTGACTCACAGGAGCTCTAACACATAGGAACATAAGATAATAAGATCACAGGATCTCAGGAGCTTGGGCACACCAGGGTTTCAGGAGGCCAGAAGCAGGCTGATTTCCAGGATCTATCACAACCAGGGTCTCAGGATCACAGGATCACAGAGACAGCTGGACTCTGAGGAGTTCTGACACAGCCAATATAACAGGACAGACAGCTTCTAGTCAGAGAATGTGAGTAAAGATAGCACTAAAAATAACCAGATGTTGAGAAGGCACTACCCCATGTTTGGGGGCCAGAAATGTCATGGACTACTCTGTTAGTGTTGGAACCCAACACTGACAAAGCCAAAAGCCTTGAGGGCTAAACTTTTAGAGCCTGCACTGCCCCAAGCTGCTCCAGTCTGCAGGTTGGGGTTCAGCAAGAGAGAGAGTGAGGATGGACACAAATAATGGAGACCAGACAGAGTGTGATTCTACAAAGCCTTTATTCAACAAAACTGGGAAATCTGGATGAAATGGAAAATTTTCTAGACAGATACCAGGTTCCAAAGTTAAATCAGGATAAGATAAACCATCTAAAGGGTCCTATAACCCTGAAAGGAATAGCAGCAGTCATTAAAAGTCTACCAAACAAAAATGCCCAGGACCAGATGGTTGTAGTGCAGAATTCTATTAGACCTTCCAAGAAGACCTAATACCAATTCTCTATTCCACAAAATAGAAACAGAAGGAACACTACCCATTTCATTTTATGAAGCCACAATTATGCTCACTCCAAACCACACAAAGGTGCAACAATGAAAGAGAATGTCAGACCAATCTTCCTTATGAATATTGATGCAAATGTACTCAATAAAATTCTAACAAGCCGAATCCAAAAACACATCAAAACAATCATTCACCATGATCAATTAGGCTTTATTCTCGGAATACAGGGATAGTTCAATATTCAGAAATCCATCAATATAATCCACTATATAAAAAAATTCAAAGAAAAAAACACATGATCATCTCACTAGATGCTAAAAAAGACATTTGACAAAATTCAACACCCCTTCATGGTAAAAATCTTGAAAGAACTGGAATCCAAGTCCCATACCTAAATATAGTAAAAGCAATATACAGCAAACCAGTAGCCAACATGAAAATAAATGGAGAGAAACATGAAGCAGTTACACTAAAAAGAGGGACTAAACATGGCTGCCCACTCTCTCCCTGTCTATTCAATATAGCACTCAAAGTCCTAGACACAGCAATTAGACATCAAAAGGACACCAAAGGGATACAAATTCAAAAGGAAGGAGTCAAAATATCACTTTTGCAGACGATATGATAGTATATTTAAGTGACCACAAAACTTCAAACAGGGAACTTCCAAACCTAAGAAATAACTTCAGCCAAGTTGCTGGATTAAAATTAATTCAAATAAATCAGTAGCTTTCCTCTACTTAAAGGATAAGTAGGCTGAAAAAAATTAGGGAAATGACACCCTTCACAATAGTCACAAATAATATAAAATACCATGGTGTGAATCTAACTAAGCAAGTGACAGATCCTTATGACAAGAACTTCAAGTCCCTGAAGAAAGAAATCAAAGAAGGCCTCAGAAGATAAAAAGATCTCCCATGATCATGGATTGGCAGGATTAATATAGTCAAAATGGCCATCTTGCCAAGAGCAATCTACTTATTTAATGCATCCTCATCAAAATTCAACTCAGTTCTTCACAGATAGAAAGAGAAAATTTCCAATTCATTTGGGGTAACAAAAAAAACCAGGATAGCAAAAACTCTTCTCAGCAATACAAGAACTTCTGGGGGAATCACCATCCATGACCTCACGCTGTACTACAGAACAGTAGTGATAAAAACTGCATAGTATTGGTACAGAGATAGGCAAGAAGATCAAGGGAATAGAATTGAAGACCCAGAAATGAGCTTGTTTACCTATGGTCACTTGATCTCTGACAAAGGAGCTAAACCCATCCAGTGGGAAAAAAAGACATCATTTTCAACAGGTGGTGCTAGTTGAACTGAAGGTCAGCATGTAGAAAAATGCAAATCAATCCATTCTTTTCTCCATGTACAAAACTAAAGCCCAAGTGGATCAAGGACCTTCATGTAAAACCGGACACACTGAAACTAATAGAAGAGAAAGAGGGGAAGAGCCTCAAACACATGGAACCAGGAAAAAGTTCCTGAACAGGACACCAATGGCTTATGCTCTAAGATCAAGAATTGACAAATGGGACTTCATAAACTTGCAAAGCTTCTGTAAATCAAGGAACACTGTCAATAAAACAAAATGGCCACCAACAAATTGGAAAAAGATCTTTACCAATCCTACATCTGATAGAGGGCTAATATCCAAAATTTACAATGAACTCAAGAAATTAGAATCAAGACAATCAAATAATTCTATTAAAATGGGATAAAAGGCTCAACAAAGAATTTTCAACTCCGAAATACTGAATGGCCAAGCGGCACCTAAAGAAATGTTCAACATCTTTAATCATCAAGGAAATGCAAATCAAAACAACCTTAATATTCCACCTCACACCAATCAGAATGGCTAAGATAAAAAACTCAGTTGACAGCAGATGGTGGCATGAATGTGGTGAGATTGTAAGTTTGTACAACAGCTCTGAAAATCAGTCTGGAGGTTCCTCAGAAAATTACCTGTGGATCCAGTGATACCACTCCTGGGCATATACCCAAAAGATGCTCAACATATAACAAGGACACATGCTCCACTATGTTCAAAGCAGCCTTGTTTCTAATATAAAGAAGGTGGAAAGAACCCAGATGTCCTTTAACAGAGGAATGGATACAGAAAATGTGGTACATTTACACACTGGAGTACTACTATTAAAAACAATGAATTCATGAAAATGGGTAAAACTAGAAAATATCATCCTGAGTGAAGTAACCCAATCACAAAAGAATACACATGGTATGCACTAGTTGATAAGTGGATATTAACCCAAAATCTCACAATACCCAGGACATAACTCACAGACCACATGAAGCCCAAGGGGGAAAGAAAGACCTAAGTGTGGGTGCTTCGGTCCTTCTTAGACAGGAGCAAATATGAGACAATGTGTGTGGCAGAAACTGAAGGAGAGAGCATCCCCACATAGAGATCCCTCCCAGATGCATTTACCATATGCAAACACTGTTGTGGATGTCCAGAAGTGCATGCTGACAAGAGGCTGATATACCTGTCTTCTGAGAGGCACTGACAGAGCCTGACATATTCAGAGGCAGATGCTCACAGATAAACATCAAACTGATCACAAGGTTCCCAGTGGAAGAGTTAGAGAGAAGACTGGAGGAGTTGAAGGGATTTGCGGACACATGAGGAGAGCAACAATAACAACCAACCAGAGCTCCCTGGGTCTAAACAGCTAGTCTGGGAACACACATGGAGGGACCCGTGTCTCTAGCTGTATTTGTAGAGGAGGATGGACTTGTTGGGCATCAGTGGGAGATGTTGGCCTTGGTCCCTTGAAGGCTGAATGCCCCAGTGAGGGGGAATTTGAGGGAAGGGAAGTAGGAGTGGGTATGTGGGTGAGGACACACCCTCATAGGAATAGGAGGAGGGAGGATGGGTTAAGGGGTTTCTGGGGGTGGGGAATGTAGATAAATAAAGTACTCAATAATTAAAAAAGAAAAAGAAAAACAAATAAATAAACAATAACAGATAATGGAACTGACTATGGCAGACAAATATTTGAGATTTTTTAGCAGTAATTTAACATTACACATATTATGGGGATTCCTTATAATTGTCAAGGACAAAGACTGTGGAATGGACCCATGGAACTTTAAAACAGTATTGTCATAAAAAAAAGAGGGAGATATATCCCTGTACACCACAAATTTATTTAAATCATGTTCTTTTTATTTTTTTATTTTATTTTTTAGAAACAAATTCAAATTTCAAGAGACTTTTTGCTGAGTGTTTATGGTGGTCTACAACTAGGAATTGTTATGCCTTGATGAAAGGGAAGGATCCACTTTCTGGCATAAGGCAAGATCCCAATCAGGTGTTTAATATAGGGAAGAGTTTGTTTGTATTTGTGTTTGTGTTTTTTTCTGCAGGATGCTGAAGGAGCATGGCAGCTGCCAGAGTGATGGGTGAGACATGCTGATGGCAGAAGAAAGAATGATGGTGACCTGTGAGCTTGCTGAGTGTGACAATGGTGACCTGGAATCTGTATTGGACATAAGTTTCCCACCTACCATTGCTTACCTATACCCCTGATGGGACAAGATGCCTTGCCTCTTAGGCCTTGTGGAACAGAGAATCAAAAAGAGAAGTTATAATGCCTCTTGTATTGTTATTGAATATGACCTGTTATTCAAGCTCAATCATGGACTGGTCTAGAAGTCAATTCAATATTGGAAATAACAGACTTCATTTGGAAGTCTGGTTCTGGACATTTTCAAAGAAATATATGGAAATTAGCTGCAGTTCTCTAGGATATTATGTTAGCAAAACAGGTGTTAGCACATGTGTTAAGGCTCCTTTAATTGTCAAGTTAAAAGTACTTTTGTTAGTTCTACAGTATTTAATGTTAGTTGCATTGACTGTACACTTTCTAATTGTGTTTGTGTTTTGAAATCCAGCATGTCAGTTATGGAGGTCTATCATCCAGCTTTTGTTTTATTGCCCAGAGAATCACAGAACCCTTGTATTCTAAAAATAGCTTGCAAGTACTGGAAGAAATAAGGCAGGCTTTAAGCAGAAGCAAGAGGGTAGTGGGCGTGATTATTGCTGGTATAACAGCTTTAATTATATTAATTGCTAGCACCACTGCTTCTGCAATTGCTGTGACACAAGAAGTTAAGACAGCTACTTTTGTTAATCATTTAGCAAAAAATGTTAATGTGTTGAGTAGACAAGAGGATTTAGATAGGCATTTGGAAGAAAAAAATTGACACATTTATCTTATTCAAATTACTGGAAGGAGGTTCAGAATTTAAGGGTAAGTAGCCATCTTGAGTGTCAGGCCAAATACCTTTGAATTCATGTTGGTTCTAAAATTTATAGAGGTAGTCATTATAATTAGGAAGAAGTTTAATGACACTTGCAGTGTATTCGGCATAATTTTAACACCGCCTGAAGATTTAATGATACATAGGGAGCTTATGAATTTCAAAAATGGTGCTCTGCTGAGCATTGATGCAGTAGCTACTGCAGATAAAATTACCCATGTTCAGAGGTCAATATTTCTATTTTGGTGAAGCTTCAAAAATGGCACTTATAGCTTTATCATGCTAGTCCTTTTTTTCCTGGGAATACTTTTATTCCTGTCCATTGTGTTAAAGCTTTTCTTTAACAACAACAACATGCTGGCAGCCAAGTACAAAGCTTGAACCTGAAAATGGACCCCCAGATAGAGTTATTAAATTAACGGACTGGCAAACCAAGAACAGGTAAGATTCTCCACAGAGCCTTGCCAACCTAAGACAGAAGTGCATTGCTTTTGATAATTCATATTCCATGATGGGTAAGGAAGGCATTTTTGTCAGAATGACCTAAGACAGGCTCAGTCTTATTAATGAAATAAAAAAGGGGAGGGGAAGAGATCCTTTGGGGCTGCTTGGCAAGAATCTGGCATTTTCCAAGGACAAGGAAATGGGCTGCTTGGCAGGAATATGACATTGGCCAAGGACAAGGAAGTAGTCTCCAGGAAGGAATCTGACATTAGCTAGGACAAAGAAGTAATTTCAGTTAGGAATCTATATCTTAGGCTATAACAAAGAAGTAATTTCAGACAGGATTCTCAATTTTAGGCTAGAACAAGGAAGTAGGCTTCAGACATGAAAATGACCTTGTGCTAGGATAGGGAAGTAGGCTCAGATACTTTGGTCATTCTAATAAGCCCTGAAAAACAGTGATCACAGGAGTGTTCATGTAATTGTGTTTATTGCCTTGCTTTTCTTGACTATTTGTGTTTATTGTACTGCTTGCTCCTTGACTATTCACATCTATTTTATTGCTAGTCCCTCAACCTAGAACTGACCTTAATACATGCATGTAATCAAAATGGTATAAAAGCATAAAGGAGGAGGGGTTCTAGGGAGGGAAAATGGTGAAAGAGGATGACATCTGTATTCTAAATAAATAAAATATCCAATAAAAAATTAAAAATAAGAAACTGAGGGAATTCAAACAAAATCATTAGGGCCTGTTTCAACAGCCTGTACTCCTCAAAACTAAAAAAAAAAAAACTGCATAAAATGGATGATTTTTCTACACAGATTTCACTCAATAATGTTAAATCATGATTAGGTAAACTATCTAAACAGCCCAATAACCCTTAAGGAAATAGAAGCATTCATTAAAATTCTCCCAACAAAAACAGCCCAGTGTCAGATGGTTTTTGCAAAGAACCCTACACAACTTTCAAAAAAGAACAAATATTAATACTCTTCAAAGTAGAAACAAAGGGAACACTTCCAAATACATTCTCTGAGACCACAGTTACACCAATAACTAAACCACACAAAGCCCAAACAAAGAAAGAAACAGCACATGTGGGACAGAATGCTTGGAAAGAGGAACGCTCTTACACAAATGGAAGGATTGCAAAATTATAAGATGACTTTGAAAACCAATCTGAAGTTTTCTCAGAAAACTGGAAATATTTCTTCCTGAAGCCTCAGCTATACCACTCCTGAGCATATACCCAAAATATACTCCATCATACTACAAGGACACTTGCTCAACTATGTTCATTGCAGCTATATTAATAAAAGTCAGAAACAACCCAGATATCCCTCAACTGAAGAATGGATACCAAAAAAATATAGTACATTTATTTAATGAAATACTGTTCCGGTATCAAAAACAAGGACAGAGTAAAATTTGCTGGCAAATGGATGGAACTAGAAAAAAATATCATCCTAAGTCAGTTTACACAGATCTAAAAGAACTTGCATGGTATTTACTCACTTTTATTAGCCATAAATGTCAGGATACCTATGATATACCCCAAATACTGAAAGATGCCAAACAAGAAAGAAGGCCCAAGTGAGGATGCTTGAATCTCCCATATAAGGTAAAATAAAATGGGAATGGAGGGAGGTAACTGAGTGAGAAAGGGGAGGGGGAATAGTGGGAGATTCAGGATCAGGTTTCAGGAGGCACAAAAGAGGAGGCCTGAGTTCCAGGAGAATAAATAGAAATCTGCAGCTGGTAGAAGCTGGGGGTCAGGTTGGGGGGGGACTGTCTAGGAAGTGCCAGAGACCTGGGGTGGAGCAGCTTCCCAGGAGACAATGTAGATATTTTAGCCTGTAGGTGCTTGTATTCTAATGCTAATTGGTTACCCCCAAACTGCACAAAAGTATCTGCACATAGTTTCCAGGAATCTGGTCCCAGCTAATTCTGGTTGGTAAATAAAGATGCCAGCAGCCAATATCTGGGGAGAGGGGACATGGACAGGATTTAGGGTCCCAGACCTGGAACCATGAGGAAGGAGGAAGAGAAGCTGCCATGGAAGGGTAGTAACATGCAGGAGGAATTAATATCTGCCATGTAAATGGGTTAACAAAACACAGATCCGTGGGCTACTCAATTTGAACAAAAGCAGTCAAGTCAAATAGAAATTAGTAAGGAGTAACTTGGAGCTGTCTGTGGGAGGTAGATTCTAACAGCACGGAGGTTAGGCAGTGGCCCAAGTATTACGCTGCTTAAGGCATACTAAATAATAAAGGCTGTGCATGAGCCTTTCGTTTGGGAACATTTATGGTCTAAGGAGGGAAGGAACCCTGCAACAGGATTCATTAAAATATTTATACTGAAATAGCCTTCAGTGTGGATATGGAATCTGAAGAGGAGATATCCTATAGCCAGGCAGGACGCTCAGTCGAGGAATAAGGGCATCAACCCACCCACAGACCTTTCAACTCGAAATTTGTCCTGCCTTAAGAAAATGTAGGATCAAAAGATGAAGCAAAAATTAGGGGAATGGCCATACATGAGACCCATCCCATGTGCAAACACCTATCCCTGACACTATTAGTGATACTCTCTTGTGCTTGCAAACAGGAGCCCAGCATAGCTGTCCTCTGAGAGGCTCCACTCAGCAGCTGACTAAAATAGAAACAGACACTCACAACCAAACATCAGATGAAGTTCAGGACTCTTATGGAAAAGTTGGGGGAAGAATTGAGAGCCCTAAAGGGGAAAGGTATTCCACAGGAACACTAACAGATATAACTAACCTGGACCTTTGGGAGCTCTCAGAGACTGAGTCATCATCAAAAGAGCATACATTGACTGGAATGAGGCCTCTGGCACATATGAACCTGTGCAGTTCAGTCTCCCGTGGCTCAGCCAACAACTAGAGCAGAGGCTGTTGCCTAAAGCTGTTGTTTGTGAAATTCATTCCACAAAAGGGCTGCCTTGCCTAGCATCAGTGGGAAAGGATGCACCTAACCCTCCAGAGACTGGACATGCTGGGGTAAGGGAATATGCCTGGTGCCCCACCATCTCAGAGGAGAAGGGGAAGGGAGATAATGGGATGCATCCTGTTAGGGAGCACCTGGAGGGGCAGCACTTGGGGTATAAATAAATTAATAAGACACCAGAAAAAATCATGATTAAATACAAACATCATATAAAGGTAAAGGAATAAAGTAATAGTTATCTTCAGTATCATATGCAATAAATAATTACTTTTGTATTGAAACAGGCTTTCTCATTATATACCCTGACTAAAACCTATGACTATTATTGTAGATCAGGTTGTCCTCAAACTCCCAGAGATCTGCATGCCTCTGTCTCCTGGGTGCTGGGATAAAAGTTGTGTACCAGCACTGGTAACTGAGAATTATTTTTTAAATGAAAATTATATTCTACAGATGAAGACTATACTTCATCATGTGTCCATCGCATTGTCCATACTAAGAGACTACTTGACCATGAAAGTAATCATATGAGTGCAAAAATTTCTACTGAATAATGAACTTTATGAACAATGTAGTAACATAGTAATTTCTATATACCATTTAATTTTCTGCAAGCAGCTATATTTGCCAATTAATCCTAAAAACTCAGATGATTCTTTAGAACATTTTCTCAAGAGGTGTGTTTACTTAATATTATAAACAATAATATTTAATAGAAAAAGTAGTCTTATTTTGACAACTCTATAAAACAAATTGCTATAAAGGAAGAAAATATTTCATGGAAAATGTACACTGAGATACAGCTTGCAATGAAAAAAGCACACTGAAAGATAACCATATTAACCTGTAAAATCAGAGGGATTCTTTCCAATTCTTCCTCTACTTGTAGTCTGGATCTTTCTTCAGTCTTTTGCAATAAGATTTCTGCCTCTCTGTGGTCTATCATAGTCTTTTTCCTCTGAGTTTCAAGGATTAATAATTCCTTTTTCAGCTTCTCCTCTCTCTCTTCAAGCATTTTGCATTTCTCCTGGAAGGGTGTGTTAACCAAGATCTTCTGATGCAGAGATTGGTTTTCGTTTTTAAGTCTCTCACAGTTAAATGACATTTGGGATAGGCTCTTTTTGGTAAGATTAATCTGCATCAAGAAATTAATAGTGTCTATAAATAAATAAGTTGGCAGGAAATCAACTTAAGACTTAAACCATAATCAGGAGAGAAAATGACTGCACAGGTGAAGAAGGTACTTGTCTTCAAACCTGGAAACTTAAAGTTGATCCCCATGACCCACATGGCAGGAAGGAGGGAACTAGCTTCTGTAAGTTAAGTTGACTTCTCACTTCACATGCAAATTATTATACATACATGCAATCACATGTGTATGCAAACCTGTACACCCTGAGCAAATAATGAATTCACTATTTTTTTAAAAATAATCTTTGATATAAACACAGTCTAGTCAAGAACTATGACACTGAACTATGCCCTGTTTCATTTTCAGTTTTCTCCTTGAAGAAATAAATGTGTCTTTTCAACATAAAGAATTTGAGAACATGTTCTCTTTTTTTATATACTTACTACAAGTTATTATTTTTTTTATTTCTAGCTCATTTATTTGCAAATGTCATTACATGTTATGTTGTGACACATAGTTTTTCCATATTATACATAATGACTCTTAATATTGGAAATTCAGTCTACTGCCTTGACTGTCTTTGACATGTTTCCTTAACTTTGTGACTTTCAAATTTTCTGCCCTAGACTAACCTCTTCAAGTAAGTTGAACAGTTTATCCTATCATCCTTGTGTTGACGTATTAAGGACTTGTTTTAAGATACTGTCTTATACCTAAAAAAGAGTTATGTTGCAATCTCTAAGTCCATAGAGCATCACAGAAGAGAAAGAAAGAATGTAGGATGTGAAAGAAAAGGAGATCTATTTGCTGCCATCTTCTGGTCACTTCAATCATTACAATCAAGGATGAATAGACACAAGACTGGCACAGTCAGTGAATGAGCAAAGACAGGGAAGGAACTTATGAAGTCTGACCTTCCCTTCTGAACTACTGGCCAGTGAATGGATGCTGGGAGAGAAGGAGTCATTGTCTTCAGCTGTACATCCATGTGTGAGCCAACCAGGCTACCAACCTATGGCTGTAATTAAACTCAGTGGGTCTCGAAACTAAACAACAAAATGAGAATGTAAGGAAGAAATTTGTAGGAAGGAGTAGGGATTAACAGGAGGTAGGAGGGAAATAACATAGAATAGAATGGTTAACAGTGATAATAATCAATTATATACATTTATGAAAATGTATATAATTGGACAGATTTCATACAGACTCTAAAAGGACACAAATGCCAGCCCAGGCTATACACTGCAAAATTCTCAATGACGATATATGGAGAAACCAAGATATTCCATAACAAAACCGAATTTACACAATATCTTTCCACAAACCCATCATTAGAAAGGATAATAGCAGGAAAGCTCCAATAAAAGGAGGGAAACTATACCCTAGAAAGAGCAAGAAAGTAATCCTCTTCCAACAAATCCAAAAGAAGATAGCCACACAATGATAATTCCACCTCTAATAACAAAAATAACAGAAAGCAACAATCACTGTTCCTTAATATCTCTTAACATTAATGGACTCAATTCCTCAATTAAAAGACACAGGCTAATTGACTGGATATGTAAACAAGACCCAGCATTTTGCTGCATACAGGAAACCCACCTCAGTGACATAGACAGACTTTACCTTAGAGTAAAAAGCTGGAAAACAATTTTTCAAGCAAACTGTCCTAAGAAACAAGCTGGAGAAGCCATTCTAAAATCTCTAGCCCGAGAATACAAAGGGAGGGACTCATGGCTTCACCTGTATAGGTAGTTGAGGGTGGCCTTGCCAGACATCAGTGGAAGTGGACAGCCTTGGTGCTTGAAAGATTGAATTCCCTAGTGTTGGGGGAATTTCGAGAGCAGGGAGGCAGGAATGGGCGGATGGTGAGAGCACACCCTCGTAGTAATTGGAGGAGGGTGGATGGGTTAAGGGGTTAGGCATCAGTGGAAGTGGGTGGCCTTGGTGCCTGAAAGTTTGGATTCCCTAGTTGTGGGGAACTCAAGAGCATGGAGGTAGGAATGGGTGGATGGTGGGATCACACCCTCATAGAAACTCCCAGAATTGTATGGATTAGACATGTCAGAGGCAGGATGCCAGAAGACTACATTCCAGACATCAAACAAAAAATTATCTTGATACTAAGATTTGTTTTGAGAATTGTATATTGCAGAATACATAGCCTTGGTGTATCTACTCATTAAGCAACCTGAGCAGACCTGCTCGAACCTCTGATGTCCTGGAATTCCATCTGGATGCAGTGAAGACACAACATCAGAGGTTTATCAATTTACTCTTCCCCCTGCCCCATTTCTAATATCTCAACACCCTTAATCAGCTTGAAAAAGTTAATGAAGAGTCTGCATCCCTATTCCCTGGACTTGGGAACTGAGGTGGTTAATATTGGGCTGTCTTTGTAGGGAACAGTTGTGGTTTTATTTGAACAGGGAGGATTAGCTAGGATTTAGTGCATAGCCATAACCTATTGATAGAAATAAGTATAATTGTTATTAAGATGAAGTTATAATTTCTTAAATGGCAAAAATTTACATTGATCTCAAATTTAAGGTTTCCATTGGTACAAGCTTCTTATTGATATAAAAGTGAGATGAATATTGTTACTCTCATAGGCATTGTGCCTATATAACACATTTAGGAATACAAGGTTTAGACACAGTTCTTTAACTTTTCTAACTGATGTGAGATGGTTAGCCTGTGAGTTAAGGGCCTATAGCAAAATCATGGCTTGGAGTTTATTGTTAGAGTGTTTTTTTACATTTTATTTAGAAAAGCTGAGGGAGTTAACAGACAACAGTCAAGATTGCCTTACATGAATAGTTCCTTTTCAAAATGTCAGAAGTCCACAGAATTGATGTTACAAACATTTCTGTATTAATGTTCATTTTGATTAGAGACCTGTCTGTTCCTGAAAGCTTCCAGTCTTGGATTCTAAGAAGAAATTGAGCATCTTTGGAGTTACTTCAGTTGTGGTGAGACAGCCACTAGGCAAGAATTGCCTCTTGTCATCTACAGACAAATCGCAGTCCAGAAAAGGACACACTTGTGGAATAGCCAACTGATTATATCTGCCAAGACAGAGTAATCAGTCCTTAATAATTCTGCATCACTAGGTCTGTCAGATGATCCTGGGCCAGAAGGCTGAAAATCAGATTCTCCAACATTTTGTAGTACAAGGACTGTCCAGATGTTCAGCAGTCTCTGTAAATTGGCTAAGTTTTAGTAGCTGTGCTTTGTGCTTCCCATAATTTCATTTAACTCTGTCATTCTGGATTTCTGATTGGGTTGAAGACTTATAGTCTCATAGCCAATCCTGGCTATTTACCTTGAGAGAAAAGATTTGAGAGGATGGTTTTCAGGTGACATTCATTCTAAAACCAAGGAAAAAGCCAAGTTCACAAGTAAGTCTTTTAGTTAGGAGAGATGACAGAAGTTCTGCTTAGTCAACAAAATGATGGACTGGGTATTAGGTTTATCTTGCACCTTATTGACATAAATTGGTATAGTTATGCTCTAACTGTATTTTGAGAAATAAATTTTATTTTAACAGGAAGGGTAATATGTAGGAAGAGTTAAGATGGGAGGAATAAAGAGAGGAAGAGGAGGAATAAGGAGAGGATAAGATAGGTGACAAGAGGGTGGGGAACATGGAGGCGAATGTTCACATGTCTCTGCCAGTCAAAGACAGTTGATATATCTAGGTTGGGTATTGGGTTACACTTCTGATTGTATGGGCATCTTGTAACTGAGCATTAACAAACTTATAAAGCCTCTGATTAACATTTTAAAAATTGTATAAAAGCAAAAAGGAGGAGGTGGGATGGGATAGGCATTTTTTAGAGAGGGGAAATGGGGAAAGGGTTTGGCATCTGGAATGTAAATAAAATATTCAATAAATAAAGAAAATAAAAATGTCAAAAAGAATTACAACCTTTTCAGCAGAACATGCCAAGTCAGCCTGATTACATCTGAAGTGAGATCTGGGCTGTGCTCAACCTTACTCAGAGACAGCAACTGGTCAACATATGCAGAGCTATTCAAAGTCATGAGAATGAGAGATGGATGCTCAGCTCCAAATCAGAAAGTTACAAAAACAAACTGAATAAATACGTCCTAGGCTTAGACAGCATCACAGAGAAGAGTCAGAAGAGAGGTCAAAGCAGAGAGTGAGGAAGAGTACTGTGAATTGTCTTGTGGACATGGCTATTACACTCATTAGCTGCCAGTAGCTACATAAGACCTACACACAAAAACACATGCCAAAATTTTAGCTTCGATTTGGTAGATGAACTCTCAATTACCATAGATGGAGAAACCAAAATATTCTACTACAAATTCAAATTTAAACACTATCTTTCTACTAACCCAGCCCTATAGAGAATAATCTGAATTATTATTAGAAGCTGATAATTGGGGAAAAAGCTGATAATTGCTGTAGTAAGAAAAACTTTACTTTGCTTTGTTTATTTGTTTTATTTTCTCAGGAAAGGACCACTGAAAGAATTACTATGCATGCTGGTTTGCACCTGCACCTGAGAGCTGAGCCTGTGCGGCTAGATCTCCATCCACTCAACCCACACCCAGAGGCAGCTGGGCCCCTGGGATTTCTGATCATCCAAAGAATTGAACAAAACTGTCCTGGATTTTAAAATGGAAAGAGAAACATTAATGAAAACATGAAAGGAGACAACTATGGAGTCACACGTGCAAGCATCATCAACAGAATAAAAGAGACAGAAGAGAGAATCTTGGGTATAGAAGACACCATGGAAGACATTGACATAAGAGTCAAGCAAAATACAAAAAGCAAAAAGCTCCTACATCAAAATATTCAAGAAATCCGGGTCACAATGAAGAGACTAAACCTAAGAATAGGTATAGAAGAGAGTGAAGATTCCAAACTCAAAGAGACAGTAAGTATCTTCAAGAAAATTACAGAGGAAACCTTCCCTAACCAAAAGAAAGAGATGCTCATAAACATGCAAGAATCCTACACAACAACAACAACAAATATTGGACCAGAATAGAAATTCTTCCTACCATTTAAAAATAAATATACCAAATATACAAAACAAAGAAAAATATTAAGAGTGACAAAGGAAAAAGGTATTGTAGCATATAAAGGCAGACATATCAGAACTCCAGACTTCTCAACAGAGACTGTAACAGCCAGAAGATCCTGGGAAGATGTCATGTAGACCCTAAGAGAACAAAAGTTGCCAGTCCAGGCTGCTATACCCAGCAAAACTCTCAATTGCCATAAATGGAGGAACCAAAACATTCCACTACAAAACCAAATTTAAACACTATCTTTCTACTAACCCAGCCCTATAGAGAATAATAGAAGAAAAGCTCCAACAGTACTTCTCAAACTATTACACAAAAAAAACACAGAAGAAACACTACTCAACTCTTCGTATGAATCCACAGTTATGCTGATACCTAAACAACACACACACACAACAAACAACAAAGAAATAATTTCAGACCAATTTCCCTAATGAATATTGATGGAAAAATACTCAATAAAATTCTTGCAAACTGGATCCAAGGACATCAAAGCAATCATTCACTATGATTAAGTAGGCTTCATCTCAGGGATGCAAAGATGGTATAATATAAGGAAATCCATTAACATAATTGACTATATAAACAAATTCAAAGGGAAAAAAACCACATGATCATCTCATTAGATGCTGAAAGCCATTGAAAAAAATACAACACTTCTTCATTTTAAAAGTATTGGAGAGATCAGGAATTCAAGGTCCATACCTGAACACAATAAAAGTAATGTACAGTAAAACAGTAGCCAACATCAAACTAAATGGAGAGAAAAATTGAGGCAATGCACCAAAATCAGGAACAAGACAACACTCTTACCCCACCTATTCAATATAGTACTCAAAAATCTAGCCAGAGTATTAGAAAACAAAATGACATCAGAAGGATACAAATTGGGAATGAAGAAGTCAAGATATCACTATTAATAGATGATATGATAGTATACATAAGCGACCCTAAAAATTCTACCAGAGACTCCTACAGCTCATATACAACTTCAGCAATCTGACTGGATATAAAGTTAGCTCTAGCAAATCACTAGCCTTCCTCTACTCAAGGCTAAATGGGCTGAGAAAAAAATTAGGGAAACAACACCCTCCACAATAGTCACAAATAACATAAAATATTTTGATGTGATGCTAATCATGCAGGGGAAAATCTGTAAGATAAGAAACTCAAGTCTCTGAAGAAAGAAATCAAAGAAGGCCTCAAAAGGTGGAAAGATCTCCCCTGCTCATGGATCAGTAGGATTTAAGTATTAAAAATGGCCTTTATACCAAAAGTAATCTACAGATTTAATGCAATCCCCATCAAAATTACAACTCAACTCTTCACAGAAATAGAAATAGCAATTCTCAAATTCATCTGGAACAACAAAAATCACAGGACAGTGAAAACAACTCTCAACACCAAAAGAACTTCTGGCAGAATCACCATCCCTGATCTCAAATTGTACTACAGATAAATAGTGATGTTAAAAAAAATGGTATAGAATTGAAGACCCAGAAACAAACCCACACAGCTATGGTCACTTGATCTTTGACAAAAAAGGCAAAACCATACAGTGGGGGAAAAAAGAACATTTCCACAAATCCTGCTGGTTAGACTGGCAGGCAGCATGTAGAAGAATGCAAATTGAACCATTTTTACCTCCTTGTACAAAGATCAAGTCCAAGTGGATTAATGACCTCCACATTATACCAGATAATCTGAATCTAATAAAAGAGAAAATAGGGAAGAGGTTCTAAGACATCACTGTAGGGGAAAACTTCCAGAACAGAACACCAATGGCTCACGCTCTAAGACTGACAATCAACAAATGAGACCTCATAAAGTCGAAAAGTTTCTGTAAGGCAAAGGACACTGCCAATAGGACAAAACACCAACTCAAAAGATTGGCAAATGATCTTTACCAACTCTACATCCAATAGAGCGCTAATATCAAAATATTCAAAGAACTCAAGAAGTTAGGCACTAGAGAACCAATTAAACCTATTAAAAATGGGTTACAGAGCTAAACAAAGAATTCTCAACTAAGAAGAATTCTCAAATGACTGAGAAGCACTTGAGGAAATGGCCAACACCTTCAGTCACTAGGGAAATGTAAATCAAAATGACCCTGAGATTCTACCTCATGCCAATCAGAATGGCTATGATCAAAAATGCAGGTGACAGCAGATGCTGGGAAGGATGTGGAGAAAGTGGAACTTCCATTCCTCCATTGCTTGTGGGACTGAAAGCTGGCAAAACCACTTGGGAAATCAATCTGACAGTTTCTCAGAAAATTGGAAAGGGTTCTATCTGAAGACCAAGTTATATCACTACTGGGCATTTACCCAAAATATGCTCTAGCATATAACAAGGACACATGCGCTGCTATGTTTATAGCAGCCTTTTTTATAATAACCAGAAGCTGGAAACAATCCAGATGTCACTCAACAAAAGAATGGATACAGAAATTTTGGTATATTTGCACAATGAAGTACTACTCAGCTATTTAAAAAATGACTACTTGAAATCCAAAGGCAAATGGATGGAACTAGAAAATGTCATCCTGAGTAAAGTAACCCAGACACAAAAGGACACACATGGTAAGTACTCACTGATAATTGGATACTAGCCCATAAGTTCAGAATGCCAAGATACAACCCACAAATCATATGGAGCTCAAGAAGAAGGAAGACAAAGTGTGAATGCTTCAATGCTACATAGAAGCAGGAACAAACTAATCACAGTAGGTAGAGGGATGGAGGGACCTGAGAGAGAGAGAGAAGAGGGGGAAGGAAACTGGAAGCAAAATCAGGTATTGGGAGGGACAGGAGTGAAGTACAGAAATTCAGGAAATAAGATAGAAATATGTGCCAGTTGGGAATAGGGAACTGGGGGTAGCCACTAGAAATTCCCAGAGGCCAGGGAAGTGAGAGGCTCCCAAAACACAATGAGGTTCATTTTAGCCAAAAATATGCTACAAGGGGGAGGTAGAACCTGTAGGTACCACCTCTAGTAAGCAGGCATGGCCCCCAGTTGAGAGATGGGGAAACCCACCCATTTCAAAATTGTTAACCCAGAAATGATCCTGCCCAAAGGAAAGACAGAGACAAAAAATTCAACAGGGATTGAAGGAAAGGCCATCCAGGGACTTCCCACCTAGGGATCAATCCCATCTGCAGACACCAAACCCCAACACTGTTGCTGATGCCAGGAAGCACTTATTGACTGGAACCCAGTATGGCTGTTACCTGAGATTTTCTAGCAGCCCCTTACCAATACTGATGCAAATACTCACACCTAACCATTAACTGAGCCCAGAGTCCCCAATGGAATAGTTAGGGTAAGGACTGAAGGAACTGAAGGGGATAGCAACCTCATAGGAAGAACAACACCAATTAATCAAACCAGCCAGGGTTCCCAGAGACTAAACCACCAACCAAAGAATATAAACATTGTTTAATATTCTAATTTCCAATCAAAACTCCCTTTTACTCCGGCTTCTAGAATGTTAGTTGTCACATGAGTTTAAAAACTGTGGTTGTCTTTTATAAAACAAAACAAAACAAAAAAGAAACAAACAAAAATAAAACAAAAAAATCCATGTCCACAGAATTGGAAAACATAACATACGATTGATTATCAGCATCTTATGATTATGGAAGTCTGATGGTGCCATGCTTAAGAAGTATCCAACATGGTCATCGTTCCTATGAGCATTACTAGAGAGTAACATCTACTCTTAAATATCAAGGTGACCTTACCCATCAGCTTGTCGATTCTCCTCAACAGGAACAGGTTGCTCTTCAGTTTTTCCATTCTGTTTTTGAAGAACTAGGGCTGCAGCACTGTGATTCAGTTTTTCCGCTTCATGCACCACACTGTTCATGAGGTTTTTAGGCACCTCAGTTTGACTCTCATTTGCTGATGTGCATGCCAAACTGGGATTCAGGTTTTCTGATACATGAATTGCACTGTGATTTCCATTTTCTGAAGCACGAACCACCCTTTGAATCTGGTCTTCTGATGCATGCACCCAATGTTCATTCAGGTTTTCTGCTGATTGCAACCTGGTGACTTTCTGCTTATCAGCTTCCTCTGTGATCTTTAATGAAAATTAATATTAAGAATAACTGACTTTAATTCTTTTATTTCTCTTAAGGGAAAGAGTGTCTTGTCATATGTATATCTGTTTATGGGTGTTGAAGATTGATACCAGGACCGTTAGAAGAGCAGCAAGACCTCTAAACTGCTGAGCCATCTCTCCAGCCCAAGTAACTGTTGTGTTTTAATATACAAAGTTTCCTACATTAATTTTTTCAGTTCACTCATTAGTTTTCCTGTTTTTCTTTTTTTTGAAAGTAGAAATGGTTTGTTTAGCTAAATAGTCCAAGTTATACAGTCCATTATCACAGGAAAGCCAAAGGAGCAGGAACCTGTGGTAGCTAGCCATAGTCCATCCACAGACAGGAACAATGAATGCATGCATGCTAACACTATAGTCAGTGGAGACTGCAATATCCCTGGGCCCAGCCCAAGAATGGTGCAGTTCAAATTCACAGTAAGTCTTTCAAACCCAGTGAACCAAATTCAAAAAATCCCTCACAGGAATGACCTCAGGCCAACTTAATCTAGGAAATTTCTCATTGAAGACACATTTCCAAACTGATTCTACATTGTGTCAAGAAGACAATCAAAACTACCCATAACAATGTACTTATCCTTACTATCAAGAACTTTGAGTACATTCAGAGTTATTCGACAATAAACACAATACAGTATGAAACATTCTTTCTCATAATCTAAATTGCTTCCATATATTTTAGCTGCTAAGTGGAATTTGTATAGTGCATTAGATATTTACATCCATTTGTCAACTAATGTGCATTATGGCAGTCTCCATCTTTTGGCTATTATGAATAATATTGTCAAGAACATCCATAATGTGTGATATATGTTTTTATTTCACCTTAAAATGCACTGAGAAGTGAAACTTTGGGCTCTTGGATATCATTCATTTTGATTGTTTAGAAATTTACAACATATTTGAAATGTAATATTCAATATTACATCCACTCTAGTTGTGTGGGATGGTTCTATTTCCCCACATCTTCGAGAATCCTTATATTTGCCTTTAAAAAACAGAATTATAACTACTACAGAAGTGTGAAATGGAATCTACTGGATTAATTTTACTTTTCTCTAAGTTTAATCATAGTAAACATCTTTTCCTGTTTTTTGGTAATTTCTATTTCTTCAGGAAAATATATATTCAAAATATTGAGAATTTCAAATGGATTCTTTTCAAACCCAATCCAAAAGCATATCAAAACAATCATCCAACATTATCAATTAGGCTTTATCCCAGGAAAGCAGAAATGGTTCAATATTTGGAAGTCCACCAACATAATCCATTATACAAACAAACTCAAAGAAAAAAAATCACATGATCATCTTACTAGATGCTGAGAAAACATGTGACAAAATTCAACATCCCTTTATGGTAAAAGTCTCAGGAAGATCAGGAATTCAAGGCACATACCTAAACATAATAAAAGCAATATACAGCAAGCCAGTAGAAAACGTCAAACTAAATGGAGAGAAACTTGAAGCAATCCCACTAAGATCAGGGACTAGACAAGGCTGCCCACTCTCACCTTACCTATTTAATATAGTACTGGAAGTCCTACTAGAGCAATTAGACACCAAAAGGAAGTCAAAGAGATACAAATAGGAAAGGAAGAAATCAAAATTTCACTATTGGCAGATGATATGATACTATATTTAAGTGGCCCTTAAATGTCCAACAGAGAACTTCTAAACCTGATAAACAACTTCAGCAAAGTGGCTGGATATAAAATCAACTCAAACAAATCAGTAGCCTTCCTCTACTTGAAGGATAAGCAGGGAGAGAAAGAAATTAGGGAAATGACACCCTCCACTATAGTTACAAATAATATAAAATACCTTGGTGTGAATCTAACCAAGAAAGTAACAGATCTGTATGGCAAGTACTTCAAGTCTCTGAAGAAAGAAATTGAAGACCTCAGAAAGTGAAAAGATCGCTGATGCTCATGGATTGGCAGGAATAATATAGTAAAAATGGCAATCTTGCCAAAAGCAATCTACAGATGCAATGCAATCCCCATCAAAATTCCAAATCAATTCTTAATAGAGATAGAAAGAGCAACTTGCAAATTCATGTGGAATAACAAAAAACCCAGGATAGAGAGGATTATTCTCAACAATAAAAGAACTTCTGGAGGAATTACTATCACTGACCGTAAAAAGTACTAAGGAGCAATAGTGATAAAAAAAAAACAAAAAAAAAACAAAAAAACTGCATGGTATTGGTACAGAGACAGGCAGGAAGATCAGTGCAATAGAATTGAGGATCCAGAAATGAACCCACACACCTATGGTCACTTGATCTTTGACAAAGGAGCTAAAGCCATCCAGTGGAAAAAGGACAGCATTTTCAACAAATGGTTCTGGTTCAACTGGAGGTCAGCATGTAAAAGAATGCAAATCAATCCATTCATATCTCCTTGTACAAAGCTCAAGTCCAAGTGGATAAAGGACCTTCACATAAAACCAGATACACTGAAATTAATAGAATAGAAGGTGGGAAGACCCTCGAATACCTAGGCACAGGGGAAAAGTTTCTGAACAGAACACCAATGGCTTATGCTCTAATATCAAGAATTAACAAATGGAACCTCATAAAATTGCAAAGTTTCTGTAAGGAAAAGGACACTGTCAGTTGGACAACATGGCAACCAACAGATTGGGAAAAGATCATTACTAATCCTACAACCAATAGAGAGCTAATATCCAATATGTAGATATTAGAACTCAAGAGATTAGACTCGAGAAAAAATGACCCCATTAAAAATGGGGTACAGAAGCAAACAAAGAATTCTCAAGGAAGGAAAGTTGAATGGCAGAGAAGCACCTAAAGGAATGTTCAATATCCTTAGTCATCATCGAAAATCAAATAAAAAAAAACCTGAGATTGACCTTACACCAGTTAGAATGGCTAAGATAAAAAACTCAGGTGATAGCAGATGCTGGCGAGGATGTGGAGAAAGAGGAACAGTCCTCCATTGTTGGTGGGATTGCAAGCTCATACAACCACTCTGGAAATCACTCTGGTGGGTCCTCAGAAAACTGGACATAGCATTACCTGAGCACCCAGCTATACTACTCCTTGGTGCACACCCAGAAGATGCTTCAACATATAACAAGGTCATATGCTCCACTATGTTCATAGCAGCCTTATTTATAATAGCAAGAAACTGGAAAGAACCCAGATGATTTCAACAGAGGGACAGATGCAGAAAATATGATACATTTACACAATGGAATATTTTCAGCTATTAAAAACAAGGAATTTGAGAAATTCTTAGGCCAATGGATTAAACTAGAAAATATCATCCTGAGTGAGGTAACCCAATCACAGAAGGACACACATGATATGCACTCACTGATAATTGAATATTATCCTCAAAGCTCACAATATCCAAGATACAACTCACAGACCATATGAAGCCATTGAACAAGGAAGACCAAAGTGTGGATGCTTTGGTCCTTCTGAGAAGAAGAAACAAAGTACTCATGGGAGCAAATATAGAGACAAAGCTTGGGACAGAAACTGAAGGAGGGGCCTTCGGAGACTGGTCCATCTGGGTATCCATCCCTTGTGCAGTCACCAAACACAGACACTGATGAGGATGCCGGGAAGTGCATGCTGACAGAAGCCTGATACAGCTTCTTAGAGGTCTGTCAGAGCCTAATATATACAGAGGCAGATGCTCACAGCTAACCATTGAACTGATCTTGGGGTTCCCAAAGGAGGAGAGAGAGAAGACTGAAGGAGCTGAAAGAGTTTATTACCCCATGAGGGAGCAACAATACCAATCAACCAGAGATCCCAGGTTCTAAATCATCAGGCTGGGAGCACATAGAAAGGAACCCAGGGCTCCAACTATATATGTAAGGGAGGATGGCTTTGTCAGGCATGGAGTGGAAGTACTTGGTCCCGTGAAGCCTGGATGCCCAAGTGTGAGGGAATTCATGGGTGGGGAGGTGGGAGTGGAAGAGTGGGTGAGGGCACATGCTCATAGAAGCAGGAAGAGGGTGAATGGGATAGGGGGTTCCTGGGTCTGTGGGGATGGGGAAAGGGGATCATATCAGAAATGAAAATAAAATATCCAATAAAAAATAAAAATGAAATAAAATAAAAACTCTATTGCAGATGTCTATTATCTACTGCTTACACTCCTTCTGTCCTCTATTAAATAATCCCAAAATCTTGGGAGGAAAATGAGTGGTATTGATTGTAATACACTCAACAGCTACTGTTCTCTGTATTAATCACCATCTGCAAAAAGAAATTCCTACAATGAGGGTTGAGAGATACACTAATCTATGGGTATAAAGATGGGAACTTAAGGGACAATTTAGTACAATGATCTTACTGAAAAATAATAGTATTAGGTCTTCCCTATATTTATGACCATGCCAGTCAGAAAGTTTTGGCCTAGTTAACAATATCAGAAACGGATTCCATCTTTCAGAGTGAGTATTAAATCCATGTCATTTATGCCACTATCACACCAGTGAGCATAGCTTGCCAGTTCAATCACTACTAGGCTATCCATTTTAAAATCAAGGTTCAGTGGCATATCTAGGGACTCTTTTTGACACAAAATCATAAAAAATTTTTCTTCTTTCACAACTTCAAGTTTCACTCTTCTAGCTCTCGAATTTACATCCATGAGCTAAATTTTATGTATGGTGTGAGGTAAATATTTTCAATCTGTAACTATTATACATATATATATATATATATATATATATATATACATATACATATACATATACATATACATATACATATACATATACATATACATATATATACACACACATATATATACTTGTGTGTATATATATATATATATATATATATATATATATATATATATATGTACAATATGTAAGTGTGGTCTTTGCACCTTACCCAGCTTTGCCAAATTGCCTTGGTACTTCTGCAAACGCCAACTGACAAAAATCAGGTTTAATTTTCTGGGCTCTCAATTGTATCCTACTGGTCTACAAGCCATTATTAGAGTCTCTTCCTCATTAAATTTTGAACAGTAAATTTGAAGATAAGACATTAAATGTAATCTAATTAAGTTTCTTTTTTATTAAGTAATTTAACATTTGCATCATTTCCATTGTTGGAATTAACTTACCATTTTCTGAAAAAACACTATATTTGATGCTACTGCAAATGGAATTTTTGTAATTTCGTTCTTTCTGGTGTGCAAAAACAAAACTGATTTCTACAATGAGGTTATATACAGTTAATTTTCCAAACTCCTAATTAGTTCAGAAGTGTGTTTATATAATATATATATACATATATTACATATATGTATATATTAATTAATTAATTAATGTGCTTAATTCCTATATGCCATGTTATATTATCAATAAATAAAACACATTTATTTATTTTTATTAGATATATTCTTTATTTACATTTCACATGTTATCCCGTTTCCTGGTTTTCACCCCAGAATCTCCCTATCCCTTCCCATCTCCTCCTGTTTCTTCAAGGGTGTTCCCTACCCACCCATGAAATGAAGGTACATCATACCAAAACTTTCTACAATGAGGTTATATATATTTAATTTGACAACTGATCACCATTCAGGAAATGATCCCATATCCATAAATATATGACCAGCAGTAATCAGAGTCAGAAAGACACTTAATAATGGACAAGAACATGGAGAAACATGAGGAGGAATAGAAAGATGGGGGAAATGAAAGAGGAGACATGAAGTTGGGAAGGGATCCCAAAGATATGTTGGATGTCAAGAATATATGCTTTAAAAAATTATCCATATGTGTGAGATTCACAAATAATAGATAACATCCATTTTAATGTTATTAGAATTTTAGGGTTATTAGCCCTCTAGCAGCATACATGCATATGTATGCACATATGTATGTTTGCATGTATGTATGTCCGTGTGTATGTATTTTAGACAGACAAGATAGTTTCATGGGTATAGGTAGCTGACACCAAGCTTGATAAGAACACACACAGTATGAGGAGAGAACCAAGTCCTGCAAGGTGTCACTATTCCATACTCAATGGGGCAGTCCTATGACAACACACATCTGATTAGCTAAATTTAATTTTTAAAAAGTATCATATTTAAATTGTTAATTTATTCATTGTTACATTTCTATGCATTGCAGTTTTGCTTGTATGTATCTCTCCAGAGTGAATATGCCTGCTATTGCTCATGGGATGTTTCTCATGGTGCCTCAAGTATTCCTATACAACCTTACTTGACAAAGAATAATAATATTCTGAGTACAACTGACTTACCAAACTTGTACCGTCCAACATCACCTGAGGCTGTTCTGAATCTTCTGTTGGGGGTTCTGGTTGTACTTTTATCTTCAGGTTGCCAAGTTTCAGTCTAAAAACCATATTTTAAAATAATTATACTCAAAGATCAACTTTTACAAAACAGAGTTCCTGAAAGGTGCAGATAGTTTTTCTAACATTATTCAAATGAATGGATTGGTAACCATCATTTTTTTTTAGCTGGGCTTGAAAATTTTGCCAAGATAAAATATACAAAATGTAAAGAATAATTGCCTATGCTAATTCTGGGAGAAGTCCCTGGCTTGTAAAAACTTGACAATTACAACCTGCTTTTCCATATAGATTCTAGCTTTTCAGGTCCATATATATTAACAAACACTAGAATCTTTCATTGTTTACAATATAGTAAAAAGTGTGACGGAGAAGCATAGTCCTGCTGATGTTTCCCTATGTTTATCTAATGGTTTTCACATTTACAATGAAGATATGCACAATACCAAGAAGATATCTCTCTCAATCTCCCTCTCACAACCCTCTCTCTTTGTGTGAGTGGGTGCGTGAGTGTGTGTGTGAGTGTGTGTGTGTGTGTGTGTATTAAGTGTAAAGATAAACTTTTGTTTTCTATTTATTCCTGTCTGAGCTGTCCAAGTACTTATTAAGGCTGATGAAAATCTTAAGGCAATCCCCATTTGTCAAGTTTATGACTGTTGAGAATGTTAGGTACTTGCCTTCAACCCAACATTAAAAAAAGAAGAAACTAAAGAAAAAAGCCAGAAAACTGAGGAGAAAAAAAGTACTTTCATTTAACATGGCATTTAAAAGGGAAATGAATATAACAGGTTTAGATAAAAAATTCTTATGCTGTTTATTTAATATCAAATACTAATGTATAGAGTTCCAAATACATGCTTTAAAGAAATTCTGATATTAAAAATCTTCAGCTAGGATATAAAATCAACTCAAACAAATCAGTAGCCTTCCTCTACTCAGGGATAAAAAGGCTGAGAAAGAAATTAGAAAAATGATACCCTTCACAACAGTTACAAATAATATAAACTATCTAGGAGTGAATTTAACTAAGCAATTGAAAGATCTGTATGAAAAGAACCTCAAGTCTCTGAAGAATGAAATTCGAAGAAGATCTCAGAGAATGGAAAGATCTCCCATCCAGGATTGGCAGGATTAATTTAGTAAAAGTGGCAATCTTGCCAAAAGCAATCTACAGATTCAATGCAATCCCCATCAAAATCAATTCTTCATAGAGATAGAAAGAGCAACTTGCAAATTCATTTGGAATAACAAATAAACCAGGACAGCAAAAACTATTCTCAACAATAAAAGAACTTCTGAGGGAATCACCATCCTTGACTTCAAACTCTACTATAGAGCAATAGTGATAAAACTGCATGGTATTGGTACAGAGACAGGCAAAAACATCAGTGGAATAGAATTAACGATCCAGAAATGAACCCACACCACTTTGTCACTTGATCTTTGTCAAAGGAGCTAAAACCATCCAGTGGAAAAAGGACAGCATTTTCAACAAATGGTGCTGGTTCAACTGGAGGTCAGCATGTAAAAGAATACAAATTGATCCATTCTTATCCCCTTATACAAAGTTCAAGTCCAAGTGGATAAAGGACCTTCACATAAAACCAGATACACTGAAATTAATAGAATAGAAGGTGGGAAGACCTTCGAATACCTAGGCACAGTGGAAAAGTTCCTGAACAGAGCACCAATGGCTTATGCTCTAAGATTAAGAATTGACAAATGGGACTTCATAAAATCTCAAAGTTTCTGTAAGGCAAAGGACATTGTCAACAGGACAAAACAGCAACCAACAGATTGGGAAAAACATATTACCAATCCTACATCCGATAGATGGGTAATATCCAATATATATAAGGAACTCAAGAAATTAGACTCCAGACAACCAGATAACCCTATTTAAAAAATGGGGTAAACAAAGAATTCTCAACTGAGGAAATTCAAATGGCCAAGAAGCACCTTAAGAAATGTTCAACATCCTTAGTCATCAGTGAAATGCAAATCAAAACCACCCTGAGATACCACCTCACACCAGTCAGAATGGATAAGATCAAAAACTCAGGTGATAATAGATGCTGGAGAGGATGTGGAGAAACAGGAACACTCCTCCACTGTTGGTGGGATTCTAAGCTGGTACAACCACTCTGGAAATCAGTCTGGCGGTTCCTCAGAAAACTGGACATATTACCTGAGGATCCAGCTATACCACTCCTGGGAATATACCCAGAAGATGCTCCAACATATAACAAGGATATTAGCTCCACTATGTTTATAGCAGCCGTATTTATAACAGCCAGAAGCTGAAAAGAACCCAGATGTCCTTCAACAGAGGAATGGATACAAAAAATGTGGTACATTTACACAATGGAGTATTACTCAGCTATTAAAAACAAGGAATTTGAGAAATTCTTAGGTAAATGGATGGAACTAGAAAATATCATCTTGAGTGAGATAACCCAATCACAAAAGAACACACATGGTATTTGCTCTCTGATAAGTGGATATTAGCCCAAAAACCTTGAAATAGCCAGATTCAACTAACAGAACACATGAAGCTCATGAAGAAGGAAGAACAAGTGTGGATGCCTTGGTCCTACTTAGAAGCAGTAACAAAATACTCAAGGGAGCAATTATGGTGACAAAGTATGGGACAGAAACTGAAGGAGGTAAATTTGAGAGGATGGTTTTCAGCTGACATTCATTCTAAAGCCAAGAAAAAAAGCTAGGTTCAGAACTAATTCTTTTATTTAGGAAAGATGACAGAGGTTCTGCTTAGTCAGCAAAGTGATGGACTGGGAATTAGGTCTATCTTGCACCTTACTGACATAAGTTGGAATAGTTATGCTCTAACTGTATTTTGAGAGAAAAGTTTTATTTTAACAGGCAGGGTGATATGTAGGAGGAGCTAAGGTGGGAGGAGTAAGGAGAGGAGGAGGAGAAGGAGAGGAGGAGCTAGGTGAAGAGAGAGGGTGGCCAGACATGGAGGCAGATGTTCACATGTCTCTGCCATTCAAAGATAGTTGATATATCTAGGTTGGGTATTAGGTTACACTTCTGATTGATATTGAACATTATGAAATTTATAAAGCCTTTGGTTAACATTTTGAAAAATGTATAAAAGCAAAAATGAGAAGAGCATATGGGATAGGGCTTTTCTAGGGAGGGGAAATGGGGAAAGGGGATGGCATCTGAAATGTAAATAAAATAGCCAATAAAAATTTTCTCAAAAAAAAGAAAAGAAACTGAAGGAGGGGCTGTCTGGAGACCATTCTACCTTGGTATCCATCCCAGGTGCAGTCACCAAAGATAGACAGTGATATGGATGTCAGGAAGTGCATGCTGACAGGAGCCTGATATAGCTAACTCCTCAGAGGTCTACCAGAGTCTGACATATTAAGAGGCAGATGCTCACAGCTAACCATTGATCTGATCAAGGGTTCCCAAAGGAGAATTAGAAGACTGAAGGAGCTGAAAGGGTTGGTGGCACCAAAAGGAGAGTAACAATACCAACCAACTGGAGCTCCCCAGGATCTAAACCACCAGCCTGGGAGCACATAGGGAGGGACCCATGACTCCAGCTGTATCTGTAGGGGAGGATGGCCTTGTAGGGCATAGGTGGGAGAGGAGATTTTTGGTCCCTTGAAGCATTAACACTGAGTGGAAGTGGGGGGGAATTTGAGGGTGGGGAGGTGGGAGTGAGGGGTAGGTGGGGGCACATTCTCATAGCAGCATGAGGAAGGAGGATGGGATAGGAAGTCCCTGGCTGGTAGGGGGAGTGGGGATAATGGGATAAAATCTGAAATGTAAATATATCCAATAAAAGTAAATTTAAAAGGATGGAAAAGGAAGGAAGGAAGGAAGGAAGGAAGGAAGGAAGGAAGGAAGGAAGGAAGGAAGGAAGGAAGGAAAAGACAGAAAGAGAATATCCTAACAAAATACATATTGTGTAATTTTCCTTTTTATTTATTTTTATTGATTATTTTATTTATTAACATTTCAAATGTTATCCCTTTCCCAGTTTCCCCTCTTTAAAACCCTTATCCCAAATCCCCTCTACACTGCTTCTATGAGGGTGCTCCCTGACTCACCCTCACACCCTTTCCCCTCACTGCCCTAGCATTTCTCCAGCCTGGGGCACAGAGACTACACAGGATCAAGGACCTCTCCTCCCACTGATGCCAGATAAGGCACTCCTTTCTTTCATATGCAGCTGGAGCCATGGGTCCCTTTGGTTGTTGGTTTTGTCCTTGGGAGATGTGGTGGAGGGAAGGGGTTGGTTGGTTGATATTGTTGTTCTTGCTATGGGGTTGAAAACCCCTTCAGCTCTTTCAGTCCTTTTCCTAATTACTCCATTGGGTTCCCTGTGCTCACTCTGATGGTTAGCTACAAGCATCTGCATCTGTATTTGTCAGGCTCTGGCAGAGACTCCCAGGAGACAGTTATTTCAGGCTCCTGCCACCACCACTTCTTGGCATCAGCAATAATATCCGGGTTTGGTGTCTGGATACGGGATGAATCCCCAGGTGTGGCATTCACTGGGTGGCCTTTCATTCAGTCTCTGCTCCACCTTGTCCCTGTATTTCCTTTAGACAGGAGCAATTTTGGATGAACATTTTTAAGAAGGGTGAATGGCCCTATCACTCAACCAGAGACTGTGCCTAGCCTCTGGATATGTTCTCTACAAGTTCTCTCTCCCTTTGTTGGGTATTTCAGCTAATGTCATCTCTGTTGTGTCCTAGGAGCCTCTTGCTTTTCTGGCATCTTGGACTTCCTGGTAGCTACCCCCAGTTCCCCATCCCCCATAGCTACACACCTCTGTTCTATTTCCTGACTCTGAACATCTCCCCTGTCTCCTCCCACAACTGGTGTGCCCCTCTTTTTCCCTTCTCCTTCTCTCTCCCTCTCAACTCCCTCCCTCCTACTTCCTGTGATGATTTTGTTTCCCCTTCTAAATAAAACTGAATCATCCACATTTTGGGCTTCCTTCTTCTTCAGCTTTACATGTATCATGGGTATTCTGAGCTTTTTGCCTAATATCCACTTATCAGTGAGTACATACCATGTATGTCTTATTGTGACTGGGTTACCACACCCAGGATGATATTTTCTAGTTCCATTGCTTTGCATGTGAATTTCATGAAGTCATTGCTTGCAATAGCTGAATAGTACTCCATTGTGTAAAGGTACCAGAATTTCTGTATCCATTCCTCTATTGAGGAACATCTGGATTATTTCCAGCTTCTGGCTGTTATAAATAAGGTTACTAAGATTACAGTGGAGCATGTGTCCTTTTTATATGTTAGAGCATCTTTTGGGTATACACCCAAGATGGGTATAGATGGGTTTTTAGGTAGTACTATGTACAATTTTGTGAGGAACCACCAGATTGATTTCCAGAGTGGTTGTACCATCTTGCAATCCTACCAGCAAGGGAGAAGTGTTTCCCTTTCTCCACATCCTCACCAGCATCTCCTGTCACCTGAGTTTTGGATTTTAACCATTCTGACTGGTGTGAGGTAGAACCTCAGGGTCATTTTGATTTGCATTTCCCTGATTACTAAGGATGTAGAGCATTTGCTTAGATGCTTCTTGGCCATTCAAGATTCCTCAGTTGAGAACTATGTTTAGCTCTGTACCCCATTTTTAACACAGTTATTTGGTTCTCTGGAGCCTACTTTCTTGAGTTCTTTGTATATAGTGGGTAATAGCCCTCTATCAGATACAGAATTAGTAAAGATCTTTTCCCAATCAGTAGGTTGCCATTTTGTCCTGTTGACAATGCCCTTTGCCTTACAGAAGCTTTTCAATTTTATGAGATCCCATTTGTCTATAGTTGATCTTAGAGTCTCAGCCAATGGTGTTTTGTTCAGGAGATTTTCTCCTGTGCTGATGTGTTCAAGGCTCTTTCCTACTTTCCCTTCTATTAGACTTAGTGTATCTGTTTTTACGTGAAGGTCTTGATCCACTTGGAATTGAACTTTGTACAAGGAGATAAGAACAGGTCTATTTGTATTCTTCTACATACTGACTGCCACTTAAGCCAGCACCATTTGTTGAATATGCTGTCTTTTTTCCACTAGTTGGTTTTTGCTTCTTCGTCAATGACAATAGGTGTGTAGCTTTAATTCTGGGTCTTCGGTTTTTATTCCATTGATCTACTTGCCTGTCTCTATACCAATACCATGTGGCTTTTATCACTAATGTTTTGTTGTAGAGTTTGAGATCAAGGATGGTGATTCCTCCAGAAGTTCTCTGTAGTTGAGAATAGTTTTCACTCTCCTGGGTTTTTTGTTGTTCCAAATAAATTTGAGAATTGCTCTTTCTATCTCTGTGAAGAATTGAGTTGGAACTTTGATGTGAGTTGCATTGAATCTGTAGTGTAGTGAGCCGCTGTTTCAGTGGCTACACATTTGCATTTCCAAGATGGCCCTGGCCACGTGTCTTACAATTATCTGCGCAGTTGCTAGGCAGATAGGCGTGCCAAGTCACTGGCTAATCCCGAGGCATATTGGGTGGTGAGCGAACAGCCAATCAGAAGTGAATACGTCACTCTAGACTGTACTTAAGCGGGACCCCTTCCTCAGCTCCCCACTTCCGCGCCTCTCTGCGTTTCCCACGTGTGTGAGAAAGATTAAAGCCTCATTTTTGCAGTAACTACCTGATCTCTGCATCTCGTGATTTCTCCACGAATGCAAGGCTCTCAGGGGGGCGCGTTAGATCTGGTGCCGAAAACCCGGGTTAAATTCCAGGTGCGGAAGAATCCAGGTGCGTAGATTCTCCAGGCGCTTGAAACCCACGCGCGGTTTTTCCAGGCGACAGATATCTCTACGCGCAGCGGAGGGAACCCCAAGCTCGAGGACGGTTAAAAAACTGCGGCTATAAGAGGTACACACTTTGGAAGTTATGTCTAAAATAGAAATCTTAACAAGCGGATTTAAATGCACTCTGGCCACTTCATTAATTAAACTCTTGCTCATATCCCAATTGTTTTATGGCTACTCAGGCATATCAGAACTAAAGTGTGTTGGCAGGCTACAAAAAGGGCCTGGTGATAAAAGGGAGTGTTCAAAGGGAACACGGACTGCTGCAGAGTCCATGGAACCACCGGCAGGTGGGAGGTTGGTGAAAAAGGGAATCCGCCTTGATAAAAGGGTCCGGCGGGCAGAGGAAGCCGGGCGGTGGCGGCGCACGCCTTTAATCCCAGCACTTGGGAGGCACAGCTTAGAGCAGAAAATGCCAGTGATGGAACAAAGGATTTTTGCAAAACGCCGCGCAGCTGCTGCGGCGGTGGAACCGGCGAAACGTGGGAACGGGAGGCTGAAAAATTGCCTGGGCGCGTTTTGCGGCCCAGGAGAGAGGCTTTTTTGTGTTTCCTTCACAGATGAAAACAATTTAATTTGGGCCCGTGGCACATGGAGGCGCGGGCAGCTCTTGGCGGCCGCTGAGAGCCCATCCTCCTTCAGCCCCTCTCGCCATGAGGAGTGCGGTCGCGATGGCAGAGTGCGGCCTGGAGTCGCTGCCCCCCCCACCCAACCCCCCACCCCGTGGTGCAGGAGGAAGCTGGATTACAAGATTTCGGCTCTGACTCTCCTGCCATTTTTGGCTGAGTATATCGATGTGGGATTTGGTAAAATCTTAAACTGTTCCAGAGGGTTTTAGTTCAAATTTAAGGTTTTAATTAAAAACAAAATCACTCTGTTCGGAACTGCGCCTAAACTGGCAGGCAGGCAGACAGAGGGAGGTTAAGTGCATTTACATTTGAATTAAGACACGCAGACTGCGGCCAGAAAAAGCAGCTTTCGTTCTGAGTCTAAAGACCAGATCCTAAAAATGTGCTTATGAAATATAGTTCAAATTATTTTAATTCCTCTATATTCAAAGTTGTTAAAAATAAGATTCCTTAGATTCCTTTAATATGTGTTACAATTATTAGAGAATAAAATTGGCTTTTATCCGATATTATCATGGGACAAAAAGATTGGTTATTAAATTAATCCAAAATAAAGTTCAAATTTAAGTTTTATACAGCCTAACATGTCTTCTCCAGCTACCATTTTAATAAATGTTTACATAAAAAATATTTTTATACCATTCCTTTACATTTCTGGTAGATGTTTAAGGTTTACAGGTAATAAATTTATTCATACTGTTTAAGAGCCCATGGAGCAATATTTGTTAAAAAATAATTGCTTCAGAAAATGGGTAATGTTTTATATTTTACATATATATACAAATTTTGTTGCTTTAATACAAAAGGTTAAGAGGTTAAATCTTTTGGTGTGTATTATTCATATGTGATATTTTATTAGTGGATTTCTCTAAAGAAATTTTTTTCTACAAGCTATTGCTTCAATATAGCGAGCTCTTAAAATTTTTAAAATACTTGTTACTCCAAAAAAGGATTCAAAAACAGTGTCTTTCTATGTTTGAGTCAATTTGGCTTTAAAAATACCTTAGCCATTAAAGGCTGGACTTAATTTAAAATATAAAGGCTAAACTCCCAGCGGCCACGTGGTGTCTCACAACCATTTGTGGTGGGGATCTAACACCATCTTCTGGCTTGTGAGTGTATATGCAAAGAAAAATAGTTTACTTTTAATCTTGATTTACTCTTAGTAATCTTAAAAGTTGTTAAGAGATATTAATTGACTAAAACCTCGTCTTAAGCTTACCATAAGAAGATTTAAAACCTCTGTTTAATGTTTTCAAAGGGATACAAGTCCAAAATTAAATCATATATATATTTTCTTGAGTTTATCTTGCTTCAACACAATTAAATTATGTGTTGTAGCCACTGTTAAAATGTTTAAAAGGGGTATATCTGCCTTTGTCTTGTTAAATATGTTTCATAAAGTGCAGAATGTTTCGGTTACAAGATTTAATATCTCTAGCCATTTAAATAACATTAAAAATTAATTAAAATTAATTAAAATAACATAAAAATTAATAAGGTGTTTTGGAAATACACAATCGGTGTTGGTGTGTGTAGACCCTTCATTTTTCTTTATGTTATCCAACTTTCAGAATAATTCTGATATCTTGGATTGTAAGAATGTTACATACCTTTTAGCACAAGGCTAGAATGGATCACTAGACCTAGCCTTGGTTGTGCATGTGCCTACCTTTGTGCCCATCTCAGTACATCGTTATGGAGACTTAAAATAGACTTTGGTCAATCAGAGAGTTGATTGGCTTTAAGCCCATGTGAAGGGGCTCACAGATGTGGCTCAAATAAGCTGTGTGTCAACAGCCTCACATCCAGGTGTTACACCTCTGAGATTTGTGAATTATGCATTTACTTAAAGCCATAATCTTTCTGCTTATTTAAAAGGAAAGTGGAATGGGAAGTTGGACCAGATACAACAGCAATTACAAATCCGGATTTCCAGCCTTGACGGAGTGCGGATGGAACCTGTTTCCCATGGAGATTTTACTTCTTAAATGTCTTCTGCCTTTTCTTTCTTTCTTTCTAAAGAGTGGGAATAGGCTTGCTTGATACAGCTCTATGATGTGAATTAGTATTCATAGATGGTTGGTTTGTAAGCTCAGAGCCCAACAAAATAAGTGACAAGGTAGCTTAAAGGCTAAGCACTCGCAAGCCTTGGAGCAAGCATCCCTCCCTGAAATTTGACGTTCTAGGCTAGCAAATAGCCTATGACAGAGACCCTCTCAGTCTATGCACCCTAGGAGCTCAGCTCATTGCACTGGGATAGATGAGAGGTCTAGTCCAGTCAGCTCTTGCCTAAATAATTGTGGTACCTAATAATAGGTTGACAGCCCTCGCACCCCTGGGAGCTATATATATATATACTCCATTGCACAGGGATGGGTGTCAATTCTCTTTATATCTCCTTAGCCCTTAGCACCCAGAGGACTTGCTTCCATTGCACCTGGTAAGGGTAAGAAAAAATCTTCGGGCTATAAGCTCTTGATCGCTTATTCCCCCAAGATGGAGTTTGCTTGATCGGGTTTGAGTTCGAATCTTATTTGCTACTACATTTAATCGGCAAAAGGCTGTTTCATGTTAATAATTTAAACAGGGGGAGATGTAGTGAGCCGCTGTTTCAGTGGCTACACATTTGCATTTCCAAGATGGCCCTGGCTGCGTGTCTTACAATTATCTGCGCAGTTGCTAGGCAGATAGGCGTGCCAAGTCACTGGCCAATCCCGAGGCATATTGGGTGGTGAGCGAACAGCCAATCAGAAGTGAATACGTCACTCTAGACTGTACTTAAGCGGGACCCCTTCCTCAGCTCCCCCCTTCCGCGCCTCTCCGCGTTTCCCACATGTGTGAGAAAGATTAAAGCCTCGTTTTTGCAGTAACTACCTGATCTCTGCGTCTCGTGATTTCTCCACGAATGCAAGGCTCGCAGGGGGGCGCGTTAGACTGTAGATTGCTTTTGGCAAGATGGCCATCCTATGGCTATTTTAATCCTGCTGATGCATGACCACAGGAGATCCTTCTATCTTCTGAGGTCTTCTCCAATTTCCATCTTCAGAGACATGAAGTTCATGTCACAGAGATCTTTTACTTGCTTGGTTAGAGTTACTCCAGGATATTTCATATTATTGTAGTGGTTGGGGGCTCTTCAAGACCTCTCTGACCTATAATTGCAAAAGAGGTCATTCATTCGTTGGATTGAACGTTTTTGTTTCAATGTGATACCCAGAAAAAACATTGTCACCCTATTATGGGGTCACCACACTTCTTTTCTTACATGTGCATATTCTTAGGGAGCTCCTCCAAAGAATGTTTATGTACAGGTTTTTTGAAAGGTCTTTAGTGTTAATGTCCTTAAACTTTCCTATGGTTCTTCATTCATGTCCGTTTTACTTACCTTACTGTAAACTCTGTAAGTACTTTTTAAATGGTGTTCATTCTGCAAAGTCCTCACCTTATGGACAGAAAATTGTTTATATTTTTCTTATTCCTCCTACTAGAGTCTTCTTTCAATTATTTATACTAAATTTTCTTGCCATTATTTCTGCTGGATGCAGAGTGAGCCTCTGTAGACCTTCTAATTTCCTTTATTAGCCTTCTCTAGCTAATCCTTCTTTCTGATTTGAAATCCAGTCCGGAATTATATAATATTTTCCACTTCCTTCTAGAAACCCAAAAATTTTATCATTCTACTTTTAATACCTCTATAAAATTGCATTGTGGGTGAATCCAACGATTTCATATTCTCAAATTTCAAAAGAAAATAAATAGTTTCTTCTGTGGAACTTGTGGATGTGAAGCTAATTGGCAAAGTATTAACCAGTGACAGCTGCTTGCTTGTGAATACTAGGACCTAAGTGAACTGTAGACATAAGCCAGAGCACAGACTCCTTTTGTTGACCCAGTCCCTCCTTTTGTCACAGAATTCTGTCCTTGCCACTGGCAGGTGATTTGGGTTTCAGCTTAATTCTCTATGAGGTGAAAGATTTGAGTTAAAGGTTCTTTTCTTCCATAAGTGGCCAGAAGTAAAATTCACACTCCCAAATTTCAAAAAAAATTACTTTATTTTGGAATTCCACCTGACTCTCTGAACTACACCCATACATTTTCCTTTTATTTGTTTCTTAGTATGTGAGTGCAAATGATCTGGTAAGATTTGGGGTTTTACTGGCCAAATTAGAGAGCCTTTGGAGGCCCCCAAATTAGTGATACCTACTTTTAGTGAGCCTGTTTTAGAACAGACAAGTAGGTAGGTGTCTTGATTTTACAGGTATGCTGAAGCATTCAAAAACACATTGAAAAAGATTGTCGCCAACTGCACTGTAGCCAAATATAGTCTTTAAGATAACATGTGTTCTAGGGCTGCCATCTATTCTGAAGATGTTTTTCCTGCTCTGGCCTAAGTTCCATTACTTCTCCTTTATCTTCTCCTCTTCCTTTTTCTCTTCCTCTTCCTTCTCTTCCTCCTCCTCATCCTCCCCCTCTTAGTCCTACTCATCCTTTTCCTCCTCCTCCCCCTCCTTCTATCCTCTTATCTATATCTCTTTCTATCCTCTCCTCTTCTTTTTGTCATCTTCCTCCTTCTGCCAATTCATGTGTTTGTATACCATCACAGGTCCAAGCTGTAATATTTCAAGGACCTGCCTAGACCTTCCATATAGCAGTGATTTAGCTAAAGTGCTTGTTCTTTCTGGTGGGTCATGCTTGCAACCACCCACCCAAGAGCTCTCTGGATTTGAGAAAGAATCACACACACACACACACACACACACACACACACACACACACACACACACAGTTCAGTTAATTTTGATGTACCTTGACTAACTTAATGACTGAGCACCTTACATCTCACAACTGCTAGCCCATTCTCACCTTCAACTTTCCTGAGTCAACTTGCAAAAACAGTATTTCATCTCTGCTTCCACAGACCCAATCTGGGAATGTGCACTAAGAGCCACTTACTGAAATTCTTATGTGGCTGATTGGCTTTTTCCTCTGTAGCTCTTATGTCTCATTCCTTTGTCATCCAAGTCATGAAGATTCTCCTTCCTTTCTCCAATTCTCTCTCTCTCTCCTCTCTCTCTCTCTCTCTCTCTCTCTCTCTCTCTCTCTCTCTCTCTCCCCAGTCATTGGAAACAAGCACATTCAGCATTTTACAAGCAAACATGGGAATTCCCACATAATTTTGGAATTGATTAAATCAAGTCCCCAACATTTCCCTTTTATATCATTTGTATTGCCATTTTAACGGTAGATTTATTAGATACTCATAATACACATATTTTCTTCTCCTGAAAGGGTAGCACCTTTTTAATGGAGCATTCTGAGAAAATAAAAACAACTACAACAACCAAAATACCCAGATTCACATCTTATTTTTCTATAACCCAACAACAAAAACACCAGAAAACAGGCTTTCACAAAGCTTATCACACTAAACTTCATATTCACAGACATTGTTAAGAATTCATTCAGCTACCGGAATTAAAATAGAAATCTCTCCACACTTCCTTCTGAGTATAAGAACATCCTTCAGGCAGAATCTCTTAAATTAAAACCCATTATAAAATAATTTATTAAATGAATACTAACTAAATAATACATTTAATTTCATGCACCATTTCATGCAATACCCAAATTCTTTATGCTAAAATGGCAAATGCCAAAGGATGGCAGTTAGCAGCCTTAGGGCAATTAGCATCAGCATACCTCAGCTTCCATGCATTCCCAACTTCCATACCCTCCTGTCCATGCCAAGAAACCACGCAGAGCTGTGTATATTGTGGCCAGCACACATCCCTTCAGTATCTATGTGGACTCCAATAACCAACGTTTTGTTTCCACTTGAAGCAACTGACACCACATCTGAGCTGGCATTTCCTAGGACCCTATTCAAAAACTCAACTCTCACAAATTCTCCTCTGAACTGGTAGGTGTCACCCTTTTTTAAAACCAATACTCTCAAAACATAGATTACTCTCTTCTCTGTACATTAAGTACAACAAACTCACATGAGTAAACCCTCCACCTTTGAAGGCAATCCGCATTGAAGGAGCAAAAACCTCTGAGGATAAAGTCCAATTTGTAACTCACTTAAGTACTAAGACAGCCTAATGCCTCCATTCAGAGAGGGAACAACAACTGGTCCTATAGGACTGTGCTGAGTATAGGGGACTGTGTGCTTGGCAAAAACAGAAACTTGCCACAAGAAGAGTATGTTATCCAAAAGCTCCTCTCTTCCTCATATGCCACATTCTCATGCCCTCAAAGCATGCTTCAGAAATGGCCACACATGCCTCATGCCCCCAAATACAAGAAGGTTTGTGTTGACAAATCAGGAATACTTGTTGTAATAGTTCATCCTACAGGAAAGACACAGCAGCACTGAGCATTTAGTGGCTCACTCCCTATTCCAGCCTTACACTCCATGCCTGAGGTAGAAGAGCAAAGTCAAGACCAGCCTGAGCAACATCCCAAGACCCTGTCTCAAAAATAAGCATGTGCCAAGAGGTTAGCAAGCATTTGTTTCTCCAGCACTGAATAATGTCAGCTTACTATCAGATTCATGCCAAACCTGATAAAGTTTAGTGCATTGTGAGGCTGAATTACAACAAACAGTGCAATTAAACTACATATGTATTGTTTTCCTTGTACCTCCATGTTCCCTCCTCTAATTCTATAAACATCCTTTTACCTCTGCAGGGTTATTTATCAGGATTATCATTATTATTACTGAAAGGCAAATACAAAATCTCTGAATGCAAAATGAAACACAAGTATGGGATCAGAACAGTGATTTACTTAATCTGAAAAAACCTTACTATTATTATTATTATTATTATTATTATTATTATTATTATTATCATTTTATCATTTTATTATTTTATTAATAATAATATTTGGCCCTAACCAGAGACAGAGGAGGCCCACCCTAACCAGAGACAACACTGCCTGGCTCCAAGGAGACCAGCTCTAATTCAGGTCACAGAGCTCTACCTGCTTCCAAGGAGGCTGGTTCCAGTGAGATACATCCAGGCCAGTTAACACCAGAGAGAACCAGATGGCCAGAGGCAAATGCAAAATCATAAGCAATAGAACTCAATGCAATTTGGCACCATCAGAACCTAGTTCTCCCACCACAACAAGCCCTGGATACCATAACATGCCTGAAAAGCAAAATAATGACCTAAAACCCCATCTCATAAAGATTATAGAGGTCTTTAAGGAGGATACAAAGAAAGCCCTTAAAGAAATGCAGGAAAACACAGGTAATCAGGTTGAAGCCCTTAAAGAAGAAACAAATGAATTCACTTAAAGCATTACAGGAAAATGCAATCAAGCAGGTGAAGGAATTACACAAAACAGTCCAAGAACTAAAAATAGAAATATAGAAACAGCTGGGCGGTGATGGCGCACGCCTTTGATGCCAGCATTTGGGAGGCAGAGGCAGGCGGATTTCTGAGATCAAGGCCAGCCTGGTCTACAGAGTGAGTTCCAGGACAGCCAGGGCTACACAGAGAAACCCTGTCTGTAAAAACTAAAAAAAAAAGAAAGAAAGGAAGAAAGGAAGGAAGGAAGGAAGGAAGGAAGGAAGGAAGAAAGGAAGAAAGGAAGAAAGGAAGAAAGGAAGAAAGAAAGAAAGAATTAAGAAAACACCAGCCTGAGTAGTCATAGACCTTGTAAATAGGCAGCCTTTGGCAGATAGTATCAAATTAGATAAGGACAAGTGAATCATAGGCAGAATCATGGTGACCTGACCCCTAAACCTTTACCCAGCTGATACCCTGTTCTGAAAGATATCTGTATTCCCCCTGAACACCTATGGTCCTGTGTCATCCCCTTCCCCACATCTTGCATTTTTGTGCTTATAACCCCCATGTTAAAAAGTAAAAATTATGATTTGATAAAAAAAACTCACACACATACACAGTGTACCCCTGACTTAGTTCCAGACAATCTATTTTCTTGTTCTCAGAAATACTTTGAATTATAAAACATCATTGTGGTTTTTGTTAGTATGCTGGGTAAAATAATTTTTTATTGACCTCATTTTAAACTTCAAAGTTTATAGTGAGTTAAAATGTTCGTTAACATAATTATGGGTCATATTTATTTTTATATTGTAAAATGCTAGTTAATCTGTTGAACATTTAAAAAACTGGATTCCTTTTTGAGAATTTCATATATGAACACTGTGTTTGCACAGTTTTCCCCTTTCTGTCCTTCCTCCTTTTCCCAACCCCCATGCTTTTTAAATGCATCTTATTATTTTATTATTGTTTATATATGTATACATGTATAAGTATATATGTTTATAAAAATATTGATAAATAAAGTGTTTTGAAAAAAATTAAAAAAAAAAAGAAAACACAAGGAGATAGAGATCATGAGCTACAGATGCAAGCATCACCAGCAAAATATAAGAGAAAGAGGAGAGAATCTCAGACATAGAAGAAATCATAGAAGATATTGACACATCAGTCAAAGAAAATATAAAGTATAAGAAGCTCCTAATCCAAAATATATAGGAAATTCAGGACACAATGAAAAGATCAAAAATACGAATAATAGGAATAGAAAAAGGTAAAAACTCCCAGATCAAAGGGCCAGAAAACATCTTTAGCAAAATCATAGAAAACTTCCCTAACCTGAAGAAAAACACGGACATAAAGGTGCAGAAAGCCTACAGAACACCACATATAATGAACCAGAAAAGAAAATCCTCTCAACACATAATAATCAAAACATTAAATGCACAGAACAAAAAACAAAAACATTAAAAGCTGTACAGGAACAAGATCAAGTAACATATAAAGGCAGACCAATCAGAATTGCATCAGACTTCTCAACAGAGACTCTATAAGCCAGAAGATCCTGGACAGATATCCTCCACACTATCTAAGAAAACACAAGAAGCTAAGGATACTAAACCCAGAAAAATTTTCAATCATCATAGATGGAAAAATCAAGATATTCCATGACAAAACAAAATTTAAACAATATATTTCTACTAATCCAGCCCTACAAAGGATACTGGAACAAAATTTCCAACACAAAAAAAGGGTAACTAAAGCCAAGAAAACAAGAAACTAAACATTATACACACACACACACACACACACACACACACACACACACACAAAAGAAGAGAATTATATACATAATAATACCACCTCAAGAAATAAAAATAACAGAAGCAAGCAATCATCTGTCTTTAATAGCTCTCAATATCAATGGACTCAATTCCCCAAGAAAAAGGCAGAGACTAACAGACTGGATACATAAACAGGATGCAACATTTCACACCTCAGTGACAAATATAAACACTATCTCAGAGTAAGAAGCTGGAAAAAAGTTTTCTAAGAAAATGGTCCTAAAAAACAAGCTGAGGTTGCCATTCTAATATCCAATGAAATACATTTTAGACCAAAACTTATCAAAAGAGATGGGGAAGGACCCTTCATATTCATCAAAAGAAAAATCAACCAAGGCGAAGTCTCAATCCTGAACATCTATACCCCAAATGTGAGGGCATGTGCATTTGTAAAAGAAAATTTACTAAAGCTCAAAACACACATTGAACCTCACACAATAATAGTAGGAGATTTCAACACCCCACTCTTACCAATGGACATGTCATGGAAAAGAGAACCTAAACAGTGACAGAGAAGTTACAAACCAAATGGATTTACAGATATCTACAGAACGTTTCACCCCAATACAAGAGAATACACCTTCTTCTCAGTACATCATGGAAACTTTTCCCAAAATTGACCATATAATCAGACATAAAACAAATCTCAACAGATACAAGAAGATTGGAATAGTCCCATGCATTCTATCAGATCACAATGGACTAAAGCTAAGTTAAATAGCAATAAAAACAACAGAAAGCTTACATACTCATGTAAACTCAACAATTCTCTTCTCAATGATAACTTGGACAGGGAAGAAATAAAGAAAAAAATCAAAGACTTTTTAGAATTCAATGAAAATAAAGACACATTCTACACAGACTTATAGGACACAATGAAAGCACTATTAAGAGGAAAATTCATAGCACTAAGTGCCTTTACAAAGCATTTGGAGAGACCCCATACAAGCAAATTAACAGCACACCTGAAAACTCTAGAACAAAAAGAATCAAACACACTCAGAGGAGTAGAAGGCAAGAAATAGAAATAAATTCAGTGTTGAAATCAACCAGTTAGAAACAAAGAGAATGATACAAAGAATGAACAAAACCAAGAGCTGGATCTTTGAGAAAATCAAAAAGATAGATAAACCCTTAGCCAAACTAACTAAATGGCACAGAGACAGTGTCATAATAAACAAGATCAGAACCTAAAATGGAGAAACGACAACAGAAACTGAGGAAATAAAAAAAAAATCAGGACCTACTACTAAAACCTATACTCAACAAAAACTGGAAACCCTAGATAAAATGGATGACTTTATAGATAGATACTTGTAACAAAGTTAAATCAAGATCAGGCAAACTAAACAGTCATATAACTCCTAAGGAAATAGAGCAGACCTTGGGTGCTGCCTCTGCACCCAGTCCCAAAACACCCAGAGAAAGCTTGAATTCTAGGTGTTCTAAGAAACCCAGGATCACAGGTGAGGAAGCCACAATATCTGCCTCAATGCATGGAGTATCTGGGTGCCCTGGGATACAGGGACACAGGAACCCTGCCCAGCCAGTAGCATGAGTTCCTTCTGGTCTCAGCCTATGCATTGAGCAGACCTGGGGTTCTAGCTCAGCAACCAGTTTCACAATATTCAGAGGGAGCCCAATTCCCAGGGGTCTCTGAAATGCCTGGGATCACAGGAACACAAAGAAAGCTCAACTCCCAGGGGACAGATACAACCAGGAGCACTGGAGCTCTGACACACTCAAGATCACAGCTGAGGCCAGGAGCTCTGACACAGCCAGGAGCTCAGAATCATAGGATCCTGGAATCACAGGATGATAGAAACAGCTGGACTCTGAGGAGTACAGACACAATCAGGATCACAGGAGGGACAGGCTCCAGTTAGAGTCAGCAAGGGCAGGTAGCACTAGAGATAACCAGGTGTTGAGAGGCAAGGGCAAGAATATAAGCAACAGAAACCAAGGCTACTTGGCATCATCAGAACCCAGTTATCCCACCACAATAGTCCTGGACACCCCCATCACTCCTGAAAAGCAAGATTGAAATTTAAAATTACATCTGGTGAAGATAATACAGGACTTTAAGAAGGACATAAATAACTCCCTTAAAGAAATATAGGAGAACACAGTAAACAGGGAGAAGCCTTTAAAGCGGAAACATAAAAATCCCTTAAAGAATTACAAGAAAACACAACCAAACAAGTTAAGGAATTGAACAAAATCATCCAGGATCTAAAAATGGAAATAGAAAGAATAAAGAAAGCACAATCCTGGAGATATGAAACCTAGGAAGGAGATCAGGAGTTATAGACACAAGCATCACCAACAGAATACAAAAAATACAAGAGAGAATCTCAGGTGCAGAAGATACCATAGAAAACCGTCAAAGAAAATGCTAAATGCACCTAACCCAAAACATCCAGGAAATCCAGGACACAATAAGAAGACCAAACCTAAGGATAATAGGTATAGAAGACAGTGAAGATTCCCAACTTAAAGGGCCAGTAAATGTCTTCAACAAAATTTTAGAAGGAAACTTCCCTAACTTAAAGAAAGAGATGCACATGAACATACAAGAAGCCTACCGAATGCCAAATAGACTGGACCAGAAAAAATTCCTCCTGTCACATAATAACCAAAACACCAAATGCACAAAACAAAGAAAGAATATTAAAAGCAGTAAGGGAAAATGTCAAGTAACCTACAAGGGCAGACCTATCAGAATTACAGCGGACTTCTCACCAGAGACTGTAAAAGCCAGAAGATCAGGCCTGGGCAGATATGTCATACAGACCCTAAGAGAACACAAATGCCAGTTCAGGCTACTAAATCCAGCAAAACTCTCAATTAACATATATGAAGAAATATAAATACTCCATGGAAAAACCAAATTTACACAATATCGTTCAATAAATCCAGCCATACAAAGGATAAGAGATGGAAAACACAAACACATGGAAAGAAACTATACCCTAGAAAAAACCAAGAAAGTAATCTTTCAGCAAACTCAAAAGAAGATAGCCACACAAACATAATTACACCTCTATCAGTAAAAAAAAAAAAATAAGAAGCAACAATCACTTTTCCTTAATATCTCTTAATATCAATGGACTCAATTACCAAATAAAAAGACATGGACTAACAGACTGGATATGTAAACTGGACCCAGCATGTTGCTGTATACAGGAAATGCACCTCAGAGACAAAGACAGACACCACCTCAGAGTAAAATGCTGGAAAAAAACTTTGCAAGCAAATGGTCCCAAGAAACAAGTTGATGTGGCCATTCTAATATCAAATAAAATTGACTTTCAATCAAAAGTTATCATAAAAAATAAGGAAGGACACTTTGTGTTCATCAAAGGAAAAATCTACCAAGAAGAACTCTCATTTTGAACATCTATACTCCAACTGCAAAGGCACCCACATTCATTAAAAAAAAAAATTTACTGAAGCCCAAAGCACACACTGCAGCTCACATTATAATAGTGAGAGACTTCACTCTCATGAATGAACAGATCATGATAACAGAAAATAAACAGAAACACAGTGAAACTAACAGAAGTTATGAACCAAATGTATTTAACAGATATGTATAGAAAATTTCATCCTAAGACAAACGAATATACCTTCTTCTCAGCACCTCATGGTACCATCTCCAAAATTGACCCTATATGGTCACAAAACAGGCCTCAACAGATACAAGATGATTGAAACAATCTCATGCATCCTGTGAGATCACTGAAGACTAAGGCTGGTCTTCAGTAGCAACAAAAACAACATAAAACCCACATACACATGGAAGCTGAACAATGTTCTACTCAATGATAACTTGGTCAAAAAAGAAAGAAAGAAAGAAATTAAAGACTTTTTAGAATTTAATGAAAATTGAGGCACAACAAACCAAAACTTATTGGAAACAATTAAAACAGTGCTAATAGGAAAACTCAAAGCTCTAAGTGCCTCCAAAAAGATACTGGAGAGAGCATACACTAGCAGCTTGACAGCACACCTGAATTCTCTATAACAAAAAGAAGCAAATGCACCCAAGAGGAGTAGACAGCAGGAAACAATCAAACTCAGGGCTGAAATCAACCAAGTAGAAACAAAAGGAACTATACAAAGAATTAACAAAATTGGGAGCTGCCTCTTTGAGAAAATCAACAAGACAGGTAAACCCTTAGCCAGACTGACCAGAGGGCACAGAGACAGTATCTAAATTTTTAAAAATCAGAAATGAAAAGGAGATATAACGAGAAAAACATAGGAAATTCAAAAAAACTCATCAGATCCTACTACAAAAGACTATACTCAACAAAACTGGGAAATTTGGATAAAATGGACAATTTTCTAGACAGATACCAGGTACAAAAGTTAAATCAGGATCAGATAAACCATCTAAACATTTCCATAACCCTTAATGAAAGTGCAGCAGTCATTAAAAGTCTCCCAATCAAAAAAAAAAAAAAAAAAAAAGAAAGAAAGAAAGAAAAAGAAAAAGAAAGAAAGAAAGAAAAAGAAACCCTCATCCAGATGGGTTTAGTGTAGAATTCTATCAGACCTTCAAAGAAGACCTAATACCAATAGTCTTCAAATATTCCACAAAAAAGAAACAGAAGAAACATTACTTAATTTGATCTATAAAGCCACAGTTATGCTGATACCTAAATCACACAAAGATCCAACAAAGAAAGAGAACTTCAGACTCCTTTATGAATATTGATGCAAAAAATAGTCAATAAAATACTCAAAAACCGATTCCAAGAACACAACAAAACAATAATCCATCATGATCAAGTGGGCTTCACCCAGGGATGCAGGGATGGCTCAATATATGGAAATCCATCAATGTAATCCACTATATAAACAAATTCAAAGGGAAAAAACCACATGATCATATCATTAGATGCTGACAAAGTATTTGACAAAATTCAACACCCCTTCATGATAAAAGTCTTAGAAAGATCAGGAACTCAAGTCCCATACCTAAACATAGTAAAAGCAATATACAGCAAACCAGTAGCTAACATCAAAGTGAATGGAAAGAAACTCGAAGCAATCCCACTAAAATCAAGGCTGCCCACTGTCACCCTACCTATTCAATATAGTACTGGAAGTCCTAGCCAGAGCAATTAGAGGACAAAAGGAAATCAAAGGGATACGAATTGGAAAGGAAGACATCAAAATATCACTGTTTGCAGATGCTATGAAAGTATTCTTAAGTGAACCCAAAATTTCCACCAGAAAATTCCTACAGTTGATAAACAAATTAAACAAAATAGCCAGATATAAAATTAACTCAAGCAAACCAGTAGCTTTCCTCTATTCAAAGAATAAATGGGCTGAGAAAGAAATGAGGGAAATGACACCCTTTACAATAGTCACAAACAATATTAAACACCTTGGTGTGACTCTAATCAAACAAGTGAAAGATCTATATGACAAAAACTTCAAGTGTCTGAAGAAAGAAATCGAAGAAGATCTCAGAAGATTAAAAGGTCTCCCATGCTCATGGATTGGTAGGATTAACTTAGTAAAAATGGCCATCTTGTTGAAAGCAATCTACAGATTCAATGCAATCCCCATCGAAATTCCAACACAATTTTTCATAGAGTTAGAAAGAGCAATTTGCAAATTCATTTGGAATAACAAGACACCCAGGATAGCAAAAACTATTCTCAACAATAAAAGAACTTCTGGGGCTGGAAATCACCATCACTGACCTCAGGCTGTACTACAGATAAAAACTGTACTGCAGACAAAAGCTGCATGGTATTGGTACAGAGACAGACAGGAAGGTCAGTGAAATAGAATTGAAGACTTAGAAATGTATCCACACAACTATGATCACTTGATCTTTGACAAAGGATCCAGTTGAAAAAAGACAACATTTACAACAAATGGTGCTGGTTCATCTGGTGGTCAACATTTAGAAGAATGCAAATTAATCCATTCTTATCTCCTTGTACAAAGCTCAAGTCCAAGTGGATCAAGTACCTCCACATAAAACCAGCTACACTGAATCCAATGAAAGAGAAAGCCTCAAACACATGGCCACAGGAGAAAAATTGCTGAACAGAACACCAATGGCTTATGCTCTAAAATCAAGAATTGACAAATGGGACCTCATAAAATTGCAAAGCTTCTGTAAGGCAAAGGACACTGTCAATAGGACAAAATGGCAACCAACAGATTGGGAAAACTTCTATTTTTCTGTTTTTAAATTTATTTCTTTAAAATACATTTCAGATTTTATCCCCTCATCCCATTCCCCCACCACCCAGGAACCCCCTATTCAGTGCCCCCTCCTGCCTCCACAAGGGTGTGCCCCCACCTACCCCTCAATCCCCCCTTCCCACTCTCGAATTCCTCCCTGCTAGGTGATCAGCCTTCATGGAACCAGGGATCTCCTCTCCCACCCATTCCCGACAAAACCATCCTCCCATAAGTATACTGCTGAAATCATGGGTGCCTCCCTTTGTGCTCCCAGGCTGGTGGTTTAGACCCTGGAGAGCTCTGGTTGGCTGGCACTGTTGCTCTCCTCTTGGGGCAATCAACCCTTTCTGCTCCTTCAGTCCTCTAGCTTCTTCATTGGGAATCCTTGATCAGATCAATGGGTAGCTGGGAGCATTTGCCTCTGGATATGTCAGACTCTGGTAGACCTTAGAGGAGACAGCTGCATCAAGGCTCCTGTCAGCATGCACTTCCTGACATCCATATTGGCATCTATCTTTGGTGACTGCACATGGGAGGAATATCAAGGTAGAGTAGTCTCGCGATGGCCCCTCCTTGACTTTCTGTCCCACACTTTGTTATTTGCTCTCTTGAGCTTTCTGTCACTCCTTCCAAGAAGGACCAAGGAATCCACACTTAGTCTTCCTTCTTCATGAGCTTCATGTGGTCAGTTAGTTGAATCTTGGCTATTTCAACATTTTGGGCTAACATCAGCTTATCAGTGAGTAAATACCATGTGTGTTCTTTTGTGATTGGCTTACCTCACTCAGGATGATATTTTCTAGTTCCACCCATTTACCAAAGAATCTCCCGAATTCATTATTTTTAATAGCTGAGTAGTACTCCATTGTGTAAATGTACCACCTTTTGTATCTATTCCTCTGTTGAAGGACATCTGGATTCTTTCCAGCTTTTGGCTATTATAAATAAGGCTGCTATAAACATAGTGGAGCATATATGTCCTTGTTATATGTTGGAGCATCTTCTGGGTATATGCCCAGGAGTGGTATAGCTGGGTCCTCAGGTAATGATATGCCCAATTTTCTGAGGATCCGCCAGACTGATTTCCAGAGTGGTTGTACCAACTTGCAATCCCACAAACAGTGGAGGAGTGTTCCTCTTTCTCCATATCTTCACCAGCATCTACCATCATTTGAATTTTTTATCTTAGCCATTCTGACTGGTGTGAGGTGGTATCTCAGGGTTGTTTTGATTTGCATTTCCCTGATGACTAAGGATAGTGAGCATTTCTTAAGGTGCTTCTCAGCCATTCAAGTTTCCTGAGTTGAAAATTCTTTGTTTAGCTCTGTACCCCATTTTTAATAGGGTTATTTGGTTGTCTGGAGTCTAATTTCTTGAGTTCTTCATATATATTGGACATTAGCCCTCTATCTGATCTAGGATTGGTAATGATCTTTTCCCAATCTGTTGGATGCTGTTTTGTCTTATTGACAGTGTCTTTTGCCTTACAGAAGCTTTGCAATTTTATGAGGTCCCATTTGTCAATTCTTGATCTTAGAGCATAAGCCATCAGTGTTCTGTTCAGGAACTTTTCACCTGTGCCTAGGTATTCCAGGGTCTTCCCCATCTTTTCTTCTATTAGTTTCAGTGTATCTAGTTTTATGTGAAGGTCCTTTATCCACTTGGACTTGAGCTTTGTACAAGGGGATAAGAATGGATTGATTTGCATTCTTCTACATGCTGACCTCCAGTTAAGTCAGCACCATTTGTTGAAAATGCTGTCCTTTTTCCACTGGATGGTTTTAGCTCCTTTGTCAAAGATCAAGTGACCATAAGTGTGTGGGTTCATTTCTGGATCTTCAATTCTATTCCATTGATCTTCCTGCCTGTGTCTGTACCAATACCATGCAGTTTTTTATCACTACTGCTCGGTAGTACACATTGAGGTCAGGAATAGTGATTCCCCCAGAAGTTCTTTTATTGTTGAGAATGGTTCTGGCTCTCCTGGGTTTTTTGTTATTCCAGATGAATTTGCAAATTGCTGTGTCTATTTCTATGAAGAATTGATTTGGAATTCTGATGGGGATTGCATTGAACCTGTAGATTGCTTTTAGCAAGATGGCCATTTTTACTAAGTTAATCCTGCCAATCCAGGAGCATGGGAGATCTTTTAATCTTCTGAGATATTCTTTGATTTTTCTTCAGAGACTTCAAGTTCTTGTCATACAGATCTCTCACTTGCTTGGGTACATTCACTCCAAGATATTTTATATTATTTGTGACTATTGTGAAGGGTGTCATTTCCCTAATTTCTTTTTCAGCCTGTTTATCTTTTGAGTATAGGAAGGCTACTGACTTGTTTGAGTTGATTATATATCCAGCCACTTTACTGAAGTTGTTTTTCAGGTTTAGAAGTTCTCTGGTGGAAGTTTTAGGGTCACTTAAGTATACTATCATATCATCTACAAATTGTGAAATTTTGACTTCTTCCTTTCCTATCTGTATACCTTTGACTTCCTTTTGTTGTCTAATTGCTCTGGCTAGGACTTCCAGTACTATATTGAATAGATAGGGTGAGAGTGGGCAGCCTTGTCTAGTCCCTAATCTTAGTGTGATTGCTTCAAGGTTCTCTCCATTTAGTTTGATGTTGGCTACTGGCTTGTTGTATATTGCTTTTACTATGTTTAGGTATGGGCCTTGAATTCTTGATCTTTCCAAGACTTTTAACATGAAGGGATTTTGAATTTTGTCAAATGCTTTCTCCACATCTAGTGAGCTGATTATGTGGTTTTTTTCTCTGAGTTTATTTATATAGTGGATTACATTGATGGATTTCCGAATATTGAACCTTACCTGCATTCCTGGGATAAAGCCTATTTGATCATAATGCATGATTGCTTTGATGTTGTCTTGGATTCAGTTTGCGAGGATTTTATTGAGTATTTTTCCATCAATATTCATAAGTGAGATTGTTCTGTAGTTCTCTTTCTTTGTTGGGTCTTTGTGAGATTTAGGTATGAGTGTAATTGTAGCTTCATAGAACAAATTGGGTAGTCTTCCTTCTGTTTCTATTCTATGGAATAGTTTGGAGAGAATTGGTATTAGGTCTTTTTTTGAAGGTCTGATAGAATTCTGCACTAAAACTGTGCCGTCCCAGACTTTTTTTTGGTGGGGAGAATTTTAATGACTGCTTCTATTTCTTTAGGGGTTATGGGGCTGTTTGATGGTTTATCTGCTCCTCGTTTAACTTTGGTACCTGGTATCTGTCTAGAAAATTGTCCATTTCATCCAGATTTTCCAATTTTGTTGAGTATAGGCCTTTGTAGTAAGATCTGATGATTTTTTTTTAATTTCCTCAGTTTCTGTTGTTATGTCTCCCTTTTCAGGTCTGATTTTATTAATTTGGATACTGTCTCTGTGACCTTTGTTTAGTCTGGCTAAGGGTGTATCTCTCTTGTTGATTTTCTCAAAGAACCAGCTCCTGGTTTTATTGATATTTTGTGTAGTTCTTTCTATTTCTACTTGGTTGATTTCAGGCCTGAGTTTGATTATTTCCTTCTGTCTACTCCTCTTGGGTATATTTGCTTCTTTTTGTTCTAAAGGTTTCAGGTGTGCTGTCAAGTTGTAGTGTATGCTCTTTCCTGGTTTTTTTTTTTTTTTTTTTTTTTTGTAAGCACTTAGAGCTATGAGTTTTTCTCTTAGTACTGCTTTCATGGAGTCCCACAAGGTTTGGTATGATGTGTCCCCCTTTTTATTAAATTCTAAAAAGTCTTTAATTTCTTTCTTTACTTCTTTCTTGACCAAGTCATCATTGAGTAGAGCATTGTTCAGTTTCCACATGTATGTGGGCTTTCAATTGGTTTTTTTGTTATTAAAGACCAGCCTTAGTCCATGGTGGCCTGATAGGGTACACAGAATTATTTCAATCATTTTGTATCTGTTGAGGCCTGTTTTGTGACCAATTATATGGTCTATTTTGGAGAAGGTGCCATGAAGTGCTGAGAAAAAGGTACATTCTTTTGTTTAAGGATGAAATGTTCTATAGATATCAGTTAAATCCATTTGGGTCATAACTTCTGTTACTTTCATTGTGTCTCGGTTTAGTTTCTGTTTCCATGATTTGTCCATTGCTGAGAGTGGGATGTTGAAATCCCCCACTATTATTGTGTGAGATTCCATGTATACTTTGAGCTTTAGTAAAGTTTCTTTTATGGATGTGGGTGCCCTTTCATTTGGGACATAGATATTCAGAATTGAGAGTTCTTCTTGGTACATTTTTCCTTTGATGAGTATGTAGTGTCCTTCCTTATCTTTTTTATTATTTCTGGTTGAAAATCAATTTTATTTGATATTAGAATGGCTACTCCACATTTTAGTAAAGATGTTGTTTATAACTGCTTTTCTTTTCCCCCCCTTTTATTGGATATAATATTTACATTTTAAATTTTATCCCCTTACCACATTCCTCCCACTACCCAGGAACCACTTATCCCATCCCCCCTCCTCCTGCTTCTATGAGGGTGTTTACCCACCTACCTCCCAACCCCCCTCCCCACCCTCAGATTCTCCCACACACATACTCAGTGTTCAGTCTTCATGGTACCAAAGGTCTCCCATCTATGCCCAACAAGGCCATCCTCCCCTACATGTACAGCTGGAGTCATGTGTCCCTCCATATGTGCTCCTAGGCTGGTGGTGTAGACCCAGGGGAGCTCTGGCTGGTTGGTATTGTTGCTCTCCTCATGGGGTCACCAACCCTTTTGGCTCCTTCAGTTTACTCTCTAAATTCTCCATTGAGAACCTTTGATATGATTAATGGTTAGCTATGAGTATCTGCCTCTGGGTATGTTAGACTCTTGGGGACCTCTAAGGAAATAGTCTTATCAGGCTGCTGTCAGCTTTCCCTTCCTGTCATCCATATCAGCATCTATTTTTGGTCACTGCACATAGAATGAACACCCAGGTGGAATGGTCTCCATACAACGTCTCTTTCAGATTCTGTCCCACACTTTGTCTCCATATTTGCTCCTTTGGGTATTTAGTTACTCCTTCTAAAAAAGACCTAGGCATCCTCACTTGTTCTTCTTTCTTCATGAGCTTCATGTGGTCTGTTAGTTGAATCTTTGTTGTTTCAAACTTTAGGGCTAATCTCTGCTAATCAATGAGTAAATACCATGTGTGTTCTTTTGTGATTGGGTTATCTCACTCAGGATGATAATTTCTAGTTCAATCAATTTACCTAAGAATTCCTTGAATTCATTATTTTTAATAGCTGGATAATATTCCATTGTGTAAATGTACCACATTTTTTTGTATCCATTCCTCTGTTTAAGGGCATCTGGGTTCTTTCCAGCTTCTGGCTATTATAAATAAGGCTGCTATGAACATAGTGGAGCATATGTCTTTGTTATATGTTGTGGCATTTTCTGGGTATATGCCCAGGAGTGATATAGCTGGGACCTCAGGTAGTGCTATGTCCAATTTTGTGGGGAACTGCCAGACTGACTTCCAACCAACATCCTTAATAAAATGTCATCCCTCTTAAAAAACACTATCTTGATACAAAAACTTGTTTTGAGAATTGTATATTGCAGAATGATCAGCCTTGGTGTATCTACTCATCAAGCAAGCTGGGCAGACCTGCTCAAACCTCTGATGTCCTGGAATTCCATCTGGATGCAGTGAAGACACAGCATCAGAGGCTTATCAGTTTGCTCTTCTCCCCACACCTCTTCTAATATCTCAATGCCCATAATCAGCTTGAAGAAGCTAATGAAGAGTCAGCGCCCCTATTCCCTGGGCTTGGGGACTAAGGTGGTAAATGTTGGGCTGACTTTCTAGGGAAAAGTAGTGGTTTTGTGGGAATAGAGAGGATTAGCTAGGATTTATTGCATAGCCATAACCTATTGGTAGAAATCTGTACAATTATTATCAAGATGAAGATATAAGTACTTAAATGGCACCAATTTACTTTGATTACAAATTTTAAGGCTTTCATTGGTACAAGCTTCTTATTGATAAAAAAGTTAGATGAATATTGGTACTCTCATAGGCATTGTACCAGTATAACACATTTAGGAATACAAGGCTTAGACCCAGTCCTTCTTTAAGTTTTTTAACTGATTTGAGATGGACAGCTTGTGAGTTAAGGGTCTATAGCAAATTCATGGCTTGGAGTTTATTGTTAGGGTGTTTTCTATGTTTTATTTAGAGAAAGCTAAGTGGAGTTAACAGACAACAGTCCAGATTACCTTACATAGATAGTTGGTTTTCAAAATATCAGAAATCCACAGAATTGACATGACAAACATTTCTGTATTAATGTTCATTTTGATTAGAGACCTGTCTGCTCCTGTCAGCTTCCTGTCTTGGATTCTAAGAAGAAATTGAGCATCTTTGGAGTTACACCAGTTGTGGTGAGACAGCCTCTAACGAATGCCCCCAAAATCCCTTTTCGCCCGCGAATAAAAACAGGAGGCGATAGTCGGGTTTACTGCCACGAGGAACTTTTTACTGCTCCACACGATAAAGCGGAAAGACCCAAGAAACCAGAAGAGGATCCCTTAAATACACCCTAGAGTGACATATTCACTTCTGAATGGCTGTTCGCTCACCACCCAATATTACGCCTCGGGATAGGCCAGTGGCTTGGCGCTCTTTCTGCCTAGCAGCTGCGCAGAATGAATGTTTACTGCTGGGGAACCATGCGGCCAGCGCCATCTTGGAAAATGCACGTGTGTAGCCACTGAAACAGCGGCTCACTACAACAGCCAATAGACAAGAATTGCCTCTTTCCATCTACAGACAAATTATTGTCCAGAAAAGGACACACATGCAGAATAGTCGACTGATTATATCTGCCTAGACAGAATAATCAGCCGTTAATAATTCTGCAGCACTATGGTCTGTCAGATGATCCTGGGCCAGAAGGCAGAAGAACAGATGGTCCAACGTTTTGTAGTAGAGGGAGTGTCCAGGTGTTCAGAGGTCTCTATAAATTGGCTATGTTTTAGAAGCTAAGCTTTGTGCTTCCGACAATTACAGTTAACTCAGTCATTCTGGATTTCTGACGGGGTTGAAAACTCATAGCCTCATAGCCAATCCTGGCTATTTACCTTGAGAGAAAAGATTTGAGTGGATGGTCATCAGCTGACATTCATCCTAAAGCCAAGGAAGAAGCCAGTTTCAGAACTAAGTGTTTTAGTTAGGATAGAGAACAGAGGTTCTGGTTAGTCGACAAAATGATGGACTGGGTATTAGAACTATCTTGTACCTCATTGGTACAAATTGGCATAATTATGCTCTAATTGTATCTTGAGAGAAAAGCTTCATTTTAACAGGAACGGTGATATGTAGGAGGAACTAAGGTGGGAGGAGTACTGAGAGGAAGAGAAGGAGTAAGAAGAGGAGGAGAAGAAGGAGAGGAGAAGCTAGGTGATGAGAGAGAAAAAGAGGGGGGAGAAAGGGAGGCAGATGTTCATGTATCTCCACCACTCAAAGATAGTTGATATATCTAGGTTGGGTAGTGGGTTACACCTCTGATTGAGCAATACCAAACTTATAAAGCCTTAAATTAACAATTTTTTTAAAAATGTTTAAATGCAAAAAGGAAAAGAGCACATGGGATAGGGGTTTTCTAAGGGTGAGGGGAATGGGGAAAGGGGATGGCATCTGAAGTGTAAATAAAAAATCCAATAAAAAATAAAAGAAAAAAGAAAAAAAGAATGGCTACTCCAGCTTGTTTCTTGGGACTATTTTCTTGGAAGATTGTTTTTTATCCTTTTACTCTGAGGTAGTGTCTGTCTTTTTCACAAAGGTGCATTTCCTGTATGCAGCAAAATGCTGGGTCCTCTTTATGTATCCAATCTGATAGTTATGTCTTTTTATTGGAGAATTGAGTCCATTGATATTAAGAGATATTAAAGAAAATGAATGTTGTTTTCTGTTATTTTTATTATTGGCAGTGGAGTTATGTTTGTATAACTACCTTCTTTTAGGATTGGTGGAAGATTACTTTCTTGCTTTTTCTAGGTTGTAGTTTCCCTCCTTGTGTTGGGGTTTTCCACCAATTATCCTTTGAAGTGCTGGATTTGTGGTAAGATATTGTGTAAATTTGGATTTGTCATGGAATATTGTGGTTTCTCCATCAATATTAATTGAGAGTTTTGCTGGGTATAGTAGTCTGGGCTGGCATTTTTGTTCTGTTAGGGCCTGTATGATATCAGTCCAGGATCTTCTGGCTTTTATAGTCTCTGGTGAGAAATCTGGTGTAATTCAGGTAGGTCTGCCTTTATATGTTACTTTGCCTTTTTTCCTTACTGCTTTTAGTATCTTCTCTTTGTTCTGTATATTTGATGTTTTGATTATTATGTGACGGGTGATGTTTGTTTTTTGGTCTAGTCTATTTGGGGTTCTGTAGGCTTCTTGTATATTTAAGGACATTTCTTTCTTTAGGTTTGGGAAGTTTTCCTCTATAATTTTGTTGAAGATATTTACTGGCCCTTTAAGTTGGGAGTCTTCTCCTTCATCTATACCTATTATCCTTAGGTTTGGTCTTCTCGTTGTGTCCTGGATTTCCTGGATGTTTTGTGTTAGGAGCTTTTTACATTTCATATTTTCTTTGACCGTTGTGTCTATGTTTTCCATGGTATCATCTGTGTATGAAATTGTCTCTTTTATCTCTTGTATTCTGTTGGTGATGCTTGTATCTATGACTCCTGATCTTTTTCCTAGGTTTTCTATCTCCAGGGTAGTCTTCCTTTGAGATTTCTTTATTGTTTCTACTTCCATTTTTAGATCCTGGACAGTTTTGTGTAATTCTTTCACCTGTTTGGTTGTGTTTTCTTGCATTTCTTTAAGGGCTTCTACCTGTTTACCTTTGTTCTCCTCAAATTCTTTGAGAGTGTTGTTTATGTCCTTTTTAAAGTCCTCCATCATCATCATGAGAAGTGATTTTAATTCTGTGTCCTGCTTTTCTGGTGTGATGTGGTGTTCTGGACTTGCTATGGTGGGAGAACTGGGTTCTGGTGATGCCAAGTAACTTTGGTTTCTGTTGTTTATGTTTCTGCACTTGCCTTTTGTCATCTGGTTAGCTCTAGTGCTACCTGCACTCACTGGTTCTGACTGGAGCCTGCCTTTTCAGTTATCTTGCTTGTGTCAGAACTCCTCAGGGTTCAAATGTCTCTGTGATCCTGTTTTCCTGAGCTCCAACTGTTCTGGGTACAGTGGTTCCTCTAGGATATCTCAGGATATGGTGTCTCCATGGTAGCAGACCAGCTAGGTGTCTGCTGCTCTAAATCCAGCATCTCCTCTAGGATGTCTCTGGATAAGATGTCTTCATGTGAGCAGACTGACTAGATGTTCACTGTTCTGAGTGTAGTGGCTCCTCTAGGATGCCTCAGGATATGGTGTCCCCTGTTCTGAGGTCAGTGGCCTCTCTAGGATGTCTCCTGATGCGCTTGCCACATGAGAGCAGACCAGCTGGGTGTCTGCTCCAGCCACCAGGATCCAGGCGAGGGGCAGAAGGGAAGTGGTATTCTGCAGGTGTGGGGTTTGGGTGCCAGGTGTGCCCTGGGGGCTCCCTGCTGCCAGTTGTGCCTCTGGGGCATAGGGCAGTGGGCGAGTGATCCTACCTGGAGCTCTGAGGGCAGTGGCATCTCTAGGATGTCTCTGGACTTGATTACCACACGGGAGCAGACTAGCTGGGTGTCTGAATCAGCCACCAGGATCTGGGCGAGAGGAGGAAGGGCAAGGTTATTCATTTGTAGGCATAAGTAACCAAAATTGCTAAAGAAGAGGAGGCCACATATTTAGGAGGGGGACTGACTGCTGGAAACATGAAAGGGATGATTAGGAAAGAAAAAATTATGTAATTATACTTTAATTAAATGTAAACATATAAAAAATTATAAGTTACAAAAACAAATCGCCAAAAATGTGTTTTATCATATACCTGGACTAGATTCAAGACTCTGTAAATATATCTTAGATTTATAGAAGAACATCAATAGGATGTTGCTTTAAGGGTATATAAGGTTAAGACTAAACAATGAAAACTTTGACAATTTTGGATTACAAGCTCATACCCTCACAGTTAATGTTTAGGAGAGATGAGGTTATATAACTATATTATAATTAAATAAAAACGTATAAAAAAGAAATTGCCAATTACAAAAACAAATTACTGAAAATGCCTCTTTATATTTCTGGAGTAGAGACAAGACTCTGTAAATACGTCTTAGATTTATGGAAGAACATGAATAGGATATTTGCTTTAAGGATATTTAAGCTTAAGACTAAACAATGAAAACTTGACAATTTAGGATTAAAAGTCTGAACCCTTACACTTACCTAGGAGTGGGAATGGAGTTTCCTCCTTGCCAAAAAAGAACCACAGCTGGTAATCCTCCTCAACATTCTGAGAAACAAAAGAACCAAGAGTCACAAAGAACCTTTCCCACTTGAAATGCACACTTCCTTTCCATTTCTATGTCTCTAATGTTAAAAATATTGTGGCCTTCAGAATTCTGCTCTAAGAGGTGGCTCTAACTGTCACTAGAAGTTAAAAACCAGTGAATTCAGAGGTCCTTTTCCTCACTGAGTCTACAGAAACACGTGTCCCTGCCTTCTTTTTTCTGGTACTCAGAGATATAAGTAGACCCAACACAATATAGCTGTCATTATTTTGTAACACTAGGATTGTTTTTTTAAATTACTTCATTCTCTGTTCCTAAGAAAGAAAACTGCAAACCAAGATCTTGCACTTGCTTCCCTATACTCTTAGGACAACACTGAACTTTACCTTCACATCTCCTAGTCTAGATAAATCATTCCTCTAAGAGCTACACATCCACCATGACTACGATGGGTGAGCACAGAAAACCTTGAAAGCCTTCTAATCTCAGGAAACCTGAGCAAAAGAGATGAAGACCAGAGAGTTCAGGAGGAGACTGGAACTTAAGATCAGTGTCTGATTTCTTCAGAGATGCTCCATAGAGAGAAAAGACAGAAATTTGACCTGGAAAAACAGAGCAGATGCAGAAAACAAGTTCTACTGAGCTCCTGTCCACAGCCTAAGACCCATTTAAAATGTGCAGATGTAAATTACATGAAATCTACTGAATTATATCATAGTTCCATTGGACAGGCAAGAACATGCCCTAAAAAGTATTATTGTTTATTAATACAATAAGTAGTTTTGATTCCTAATTTTAATTATGGATTTGTTTTCAGAGTAAGGACTGAATTAAAAAAAAACTAGCAAGTATGGCTTCACACAAGAACATGCAAATACGTACACACACATGTACAAATACATACACACATGTACAAATACATACACACACATGTACAAATACAGAGATAGAGAGACAGAGACGAGGACAGAGAATAAACATACCCAAAGGTGTTGCAGGAAGGAAGCAAGATCTAATATTTTCTTCTTCTGTAACATACTAATTAAAATGAAATTGGAATACCACAAATCATGTACAAAAACATGACCAAAAAATGACTTTTTAAAATAGTGCTTTTCTTGCTGGTGAGACATTTACACACAAAAAATAATTCACATATGTGAATAAGGTGATCATTTTATTGTCAGCCAGTGTACCCAAGGATAACCCACTGACTCCCTTCCAATTCTTACAAAGAAACATGCATACTGCATGATGTATATCAATGTAAAGATGTCTGCTATGAAACATAAAAATGTTTATCTTTAGAAAATAGCCTCTTTTATTAGACTCACATATAGGAGTGATTAATCATTCAATGTACATTAATGGTTCTGAGGTTTCTAAGGAACTTATTCATACCACTCTGACTAAATTTAAACATAAATCTTAAAGATTATGCTGTAATGACAAGGAATTTTCACAGTGCGAATTCCATATTAAGAATGATACTGCAGCTGGGCGGTGGTGGTGCACGCCTGTAATCCCAGCACTTGGGAGGCAGAGGCAGGCGGATTTCTGAGTTCGAGGCCAGCCTGGTCTACAGAGTAAGTTCCAGGACAGCCAGGGCTACACAGAGAAACCCTGTCTGGAAAAAAACCAAAAAAAAAAAAAAATGATATTGCAAAGTAGTTTTTAATGAGGTGAATGACATTCTCTTTCATGAAATGATTCAGTCATCTGGACCTTTCTCTTTTTCCCTTGGATTCCTCAAACATGGCTTTGTCTACTACCAAAAATGACATGCATGTTCAGCAGCTCCCTCACAGTCTGAAGATTAATATGCTGCAAAGTAAAACGTGTGCAGGCAAATGACCTAAGTGGGTAGGGAGAGATGGCTCAGCAAGTGAAGGTGCTTGCCCCGAAACCTGGAAATCTGAGAGAACCAAATTCATAAAATTGGCCTTTCCACCCATGTCTACCTACAGATCACACACACACACACACACACACACACACACACACACACACACACACACACACTAAAATGAGTGAGTGAATAATTAAATGGTTGACAACAATGGTCTCTTTGAAGCAGCAGCCAACTCTTTTCCAGTTAATTCAAGCATCTTGAGTTGGATGTTCAGGACCAAATCTCAGGGCATATTAGTCTCGTCAATTGTTATAACTAAAACTGCACAGCAAACATGTCATTAAGCATATTACTGAGGTTGAATCCTCAACAAATAACTTAGTATAGGAAAGGAAGTAATAGTAAAGAAAATACAGAAAGAACAGACCAAAAATTCATCTGAAAATTGATATTTACAATGTTATGCAACATTTTGGGGTATATAAACATGTGTGAAAACATTGCATAGATGTAAGTATACTCATGCATAAGTCTTTTTGTGCCTTGTGTTTGACCATATACATGGTTTCATTGTGCTAGAGATCATATTCACATGAAATTTCACCCAAAAATACAAGAACAATGACTATACATAGACTAATGTAATGTTATCTGCTTGTGCTTCTTCAAGTAAAGATGAAAGAATGGGAAACTGATGCCCAGAACAATCAGGTATCTGACAGTGATGTTCATACAGATGCTAAGTATGAATGGACCACATATAAAAAATTAATTTTTAAGAAAAAAGATATTTTGAGTCACTCACAGGTACTTCCAGCAACAGCTGTGACCTTTTCACTATATCATCCACTGTGTCCAAATGTGTTGTCATTACACTGAAAGGCTGAACAAGAAGAAAAAAAGAACATGACCGATTAACAGTGTAAAATCCCTTGATTTAAAGAGTTATTCACCTATTTTATTACTACACCATGAAACCAATGAAAACTGGAAAAAAAGAAACTGAAGAAAATTACAAACACAAGCATATAGAAGCATGAGACTCAATTATGATTTTTTTCTTTCATATAGCCTAAGGCCAATAAGAAGTTTTTCAGTATAGTGGATATCACTATCAACACCTGGGGTATTCAAAATATAGCAAGCTGCTGCCTATGCCTCAGCTGGTAAAACTGCTTTCCCCAAGCCTGATGACCTGAGTTGAAATCCAGGGAAGCACTTGCTAGAAAAAGAGAACCAACCCTGGTGTCTTCTGAACAGACACACACACACACACACACACACACACACACACACACACACACACACAGAGAGAGAGAGAGAGAGAGAGAGAGAGAGAGAGAGAGAGAGAGATTGATTTATATAAGACATACACCAATACACAAACCAATGTTACATTTACAGCTAAGCAGTAGTTATATAAAAGGATATTCTTAGTCTTCGGAGATTGATAAGCATTAAAGAGCCATGGTGCATATAGCAACACACACACACACGCACGCACACACACACGCACATGCACACGCACACGCACATGCACACACACACACACACACAGAGGGAGAGAGAGAGAGAGAGAGAGATTGATTTATATAAAACATACAACCAACACACAAACCAATGTTACATTTACAGCCAAGCAGTAGTTATATAAAAGAATATTCTTAGTCTTAGGAGATTGCTAAGCATTAAAGAGCCATGGTGCATATAACAACACACACACATACACACACACACACACACACACACACACACACACACACGTGAATGTTACGAAACAGGTGAATATGGTAGTGTATGCTATTGAGTTATCCATTGTAATGAGTTATACTTTTATGTATGTATATAATGTACATAATCATGTCTACCTAAAGATAAAATATTTAAGAGTAAATGCCATTTAAGAGATAGCAAAAATTCCACATAAACACCAAAAATATATACATTCTATTCTGTAGCCCACAGATGCTTCTCTGAATGCAATCATACAAAGGGGCATTAAACAAATGTCCAGAAACTCAATGTATCCTATCTGACCATACTCAGATCAGATTTTTAAATGAATAGCAAACAAATCCCTAGTAACTACAAAAACTCATGAAAATTAAATAACTCACAATTGAATGCTGAATAATTCAAAGAAGAAATCAGGAAACCTTGGGAGTAATTGAAAAGTAAAACACAGGACAATAAGACATATGGAACACACTGAATGCAATTCTAGGAGGGAAATTTATAGCTCCAATTGCATAAGAAAAAAATAAGGAGGGCACAAATAAGTAACTTAATTATATGACCCCAAAATTACAAGACTAGCTCTAACCCAAGACCCAGTTATACTACTCCTAGGCCTATATTCGAAAGATGTCATACTACACCACAGGACACTTGCTCAATTAGGTCCATATCAACTTTATACATAATAGCCAGAAACTGGAAACTACCTATATTTTCCACAACTGAAGGATGGATAAAGAAAATGTAGTACATCTACACTATGGAATATACTCAGCTTAAAAAAAAATCATGACATTTGCAGCCAAATGGATGAAACTACAAAATATCATCCTGTGTGAGGTTACCCACTCCCAGAAAGACACTCAAGTTATGTACTAACTTATGAGTGAACATTAGCCATAAAGTATAGGATAACCTGGCTAGAATCCAAAGACCCAAAAACACTAAATAGTAAGGATCCAAGGGAGAATGTGTAAATCTCACTCAGAAGGGAAAACAAAATAGTCATTGGAGGTGGATGGAGGAAGGGTACTGGGTGGGAGAAGGGACACGGAGGGGCACAGGGGTGAGGAGAAGGTAGGAGAGAGTTGGAGTTAGAAATCGGGGTGGGGGTCTCTAAGACAAGCTGGAGACCTGGGACTGGGAAGGCTCTTTATGGGCATGACTCTAGCTGAGACTCCTAGCAGCTGGGGATATGGAGACTGAAGTGGCCATCTTCTGAAGTCAGGCATGACTTCCAGTGGAAGGAAGGGGACATCAACCGACTTATAAAACCTTTAACCCCAAATTTGTCCTGCCTACAAGATGGGCAGGGCTAAAGATGCAGCAGAGATTGAAGAAACAGCCAAGAATAACAGGCTCAACCTGAGACCCATGGGATAGAGTGACACTATTAGTGGCACTCTTGCTGTGCTTGTAGACAGAAGTCTGTATAGGACAGAACCAAGGCAAACATTATCCAAAATAAAAAACAAAACAAAAACAAAGAAAATCAATTAAGGACAAAAACTGCAGGCTGGCCACCACCCACATTGCTTTTCAATATAGTGCTGAACCGCTAGGTGGAGCAATCACACAAGAGAAAAAAATTAGGGGCATTCAATAGAAAAAAATCCCCAAATGTAGATGATATATGATTATATACATAAGAGATCCCCAAAAGTCCACCATAAAAGTGCTAGAAATTATCAACCATTATAGCAAAGTGGGAGAATGCAAAAGCAATGTAAAAATGAGTGGCCTTTCTATACACCAAAAGCAAACATGCGGGAAAGAGATCGTGTTCATTCCCAGTTTCCCCTTCGTACCACCAGCATCCTTCTGTTACCCCCATTAGAGCTTTTTTCTTTCTTTCTTTCTTTCTTTCTTTCTTTCTTTCTTTCTTTCTTTCTTCTCTCTCTCTCTCTCTCTCTCTCTCTCTCTCTCTCTCTCTCTCTCTCTCTTTCCTTTCAGTAGTTATGTCAAGTAACGTATTCACATCTCAAGATTTGGAGCCAGGGACCACAGATGAGAGAGAACGTGCAGTTTGTCTTCTGGGTCTCTGTTCTGATCTCCTTTATTGGGTTTATCCCAAGATATTTGAGATGCAATGTTTCCCTGATCTCAATAGTGGCACTTGCATCTTGGCAGTAAGCAAGATGGACTCAAGGTTTACCAGGAAAATCATGTTTGGTACAATAAACCTAGTCAATTACATGTGGTTCCTGAGTCATAGAACTTAGAGAAGTACTACTCTCCTAAACCAGCATAATTCCTAACTATACTTTAAATACTTATCCTTAAAATTACAGGTAAATGAAGATCTTACACAGAAATTTAATATCAAGAATTAAATAAACATTTTTGAAGAGATAATAGGGATAACTAATCAGGATGTAAGCACTTACAATTTAGAAAAATAAGCAATTCCAATGATTAATGTCTGCCCAGGCATAAAGGTTTTATAAGAACACCAGTAAATCCTCAGCTTATTGTCATTTGGCATCAGCCATTTTGCTATACCTGCATACTGTAGGTAACATGGCTTATTCTTGTTTCATCTTCATCAGTATTTTTTTTTATATAGGTAAAGTCACATTATATACAAGAAATTTTTTCTGTGGCATTGACTAATCTTTCAATGTCCTCTCATTTCTCTAATTCTTCCTCTTCTCATTCCACTTCTCTTCATTCTTCTACCAGCTTTTTCTCCTTGCCCACTTCTTTTGCTGAATTGATCATCACTATACAATGTTACTTTCAGTCTTATAGACAAATACAGTGTTTGAGACTAGGATATCCTCTGTAAATATCTCAAATGCCTTACTCATCCTGTGGTACTTCTCCTTGTATGATTAACGGATCTGATAAAAGTCAACAAAATGACAAAATATACTAAATAAATTTTATATTTAAGTGTGTCAGTGATTAATTTTTAAGGCAAATATATAGATTCAGATCAAATAGGAAAAAAACTGATTTGGAAAAAAACAGGGTAAGTTCTGTAAAAGAGAGAGTTGACTTGGGTTGTGACATTTAGGAAGCTGTTCCAGTTCTCAAACCTTCCTGCTTGCCTGAGTGAGAAAGACAATACAGTACATGAGCAAGAAGCAGCAGTTGTTTTGAGTGTGCATGGTAAAGTGCCCTTTCTTGACAGTAATATTATCTTCCAGAGTAATCCTTGACCAACATGAAGGTAGAAGAAGAGCAAATTAAGAGGATGGCAGCTTTAGAAACAGTGATCACGGGATTGTTTAAGAAATTTTTTTTATTGCCTTGCTTGTTCTTTGACTATTTGTGTTTATTGTTGTGCTTGCTCATTGACTATTTGCATCTATTGTATTGCTAGATCCTCAACCTAGAACTGACCTTAATACTTGCATGTAATTAAAGTGTATAAAAGCAAAAAGGAGGAGTGGGAATGGGAAAGGGGGGGGGTTATATGAGAAGAAATGGGGAAAGGGAAAGGCATCTGAAATGTAAATGAATAAAATATCCAATAAAAAGCATAAACATATAAAAACAAAAGAGGATGGCAGCCACCACCTTCACAAACAAAATAGGCTAGTGCTGTTGCCTCTCAGAGGTTGAAGGTTAAGTTTGTGATGCTAAGAACTGTACACAATTTAGAAACAGAACTGCAAAGATTTAATGTGGATCTGACCTACACTCCTTCATGTGGTTTAACATTCACAGTATCAGACATTCACTGAGTGTGCCATTTTTAATAGGATTATTTGATTGTCTGGATTCAAATTTCTTGAGTTCATTGTAAATTTTGGATATTAGCCCTCTATCAGATGTAGGATTGGTAAAGATCTTTTCCTAATTTGTTGGTGGCCATTTTGTTTAATGACAGTGTTCCTTCCCTTACAGAAGCTTTGCAAGTTTATGAAGTCCCATTTGTCAATTCTTGATCTTAGAGCATAAGCCATTGGTGTCCTGTTCAGGAACTTTTCCCTGGTCCCATGTGTTCGAGGCTCTTCCCCTCTTTCTCTTCTATTAGTTTCAGTGTGTCCGGTTTTACATGAAGGTCCTTGATCCACTTGGGCTTGAGTTTTGTACATGGAGAAAAGAATGGATTGATTTGCATTTTTCTACATGCTGACCTTCAGTTCAACTAGTACCACCTGTTGAAAATGATGTCTTTTTTTTTCCCACTGGATGGGTTTAAAGCCTTTGTCAGAGATCAAGTGACCATAGGTAAACAGGCTCATTTCTGGGTCTTCAATTCTATTCCATTGATCTTCTTGCTTATCTATCTACCAATACTATGCAGTTTTTATCACTACTGCTCTGTAGTACAGCATGAGGTGATAGATGGTGATTCCCCTAGAAGTTCTTGTATTGTTGAGAAGAGTTTTTGCTATCCTGTTTTTTTTTTTTTTTGTTACTCCAAATGAATTGGAAATTTTCTCTTTCTATCTGTGAAGAATTGAGTTGAATTTTGATGAGAATGCATTAAATAAGCAGATTGCTCTTGGCAAGATGGCCATTTTGACTATATTAATCCTGCCAATCCATAATCATGGGAGATCTTTTCATCTTCTGAGGCCTTCTTTGATTTCTTTCTTCAGGGACTTGAAGTTCTTGTCATAAGGATCTGTCACTTGCTTAGTTAGGTTCACATCATGGTATTTTATATTATTTGTGACTATTGTGAAGGGTGTCATTTCCCTAATTTCTTTTTCAGCCTACTTATCCTTTAAGTAGAGGAAGGCTACTGATTCATTCGAATTAATTTTAATCCAGCAACTTGGCTGAAGTTATTTATTAGGTTTAGAAGTTCTCTGGTATAAGTTTTGGGGTCACTTAAATATACTATCATATCATCTGCAAAAGTGATATTTTGACTCCTTCCTTTTGAATTTGTATCCCTTTGGTGTCTTTTTGATGTCTAATTGCTGTGGCTAGGACTTTGAGTACTATATTGAATAGACAGGGAGAGAGTGGACAGCCATGTCTAGTCCCTCTTTTTAGTGCAACTGCGTCAAGTTTCTCTTCATTTATTTTCATGTTGGCTACTAGTTTGCTGTATATTGCTTTTACTATATTTAGGTATGGGCCTTGGATTCCAGTTCTTTCAAGATTTTTACCATGAAGGGGTGTTGAATTTTGTCAAATGTCTTTTTAGCATCTAGTGAGATGATCATGTGGTTTTTTTCCTTTGAATTTTTTTTATATAGTGGATTACATTGATGGATTTCTGAATATTGAACTATCCCTGTATTCCTGGAATAAAGCCTACTTGATCATGGTGAATGGTTGTTTTGATGAGTTTTTGGATTCAGCTTGCTAGAAATTTTATTGCATCAATATTCATAAGGAAGAGTGGTCTGACATTCTCTTTCATTGTTGCACCTTTGTGTGGTTTGGAATGAGCATAATTGTGGCTTCATAAAATGAAATGGGTAGTATTCCTTCTGTTTCTATTTTGTGGAATAGAGAATTGCTTTTAGATCTTCTTGGAAGGTCTAATAGAATTCTGCACTATAACCATCTGGTCCTGGGCTTTTTTGTTTGGGAGACTTTTAATGACTGCTGCTATTCCATTCAGGGTTATAGGATTATTTAGATGGTTTATCTGATCCTGATTTAACTTTGGAACCTGGCATCTGTCTAGAAAATTGTCCATTTCATCCAGATTTTCCAGTTTTGTTGAATATAGGCTTTGTAGAATCACAGTCTGTCTGGTCTCCATTCTTTGTGTCCATCCTCACTCTCTCTCTTGCTGAACCCCAACCTGCAGACTGGAGCAGCTTGAGGCAGTGCAGGCTCTAAAAGTTTAGCCCTCAAGGCTTTTGGCAGTGTGGGTTCCAACACTGACAGAGTGGTCCATGACATTTCTGGCCCCCAAACATGGGGTAGTGCCTTCTCAACATCTGGTTATTTTTAGTGCTATCTTTACTCACTTTCTCTGACTAGAAGCTGTCTGTCCTGTTATATTGGCTGTGTCAGAACTCCTCAGAGTCCAGCTGTCTCTGTGATCCTGTGATCCTGAGACCCTGGTTGTGATAGATCCTGGAACTCAGCCTGCTTCTTGCCTCCTGAAACCCTGGTGTGCCCAAGCTCCTGAGATCCTGTGATCTCATTATCTTATGTTCCTATGTGTTAGAGCTCCTGTGAGTCAAGCCTACTCTGGGCTTGTAGAGGTTGGGTATAGACCTGAAGCCTTAGGGCTGCTCCAGACTCAGGCACAAACAGAAAAATTTCCTCAGTTTCTGTTGCTACATCTCCCTATTCATTTCTGATTTTGTTCATTTGTTTACTGTCTTTCTGCCTTTATACTAGTTTTGCTAAAAGTTTGTCTATATTGTGGGTTTTTCTCTATGAAACATGCCTTGATTTATTGATTCTTTGTATTATTCACTTTGTTTCTAATTGACTGATTTCAGCTCAAGTTCAACTATTTTTTGATATCTACTCCTCTTGGTTATATTTGCTTGTTTTTGTTCTAGAGCTTTCAGGTATGCTGTTAAGTAGCTAGTATACTCCATTTCTTTATAAAAGCATTTAGTGCTATGAGCTTTTCTCTTAGCACTGCTTTCATTGTGTTCCATAAGTTTTGGTATGTTATACCTTCATAGTTACTGAATTTTTGGAAGTCTTCAATTTCTTTATTTCTTTCCTGAGCAATTATCATTGAGTAGAGAGTTGTACAGTTTCCATGAGTATGTGGGCTTTCTGCTGTTTCTCTTCTTTTTGAAGTCCAGGCTTATTCCATGGGGATCTGATAAGATGCAATCTTTTTTTAATCTGTTCTGATTCGTGTGTGTGTGTGTGTGTGTGTGTGTGTGTGTCTAATTATTTTGTCAGTTTTAGAGAAGGTTCTATGTGGTGGTGAGAAGCAGTGTTTTGGTGAAGGGTACTATAAATGTCTATTATGTCGATTTGGTCCGTAACACCTGTTAATTTCATTGTTTCTCAGTTAGTCTACTTTTGATGACCTGTTTATCTGTGAGAGTGGTGGGTTGCAGTCCACTACCTTCATGGTGTAGGGTTTCATGTGTGATTTGAGCTTTAGTAATGTTTCTTTCATGAATATGGTTGCCTGTAAGCTTCTTGTTAATTTATAGCCATCTCATTTTGAAGGGGTTGGGGGATAGCAGGGCTAGGGAATTTGTTTTCTATACTTTTGTTGGAGATATTTTCTGGTATTTACTTCTGGGAACCATCAACATTCCTATTCCTATTATTCTTATTCTTATCCTATTCCTATTATTTTTAGTTTTAGTCTTTTCATGTTATCCTACATTTCTTGGATGTTTTGAGTGAAAACGTTTCTTTGATTGGTGCATTAATTTCTTCTGTTGTATCTTCTATGCCTGAGATTTTCTCTTGCATCTCTTGTATTCTGTTGTTGATGCTTGAGTATGTAGCTCCTGTTCTCTTTTCTAGGTTTTGCATCTCCAGACTTGTCTCCATTTGTGTTTTTTTATTGCTTTGATTTCCATCTTAGGTCTTGAACTGTTTGATTCATTTCTTTCACTTGTTTGATTTTATTTCCCTCTACTTTTTTAAAGGGATATATTCATTTCCTCTTAATGGCTTCTACCTATTGGATAGAATTTTTCTATATTTCTATAAGGGACTTTTTAAAATCTCTGTTTAAAGGGCTCAATCATCTTCATAAGATGAGATTTAGGGTTGTAGTCTTTTCTTCAGGTATGTTAGGATATCCAGAGCTTGGTATATGTCACTGGGAGAGCTGGGTTGTAAAGATGCCATATTGCACCGGCTTCTACTTATTGTGTTCTTGTATGTACTTTTAGTCATCTTGGCCATCTCTGGTATTGGCTGGCCGGGTAGTCTGTGGGAGTAAAAAGCCTCTGAGACTGGCTTTCTCAGATTTCAGCAAGCCTCCACAAAGGCAGGCAAAGCTATGGGGTGGGGAGTGTGGTGCTGATCCATGACTGTAGTTAGAGGTTTAGAAGCGAAGGAAGATGAAAGGCTGAAAGGGAGAGATAAATATTGCAAGTCCAGCTCCATTTTTAAACACTTAAAATTATCTGTTTCACCCATTCAATTAAGGATAAATTCATATGACAATTATTGGAAATTGTAATTCTTTTAAAATTTAAACTTTTTTAATGTGTATGAAAATTTTGCCATTATATTACTGTTTGTCACCTGGGTGTCTTGTGTCTTGTGAAGCCAGAAGAGGAAGAAATAAGATCCCTTTGAACTGGAGTTGAGCCATCATGCTGAGAATCAAACTTGGATCTTTTAAAATGGCAGCAAGTATTGTTTGGTGCTGAGCTACTGCTTCTACTCTGGATACACTGTTGTGTTTTTCTTTAATCACATGTTATGTGGAGGTCAGGCAACAAGCAGATAGAGTTGGTTATGTCCTTCTACCATATTGGTCCCAAGGTTCAAACTCAGACCATTAGGATTGACATCAGGTGCCTTTACCCATCTTACCAGCCCAAGTTTTACTATGTAGCATGTGATTCTTTTTAGACACATTTTGAAGATCGTGAGCAATCACAGCAGAGGAAAGAGAATTATCTTCACTTGAAAATATCAGAATTAAAATACAGAATCAAAGACATGAAATCTAAGCTCTGTAGAGCCGAAGCTCATGAAAATTTTGTCAGATTAAAGCTAGGAGCATACCAGCAATGCTACCATGAACAGCGAAAGGTTACAGCATCACTATCAGAACAAATAAAGAAGTAAGTCAAACTGATTCCCAGAAAATAGAATATTGATAAATTTGATGGTAACCCAAATATTTAGTGCAGAGATCTTCATGAAATCAATAGGAAGTAAATGACAAGTCGACGTGATTTCACAAAATAACAGCAGTAAAATAACTTCCCTTTAAAAAAACCTGGAGAACAGGTAACATTTATTCTTTTGCTTTCTTCTCTCAATATTTTCTTAAAATAAAGCTGACATGTTAAGATTTGAGCTAAGTATAGATATAGCTTTCCAATTAATACAGTTCTCTTTTTATATTTTTTCTGTCAATATTCATTTAAATAGACACATTGACAGGTTCAAGTATGTAAGTGGCAAGTACAAATAATCCCATGCAGTTCTAGTACCTCTCCTCTGCTACTGGGTGAATTAACTCTGACTGTGACCTTCAGAGTTATCTTGATGTAATCTGCAGTCTGTTTTTTACTTTGACAGTTTTTTACTTTACCTAAAACCATGCTGGTGAATGATAAAGTATGATCTGATACATTTAAATGTGAGGCAGGTTCTTTTATAGGATATTCCATTTACTTTTATGGCCATTTGAAAAGAAAAGTCTTTTTAAAATGCATTTAGGAACCAAAGAGATATGTATATGACATATTTGTCTTTTTTTAGTGCTCCTAAACTGCAGAAAGACTGTGCCAGGCTCATTGCAAAGAAAGAGCTACTTACACATCCACACACCAGGGCAGTGCACATCTCAGAAGAAACTGGTATTTCACATCTTCATCACCATATTGGATTCAGTGGAAATCTTACTCCAAGTTTGGGGACATCAAGACTCCAGCATAGAGTGAGAGCTTGCAGGCCTAGCTTGCCAAAGTTGGTCACAGATTCCATTTTCTCCAGAGTCTCTTGTTTCTGCAGGCCTACTTTCAGTTCTATCTGCTGAATTACGTGATTTTTTTACTTAAGAGTGAAAGTGATCTCTGTTATTACAAAGAGGAAACTTTTAAACCCCCTCTCTCTGTGCTGGTTTTCCCTTTTATTTTTACTCATCTTGTTTCCCTATCCTTTTTAAATTGGGTCTTTGAAACATTTTCTAAATTTTGATCATATTAACATCTTCCCCAACTCCTTCTATATCCATCCCCACTTTTCTACCTACACAACTTAGTGTCCTCTAAGAAAATTCCATCAATCCCAATTTCTGATGTCCACACACATGTCTATAATGACATGACCACATCCCCATTACCCTCTCCAACTCCCCAATCTTCCTCAACCTATACACTCACACTTTCATGACTTTCTTCATAATCCACCATGTCCAGCTAATGTTGCTCATACATGCATGGGTATGGAGCCCCATATAATTATTAAGCACTCTAAGATTTTAACATGTCTGTCTGTCTGTCTTTCTTTCTTTCTGTCTGTCTATTTCACTGGGGGGAGGCTACGGTTTCTCCATGTATCCCTGGCTATACTGGAGCTCACTTTGTAGACCAGGCTGGCCTGGACCTCAGAGATTGACTTGCCCCTGCTCACCAATGCTGAGACTAACCTTTATAGATATGCATCATTTGTCACTGCCTGGCTACAGTTCTAGGAGTTCTTATTTTTTTATATATACTTTTAAAATTCATTCCAGAAATTTAACTATATTGATATGTTTTAAATTTGCTCGTGATAAATCAAATTTAAATTCACTTAAGATAATTATACAAACTAAATTTTAGAAAAAAAATTGACCACTTTTATCCAAAATTATGGAATAAAATATTTGACTTAGTTTTAAAAAATTTATTCTTTGAAAAATTCATGCATGTATACAATGTATCACAATCATATCCAGTCCTCACTCTCTCTCCCTCACAGCCCACATCACCTCTCCCTCCCAACTTCATGTCGTCCTTTTAAAATTATGTATTTATTCATGTTAAAATTCTTTTAAATTTGATATGCCTTCTTAAAATTTTACTGTACTTCTGACCTATCCCTTAAGTTTAGAACTCAACAGTAAGTGACAGATTGACTTCCAAACACTATTATACATGATGTTTTAATTTAGATTGTTGACGTTAATACCTTCTTATGAATCCTAGATATTATCACTAGATAAATGTTAACTTGTATTAAGGTTATTTTTTCTAATTTTCTAAATAAAAATATGACTTAAATGTTTATTTCCCTTGTGATCTTTTATCTCAGATTTCTGTTTTCATTGTGACTTTGGCCCAGGGTTACTCTGATAGGTATTATTAAGTTTAGAAATAGTAGAATGATTTCCAGAGATACTTCTGTCATTTTAGCCATTTCCTTTTTGTTTTAAAATGATGGATCACAGACTTCATGGCCAAAGTCCTTTTAAAGTAATCTTTTAGTAGAATATATTATTTGGCTCTAGGTTCTATTTTGGAAAGGAGAATGCTGATGTATACTATATTCTTCCTGCTTTTCTGTCCATTATTCTATCAGTATTACATAGGTAATACTGAAATTTTAAGTGATTCCAGAATTTGTGTTACTTTTTCTGAAGTTGCATTTGGGACATCTACATTTTAATATTGCATCCATTATTAACAGAATATTTTATTGATACAAACAAATCTCATTATGGCTCAAGCAAATTTTGCTCAGTTGTGTACGTTGGCCAGCCGACCAAGCTCAGCTCTTGGGCTAAAGATATGGCTCATTTGGATGAAGCACTTGCACATTATCATAACCTCACCCCCACACAGTGAATACTGTGCTTGCATGCTCTATAGAATTCTATGCTATTACTCTCTTCTCTTACTTACATTTAGTATGTATTTCCCATGGAGAGTATCTATTCTGATTTTTTTTAAATAGATTTTTCATGTGAGTTTGTGTATGTGTCTTTATGAGTGTATGAACACACTCATGAAGTGTGTGGGTGAGTGCCCTCAGAAGCCACAGCATGGTATTGGGTCTATTGGATGTGGAGTTGCAGGCATTTGTGAGCAGCCTGATGTGTGGGCTGTAACTTACAATCCTTTCCTCATGACTGAGAAGTGAGCACTCCTAACAGCTTAGCTATTCCTCTAATCACTCCTCTATTTGGACCTTGATTTTCTACAGTCTGACTGATTCACTTTTAATACAGGAGTTTTTGTATATTATATGGATTAAAAACCTCAAATATTTACTTATTTAATATTTTGTGTATGAGTATTTTCCATAAATGTATGTATGTGCACAATGTGCATGCCTGACACCAAAGAATTCTGAAGAGAGCATCTGGTCACTTGGAAATAAAATTGCAGATGGCTGTAACCACATGTGTTCTGGGAACCAAATGTCCATCCTTTGTAAGTGCAATAACATGAATATAACCACTGAGTCATCTCAACAGACTCTATTAAATGATTTTTAAGTAAACATAAAATAATGTTTTCCTATGGAGTAAAAAAATCCTTAGTATTATTCATCTTTCCTCTCTTCCTCTCCCTTTGTATTGCCTTTCTTCTCCCTTCCCAGTTAAATCCACCCTTTCACTTTTACTATTTATCCATCCAGTGTACTAGCATTTGAGAGAGAGAGAGAGAGAGAGAGAGAGAGAGAGAGAGAGACCTTGAATATAGTTATCCCACATGTCATAATACCCACCCAAGAGCTATAGACTATTGGTTGTTGTCCAGGGGAATCAAAGACAACCCCATAAATAATATATCCTGTAATTGTTTCCCATGGTTGCTCCCCAGAATTAGAAGGTAAGGAGACGTTAAATGCTTAAGACACAGGACACCATAAAAAATGGATCTGAAAGGCCCCTCCTCAAAGAGTAGCTTTCATTCCACTGGAATGTGTTCTACAAGCTGCCAAAGGAGAGAAACAAGTAATATCCTGCCCAGTTACAAAACCTCCAAACCACAATTATCAGGCCACAGAGATAACCTCAATGCTGCATTGGTGGCATTTACATCTTGAGGGGTAACAAATAGCTGTTTAATTGCACTTAAAGCCCCACTCAGTTGGAGGGAAATCATACCTGGTAATTAAAATGCAGTCAACTCCCCACAGTTGGTGAGGTTATCGACCCTAAAAATGAACCTATTAATGCTACTATTCCAAAGCAGTGTAATTACTAACTGCAGCTTAAAGACTAATCTTTATACAATGAGAAAAGTATAGCTCTCACTTCTCCCCAGAAAAGACTTCTTCAGCAAATGGAGACAATTACAGAAATCCACACTGGTCAAAATTATAGGGGACAACTGGTGGGTTGGGTAATGCCCAACCCAAACTGATTTATCTACATCACAAACCCTATTACTAAGGTTCAGGTAGAACCTTAGAAGATGGGCAGAATGACTAGAAGTGCCAAAGGCCTATGAGGATGTCTCCCATGATGTAGTGTTTTCTATATATAATACAGAAGCTGAGTCCAAGAAACATCAAAAACACTGTTGCCTAAGTACAAGCTGCACAATGACAGCACCAGTGTCAGTGAGGATGGGTGAACTGTCAAGGCCCTGTGCCTGGATTAGAGTTACAAACAATGCTATGAGAGAGGAAAATGCCCTGAAAGTTTATCCAGTTCAAAGTCGTCAGATTTAAACAACTGAGCATATGAGCAGCAGTAAATGCATTAGGCGGGTACATATCACATCAGTAATGAAAAAAGGGAAGTCATGAGTTAGAGATATGGGTAGCAAGTGGGATGAGTTGGAAAGAGAGAACAAGGAGTGTTTATGATGTAAGTACAGTACTTTAGTATAAAATTCTCAAACCAAATTTCATAATTAAAATATCTTTTGTGTGCTGCTTCCTGCTTGTGTTTTACATTTCAGATTGTATGTTTTAAAGACCCTTGAGGAATCTGGACTTCTATGGTCTTGTTCTTATGGTTTGTTTACAATGTCAGAAAGTTCAACCTAGCATTTCTTCCCGACTGCCAAGGCAAGACCTTTCTCATTTTGCTATCCATTGGCCTTGGATTTGTGGATATGTTTAACTTGTGTAATGGGAGAACATATCTTTCCTGTCAGCTCGTGAGCATCAGGCATTTCCCTCCAAGTGATCAGTAGTCTCCCTCAACATCTGGTCATTTCTTGCATGTCTATATTATCCTTGCATACTCAAGGTGTTCCTGAAGAAGTTTAAGGGTTGTTCTTGCACTAGTGCCTCACCAGCACTCTTTTGTCTAATCCATCCAGATAGGTCTTGGCTGCACTTTGTTATGTTCTTTTGCCTTGGCTGGTGACAGATGCCAACAGAGCCTCACCACACACTGTAGAGTGACTGCCTTTCATCCTCTGTTTAAACTCTTCCTCACCATGTTTCCTTCTCAGGATACTATGTCTTCATCTGGGACATCTTCCTGGACCAACAGATTTGATAACATAACTATGTATCATCTCAACATTTGTGTGAAGTTACATTGTCTATACTTGTACTTCCCTGTCTCTTAGACTTTAAGCTGACTCAAAACAGATATATCTTCATTTTTATACTGAAAGTTTATTATAATGTATTTTAGTTTGTAGTTCCTCGTTACGCATGTACTAAGCATATGAATGTGCATCAAAATGGATATTGTTTTGTTATACTGAAATAACTCTTGTATTTTTTTCTGGTTACTCCACATCAGGTTCTTGTAACCTACTGGCGGTTTTCCATTCAACTTATGCGCATGAAAGACTTGTAAACATAAGCAGAATATTACCTGGAATTACTTACATATGAAAAAAATGTTCAGGGAGTTGTCAGAAGGAGAAGACAGGAAACCTCACCTAGAGATTTAAGGAGCATAATGATAAGAACTGTATCACTTGAGGTAGGGTATCTTGGCATTAAAGACATGTTTTATATGTTTCCATCATGCTACAGATGTATAGGGAGACTGAAGAGTTACTTTTAGAGTTTTGTAGGGAAGAGAATTTTTGAGTCCTGCAAATTGAGATCATACAAATGACACAAAGTAACCATAAATATTTTCATAAATAAATGTATATTCTTTAAAGTCATAGAAATCTCATTTTGTATTTAATTATTTGGTGGCATCATTAATGCTTCAGTCAACATCCCCAATGAAATACTTCTAAATGCCTAATATTTTACTAAGTTCTTCAGTACAGAAATGATTTAAAGTAAAGAATCTTTCACAACCCTTACCTCTGGCCTCATTCTTTGTGTTCTCACACATGGTAGGCAAGCATTCTACTACTGAGTTGTATTCCCAGTACTATTTTCTTCTTCTTATTATTTTTTCTCTTATAGGATCTTTTGCTAGTTCATTGATGATTTACACATGAGGACAAAGTGTTTTGGTTGCATTCACCCTACTCTCCTCAGATCTACTTTTACTACTGACTCTTACCCAGCTTTAAAGAATAATCTATACAATTTAACTTGTGCTGCCTATATACTTTTGTGTGTGGCCATCTACTAGAGTATATGAGGTCATGTTACTCATGGCTACACCCTTAAAGCCCTGATTATCCTCCCTAGTAGCCAATCCTCAACACTGGACTGCACCTCAGCCAGGAATGAGGCTTTTGTTATTTCTAGTTTTTAAAATAAGTGAAAAAATTTAGATTTTTTTTTAATTTTCATCTTGCTCTATAAAACTTTGATACATGTATATAATGTATCTTAGTTGTAATCAGTTTACACTCTCTGTTTCAACTTCCCCTGCCATGCCTACTATCATATCAGCCTTGCAATTTCATGTCCTCCTTTAGCAATTTTTTGTTTATTTAGAATTGTACATATCAGTTCATTAGGTGCGGTACATAGGTGTATTGGTGTGGGGTCCTCCACTTTGGCATGAGGAGTCTTTAACTAGATCAATAGGAAGCATAAATTAGTGGGCTAAATTAGTGCCTTTAGTGCATTAAAACTAATAGCTGCAATCTTTGAGATTGAATTTTGTCTGACTCAGTCTCCAAACTCATGGGTCATGAGATTTCTTGTGTGTGTGTGTGTGTGTGTGTGTGTGTGTGTGTGTGTGTGTATGTGTGTGTGTTTAAGAAAGAAAGTTTTCTACTGAACACCATCTCCAACTACATTTTTTCCTTAACATATATGAAATAAAAAGTAAAATGGAAAGTGATAACTAAATAACTTATTGAATATCTTTCACATATATACAAAATTTATTAATGTTGAAAGCACAAAGGACTATTCAATGTACCTAGGTATTAGTTGTTGTCTTCCTACAGGTTATTAAAATATTTTATAGATATATACTGTTTATAAAGGTTAATGGAAAGCATTAGAAACAGAAAAGACTGTAGGAATTATATTTCTTTAAAACCCTTTTGTTTTAGTAATGTGCAATATATGTCAGATAAAAACTGGAGGAAAGATTTTAGAGTAAATATATGTAAATTTATATGATTTTGGTAGGATAATTTATTGCTAGTGAATTTATAAAGTAGATTTGAAAAAAAATCTTACTTCTTTTTTTTTCCTGTTTTTACTTTGAAAACTAATTAAAATTCTTATGGTTTTCATCAGATTTAATTTAATGATATTTTCATTATCTTTCATAGATCGGTGAAACAGTAGAATTGTAAAATTTTATGTAATTGTAAAACTTTATGTAATTACATATAGTTTTATGCAAAACTATATGTAACTTAAATGACAGAACTATTAATAAAATGTATGAGAATACAGGCCCAATTTTAAAGTTAGAGATAATTAACTTCCTGTCTGCAACCACACTGAAGAGCAGCCTCCCTACCATGGGTACACCCAGAGACAGTGTGACCCCCAGAAATTCTGACACAATCAGGGTCCTAGGTGAGAACCCCTTTCCCCAATACCTGGCTTAACTGGGATCCCTCCTCATCCCCTGCCCAGGGGTTTAGAGGTTGCAGGACCTCCATACTGCTGGAGACACACTTTCCTTTTGGTCCACCACTACATGTGGAAGCACACTGCATGTTCCAGCCCTCCTACTACCCCACCCAGAGACAGCATGATCTAAGAAGGTCCATTAGGCTCACAGGAGAAACAGACTCCAGTCAGAGACAGCAAGGCCAGTTAACACCAGAGAAAACCAGTTGGCAAGAGGCAAGTGCAAGTACATAAGAACAGAAACCAGTGTGACTTGGCACCATCAGTTTTCCCACCACAGCAAGGCCTGGATATCCTAACACACATGGAAGGTAAGATTCTGACCTAAAATCACATCACATGAAGATGATAGAGGACCTTAAGGAGAGAAAATAAATACTTCCCTTAAAGAAATACAGAAGAACACAGATAAACACGTAGAGCCCTTAAAGTAGAAACACATAAATCCCTTAAGAGAAATACAGGAAAACACAATCAAAGAGGTGAAGGAATTGAACAAAATCATCCAAGATCTAAAAATGGAAATACAACCAATATAGAAATCACAGGGGAGACAACCCTGGAGAAGGAAAACCTAGAAAAGAGATCAGGAGTTCCAGATGTAAAAGCATTATCAACAGAATACAAAAGATAGAAGAATGTCAGACATAGAAGATATTGACAGAACTGTCAAAGAAAATAGAAAGTGCAAAAAGCCCTTAACTCAAAACATCCAGGAAATTCAGAACATAATGAAAAGAAGAAAACCTAAGAATAATAGGTATACAAGAGAGTGAAGATTCCAAATTCAAAGAACCAGTAAACATCTACAACAAAGTCACAGAAGAAAACTTCCCTAACTTAAAGAAAGAGATGGCAATAAATGTACATTAAGCCTATAGAACACCAACTAGATTGGACCACAAAAGAAAATCCTCTCATCATGTAATATTCAAAACACTAAAAAGACAGAACAAAAAAAAATACTATTAAAAGCTATAAGGAAAAAAGGCAAGCATATAAAGGAAGACCTATCAGAATTATACCAATTTCTCAATGGATTCTCTTATAGCCAGAAGATCTTGGTGAGCTGGCATTCTGACCCTAAGAAAACACAAATGACAGCCTAGGCTACTATACACAGCAAAACTCTCAGTCATCATAGATAGAGAAACCAAGATATCTGTGACACAACCAAATTTAAACAGTATTTTTTCACTAATCCTGTGCTATAGAGGATAATAGGAGGAAAACTTTAACACAAGGAGGGAAACTATACCCAAGAAAAAGCAAGAATTTGCTTTTCCCATAATACCCAAAAGAAGAGAAACACACAAACATAATTCCATCTATAATAACAAAAGTAACAGGAAACAACAATCATTGGTCCCTAATATCTCTCAATATCAATTGACTCAGTTCCTCAATAAAAAGACATAGGCTAACAGACCAGATATGTAAACAGGACCCTTTATTTTGCTGCTTAAAGAAAAAACACCTCAGTGACACAGTCAGTTACTACCTCAAAGTAAAAGACTGGAAAAACATTTTCCAAGCAAGTGGTCCCAAGAAGCAAGTTGGAGTAGCAATTCTATTCTGCAATAAAATGGACTTTCAGCCAAATGTTATTAAAAAAAATGGGTACAGATCTAAACAGAGAATTCTCAACTGAGGAATCATGAATGGCCAAGAAACACCTAAAAATGATCACCATCCTTAGACATCAGGGAAATGCAAATCAAAATGACCCTGTGATTTTAGCTCACACCAGTCAGAATGGCTAAGATCACCAACTCAGGTGATAGCAGATACTGGCAAGGATGTGGAGAAAGAAGAACACTCCTTCACTGCTGGTGGGATTGCAAGCTCATACAATCACTTTGGAAATCAATTGGCCATTCCTCAGAAAATTGGAAATAGTTCTACCTGAAGGCCTGGCTATAACACTAGTGGACATAGACTCAAACAGTTCCAACATATAACAAGGACACATGCTCCAGTATGTTCATACAAGCCTTATCTATAATAGCCAGACACTGGAAACAACCCAGATGTCCCTCAATGGAAGAATGGATACAGAAAATATGGTACATTTATATAATGGAATGCTATATACCTATAAAACAATGACACCATAAATTTTGCAGGCAAATGGATGCCATTAGAAAATATCATTCTGAGTGAGGTAACCCAGTCCCAAAAGGATACACATGGTATGTACTCACTAATAAGTGGATATTAGCTCTCAAACTCCAAACACCCGCAATACAACTCATAGATGAAACTTCACAAGAAGGAAGGCCAAAGTGTGGATGCTTCAATCCTGCTTAGAAGAGGGAACAAAATACTCACAAAGGCAGATGGGGGGGGACCTGGCAGGTAGGGTGGAGGGACAGGGAATAAATTGAGCAGAATCAGGTATGGGAAGAGAAAGTAGGGAAATTCAGAGGGCTAGGAGAAGAAAGAGAAATATTTAGCAAAAGAGAGTGGGAAACAGGGGTAGCCACTACAAAGTCCCAGACACCAGGGAATCGAGATGCTCCCAGGAACCATTGGGGATGACATTAGGCAAAATACCCAACAGAGAGGAGTTAGAATCTGAAGAGACCACCTCCAGTAGTTAGACATGGCTCCCAGTTGAAGAATGGGGCCACCCACCCATTTCAAAATTTTAAACCAAGAATTGTTCCTGTCTACAGGAAACAATCCCCTTTACCTCCTTCCTCTAACTCTTCCATATTGGTCCCTGACCTTATTCCAGTGTTTGGCTGTAAGAATCTTCATTTGTCCCAGTCAATTGCTGGTAAAGACTGTCCAAAGACAGCCATGTCAGGCTCCTCTCTGCAAGCACATTATGGCATTAGTAATAGTGGCAGGGTTTGGTGTGCATGCATGGGATGGATCCCAATTTGGGTCAGTCACCGGGTGGCCTTTCTGTCAGTCTTTGCTCTATTTTTCTACCTCTATTTCCTTTAGACAGGAACAAATCTGGCTTAAAAATTTTGAAGATGGTTAACTTGCCCTCAACCTCAATTGGGGGCCATGTCTATCTACTGCAGGTGATCACTTCTGGTTCCACTTTCACACTGTTGGCCATTTTGACTAAATGTCATCCCCATTGAGTCCTGATAGCCTCTCACATCTCAGGTATCTGAGATTTTCTAGAGGTTCTCCCTGACACCTAACCGCCACTGCTGCATATTTCTACTCATTTTCTTGGCCTTCTGTGTGTCCTTACTGTCTTTCTCCATACCTGATCCTTCCCCTCCTTTTCACCTCTCCCCTCCTGATGTCACAGACTTTGCTACTTCCATCTGCCTCCCACGATTAATTTGTTCCACTTCTATATGGATTTCAGGTATCCACACTTGGGCCTTCCTTCTTGTTTTACTTCCTAAGTTCTGTAAATGGTATCATGAGTGTTCTGACCTTTTTGGCTAAAATCCACTTATTCATGAGTACATACCATGCATGTCCTTTTGGGTCTGCGTTACCTCACTCAGGATGATATTTTCTAGTTCCATCCATTTGCCTGAAAAATTCATGATGTTCTCATTTTTAATAGCTGAATAGTTAACCAATAGAAATAAGAAAGAGTGCTAGAAATATGACCATACATGCAAGAAATACAAATCAGAAATATGATGCATTAACATTAACATCAACATCCTTTCTGTAGTCATAGTAAAGTAGAATAGTCATATTTGGGATGAGGTCTGACAATACTGCAGGCCTTGTCTTAACACTGAATTCATCCATGTGTTTTAATTATGATGCATTAGTGTTTTGACTTTATTTTTAATTTCTTTCAGGCAATTCCTATAACTGTAAAGGCAGTGACAATGAAATTGTATTTCTTATTGCTTTGGATCTTTCTTCATAATAGTCAGCATGTAAAATGTCTGTTTCCTTAAATGAAATAACAGCCTTAAAATGATTGTTATTACAGATGCTTCACTAATTTTGATTTTTTAAAATTTTGTTTCATTTGTACATGTGATTATTTTGTCTGCATCTTTGACTATATAACCTGTACCAGCCGGGTACTGTGGAGGTGAGAAGAAGGCTTTGGATCATCTGGGACTGGAGTTATATATGGCTGTTAGAAGCCATGATATGTTCTGCAATTGAGCCAGGACCATTGGAAGAAGAGCCACTGATCTTAACAGTTGAATTTCTCTCTAACCCATGTCTTGCTAATTTTAAATTCAGTTTTTTACATTATAGTTAAGTTTTCAGATGTGCATGGTTTTATATATCAGAACCACATAGTTCTTTGTTTTATTTCGAAAAATTTAGAATATATGATAATGAACACTTAGATAGACAGTTAATTTTTATGTATATAGATTTCATTCTGATAACTGGCCTTTAACATTTTCTTCCCTTTCTGTTGGAATTAAATTTATGGATGGCTGCATGCCACATAAAATCCATTTGCTCCTCCTGTCTGTTTAATGAGAGTCTGGAAAATGCACTACAGTTCTATAAAAGGTAAAACTCTCACTTGAAATTTTTATGGTTAAAGTTGTCTAACATATTATACTGAGTGTGGTAACCCAAACCCAGAGGGGAAAGTGCCACATTTCTTCCTTATTTGTGCTTCTAGAAATGTGACCCTATAACCTGGAGCAAATGAGGAAGCCAGGAAATTAGAAGGCATCTTGGGGAGAAGGGAGGTCTAGAGGGAGTTAGTGGGACACAGGTCCTATGAAGAGGGAAATGGGGAAAAGGGAAGAGGCTATAACTGGGGAGGGCAGAGAAAAGGTAATACAAAGGGAGAGGAAGGAAGGTCAAATACATAAAATTAAAGATGCTTGAAACTACCATAAGGAAATATTGTTTTATATTATTACAGAAAAGTAGATCTACTATGTATGTTTGTATATGGAGTTTAAATTGAGTTATGCTACATGTGGTAATAATGATTCCACTAATAGTTACAGACTAATACAAATCAGAGTGCCATGGGAAACCTCACTTTGTGCTGTTGGTCAGAGGAGGGACCTGAGAGACTCCCTAAACAATTTATGCTATCACCATTGCCCTTGGTTATCTATCAGAACATGAAGGATAGATCCTGTGGCTGAAGGCACCATACAGTTTAGACAGAGGACTATGAGGACTCAGACTGGAATTGATCTGGACACCTTCTCCTCGGAGACAAGCTCTCATGGTATTGGAAGGAGCTAATAAGTAAGCTGGTAAGGGGAAATAAAGTAATCAATGGTCCTAACCAGCTGTAAATTCTGTGAACATCAACAATGATCAGAATGGCAAGACAACACAGGGGTTCAATGGTGTTATTTTAACCTTGAGGTTGACCAGTAGTTGTTTAGTTGTACTTAGGGCCCACTAATAGAAGCAAGTTCATATAGAGCACTGCAAACTTAGCCACTACTACTGCTTGGAGAGTCATAGACTGGAGAGTAAAACCTGTTATTGCCCATTTGGTACATCAGTATAATGTCTAACTACATTCTATGTTCTTGTCTTTATATATCCATAGGTGTGTGTAGCTCACAGCCTTCATCAAAGAAGCTTCTTTCTGTAGCACATGGAGACTATTACTGGAGTTTATAATTCACCAAACTGCAGAGAAGTTATGTCATCCCGAACATCACATTTTTAACACAAACCTTACACCTAAGGCTCAGGGAACGCCATGGAAGAAGGAATGAAATCATTGTAAGAGCCAGATGACTAGGAAGTCTGCTGGGAGACAGTGTCTTCTAGTCCTGAAACAGAAGCTGCATTTGTGAAATGTCAGCACTGGTTTGAGTTTTATGAGCCTTCAAATATATGCAGTATTGTGCGTTTTAAGTAAAAAGTATTGTAGATGCGTATGCTAGTTACTTTGTGTTGCTATGACATATCATCATGACTAATGTGACCTGTGTTTTATGTTTCCAGAGTGTGAGCCATAATGGTGAAGGAGGCATGGCTGCATGATGAAATTAATAGAGCATATATTTAAAAATATGTGGAAAGAAGAGAGAGCAACATGAAAGTGGGACAAAGCTATAAATTATCAAAGACCACCCTCACTGATGTCCTCAAGCAAGGTTCTATATACCAAAGATTCCAAACCTCCCAAACAGCATTGCACATGGGCACCATGTTTTCAAATGACTGAGCTACTGGAAACATTTCTGTCTCCAATCATCACTGTAAGAGACAGATGCACGAACTAGAGAAAGACTTGTCACTAGACATGTCACATGGCACTGTATATTCACTCTTCTTGTTCTGTGTCTAAACCAAAGATTCTGCAGTTCTGGATAAATCACATGGCAATGTGTGATGTCATGGTTACTGTTTTTCTTTATGTGCTTAGAACTTCAGGGTCCTGTCAGTGAAAGCAAGCAGACAATGCTGATTCCTTGTGATAAGATGTCCAGTAGTAACAGAGTCCAACTTCTACAAATGCTTCTACAGATGTTCCAAGTTGTTACTTAGGCTCTTACCTTTGTAGTCAGATAATAAAGCAATGCAAAACAAGTCAAGCACACAAAAAATGCTTTAAAGTTCTTCCATGTAATTTAAAGGCTGGAAACCTAGTTTACTGACAACATGCTTGCCAGGAGTGCATGTGGTTTCATGTTTAATTTCCAACACACACACACACACACACACACACACACACACACCACAGAAATTTAAACAGTTCAATGGTTAGACTCAGATGGTGTTTCTCCAAGTATTTCTTCATGTATAATTTGAAAACACTCCCAAAAATCATGCTTCTGAGCAATCAAAAAGTACCAGTGGTCCATTTGATGAGTCCAAGGATGCAATCTCCCTCTGGTGTTAGAATGAACATCTTATCATTTGTACTTCTGAAAATAACCAATAACAAAGTAAAAAGCCTACAACATAGAATTTGGGAACTTGGGAGGGGTCAGAGAAAGGCAGCAGGAAGAGGTAGGAGGGAGAAAAGAGGGGAAAGCAATGTAGTTTTATTTCAATGAAAATTTAGATCAAAATTGTCGAGCGTATGTCTTTTTTTCCAGCTGGGTTGTCACAGATAAGTTTCCCAGCATCTAGTAAATAACCCACTGTCCAAGATCCTGCAAGTAATTTATTAAACTAAGTGGGTCGCACAGATTATAATGTTAAGAATAAGGAGGACATGAAGAAATGAGAGAGTTGGTAGCAAAGAGGCATAAAACTGACTACAATATATTTCACATAGCTTTTGATATTATACAACAAAATAGTGAAACAAAACTTTAGAATATAGCCAATTATAGAATAAAATGAAATAGCCACATAGTATGTAGCATTCCCTTTGAAAGTAAGACTCAGCATATATAAGTCCTGGCTGATCTATAACTCACAACATAGAGCAGGTTGACCTATAATATAATATGAATTCCCTGCCTCTACACTTATTCACCAGGATGCCAGGAGACATAGCCATGTCTGGCTCAGTAATTCAAATTCTCTGTGAAGTAGCATTTATCAAGTGGGTCTGATGAGATTGTGGTCCCAGCATTTGATCTGTGGAGACAGGAAGAACAGGAGTTCCATGCCATCCTCCTTGCATAGGGACTTCAAGGGCAGCTTGGGCAATGTGAGATCAGTCCTAGGAGGAAAGCATAGCAGAGCTGCTACAGTTCTGGTCTCCAATGCAACCCAGTGAAAGAAGAGTAATTCCAAGGCCAGCGCAAGGATGCCTGGGAGACAAACTGGAATATGGTTTTTATCAAGTAGTATAAAAACCAGGCCTTGCCTTAATGAAGGGCTACTTTCTTGAGCCTCAATGGAGACATGACAGAGCTGCACAGGAAAGGGTCAGCACTTTGCAGTCAGCACTGTGCAGGCTTGCTGACACTGACTTGGCAACCTCCCTCCAGCAAGCAGGACTGAAGCACCTCACAGAAAGTATACATTTTATTGGCTGGAAGTGAATTGAGGGGGTGAGCTTGGTGGCAGACACAGCTCAGAGAATTGAGGAGGAAGGCCTTCTCACACTGCAAAAAGTAAAGCTGGCAATGAGAAGTGAGGGTGTCTTGTCTATATACATTGTCCCTAGGGGACATCAGTGCCTGCCCCACCACGACAGAGAGTGGGTTAGCTCGTTCTGTGGACAACTGAGCTCTCTCCCTGTCATCCAGACTCTGGAAGGTGGAGTTACTCTTAATCTCCATTTACACAAGGCACTGCCCTAATGTCACCTTGACTGCAAGGAGTACACACAAGGTGGCTTCAAGACAGCAGCTAATTCAGCATGAAGACATACTTGGTATGTTTCCAGAATGGTATGGTGAATATTGAGGACACTGTGACCTGGCTCAATTGTATCTGTGACATACTTGCACGTTCAGTGAAAGGAACAGGCTGTGAATTCACCTAGAGTGGAGAATAGGAGTTCAAGATACAGCTGTGGGAGTGTAATGGGGCCAGTTTAGGCTATTACCTTCAGCCTACTGGGGTTCACAGAGGTGACAGCCGGCATAAGATGCCATCAACAAGTGGAGTAATGTGGTTTCAGGACTGAGTAGCACAGGTGTTTGAATAACATGTAAGGACATCTGTGACCCTCCTGTGACTAGATGTCTAGTTTAAACTTGTTATTCAGTCCTTGTGAGAGGGTCCCACAGCAGCTCCCCATCTGTGAAGCTCAGCAAAGTGCTTGGTGGCTCACTGAGCACTTGGCAGCCTGCCTTTCCAGGCCTAGAACTCTGCCAGGAACATTTTAAAACAAGGTCTCAATAATTTATGGTTTGAAAGCCATGAAAACTGGTTCTACCCCAGAAATACCAAGGAGCTGTAAAGTGTTAAAGGAGCATGGGAAACAGGCCAAGGAAGAGGGCCTTCATCATTTGGGCTCATCATGTACAAGTTAGAGAGTCACAGGACAGTGCTTGTGTCTCCCTCACTCCATGCCTCTTACTTTGCTGTGCATTTTGCTAGTTTGTCATGGTCTAGAGAACAGAAGAAATGGCAGCAATTGTTCCATACACATAGCTTCTACATTGCTAAAAATCTGAAGACATGGCTATAAATGAGTGTAGATACCTAAAGAAGCAGAACATTATGAAAATGTACACTTAGCATGTGCGAGATGTATACATTGATTGTCCTTGTCAGCATGATGGGTCATTGTTCACATTCTGGTGAAGCATTTCTTGCTGCTTCCACTGTACAATGGAGAAAATCTTTCTTAAAGTTCCCTGTGAGTCACCAAGTGAAGTCCCACAGAAATGTGAAATACTTTCCTCACATCATCTCCATTGTTTATACAGCATCAATTAGGAACTCCATGGATTTGCTCTTATGATCTATCCTTTATTCATGTTTTGTAAAATGAACACAAAACCCAGACCCTCAGGGTCACCTGGGGTCACCAGATTTTCCAGCTTGTGCTCAACCAGAAACCAGGCTTCCTGTCAGAATCCTACAGGTCTGTTGGAACCCAAGAGGGATCTCCTGCTTCTCAGAGAAAAGGAGGATGTGGAGGGGGTGAATGAAAGGGAGACTTGGGGGAAGAGGTCTGCCTGGATGTAAGTGAATAAATAAATTAATGGAGAAATAAAGATTAAAAATCCAAATAAGCAAACAACAAACACTCAAACATAAATATTACCTTTAAGAAGGAGGTAACAAATTATGTACAAGACAAATACCATACATATTAGGTTATGCTTCCAATGACATGAGGCACTATGCTGAATGCTTTATAATTTTCTGTTCAAGTTAATCTTATGTCCATAGAACTGCCCTTCACTCATCATGATTTCATGGACCTATTGAGCTACTGAAATTTCTATTAAAAAGCTATAGCTAACATTAATACATCTGAAAATCACTTCCACAGTTCTTATGGAAACTATAACTATATAGTTTAATAGCAGATGGTTCAATTTTATGTTTACAATCATCTCACATGAAAATAGTGATGGGTGACTTGTGAAACATTTACCTTAAATTCCTTGAATTCAGAAACTTTTTACTGCTATAATTCTCACAGGCTGTGCAAAGCTGCCAGGAGATAAATGTGTACACAGAGGTGCAGTTACAGTGGAGGGATGATTCCCAAGAAAGTGTATACTGTATTCCTTGAAAGGAAAGTCAATTTCTTCTTACAATACCACAAACTCTGCCAAGTTGTGAGGACTTCACATGAGTATGGAATCCACATTAAAGACTCCGATGAAACTATGGTCCCATTTGGTGGGTCTAAGCTGGAAACCAGTGATAGCTTCTACACTCCTGAGCAACAACTCTGGAACACCACCAAGTTAGGAGGTAGAGGTAAAGGAGAAGCCATGGACCAGAGGCCAGAGGAGGAATTACATCTTGAGAACAGAAGGCAGAGAGAAGGCAGCTCTAGGAGACATGTTATTTTAAGGAATTTTGGTGGTCTGAAAAAGTTTGGCCCCCATCGATCCATGTGTTATGCCAGCCACTATTAGGAGGTGTGGCCTTGTTGGACTAGAGGTGGACTTGATGGCAGAAGTGTGTCAGTGTGTGGGCAGGTTTTGAGCTCTTTTAATGCTCAATCTCTGAACAGTGTGAAAGTGAGCATCCAGCTGCCTGTCTGCAGATGACAGCCTCACACTGGCTGCCTTTGGATCAAGACATAGAACTCTTGTCTCCTCCAGCAACATGTCTGCCTGTACATTGTGAAGCTTCCCACCATGATTATAACAAACCTAACCTCTGAAACTGTAAGCAACCCCCAATTAAATGTTTGCAATTATAGGAGTTGCTTTGATCACAGCAACTGTGGTGGTCTGCTTCAGCTCCCTGAGTGCTGTAATTATGTGCACATGTCACTACTTCAAGTTATTCTAGGGATTTGAATATTTTAATGTAAAGTGTGTGTGTGTGTGTGTGCGCATGTGTATGTGCATGTGTGTGTGTCTGTGTGCATGTATGTGTGTGTGTATTAGAATCCCACACATGCTAAGCAAGCATTTGACAACTGAGCAATGTATGCTCTCTGCCATCCCAACCGTTTTTAGTACAATATTTATTCTTGAAAGATCTTTTGTCTGAGACTATTGCATGACAATTTAGTTATGAGATTTTAGAAACTTCACATTCAATTTCTTCAAGCATATAATTCTGCCAGGGACAGAAAATTATGAGCAAGGCAGAAAACCATCTGAGCTTTCTTATACTTGATTGTACTTGCTCAAGTAAAATGAACTCACATTATTTCTAAGGTGGTCTGAATTTTTAGAGGATGGGGGAATTTGTTTCAGATTTATTTCTGTCAATGAGGTAGCTCTGTAGGTAAGGCCCTTCCCTCCATGCATGGTGACCTGAGTTTGGCCTCTAGGACTCTCTTCTTAAGCGTTCACTGTGTTCTCTGGGTTATTCTCTGTGTTCCATATATAGATTACACTGCAGAATGCATGCTCACACTTACACTCACACAAACAAAAATAAATTCTTTAAAAATAGGTGCTAAGAGCTCAGTGGTAGACTATTACCAAGCTGTGTGCACAGTCCTGGACTAATTTTCTTCTTTTATCAGAAGATTCTTTTTTTGACTGTGGGAAGGTGATTTAGGGTTCAGCTTAATTCTGTCTCTTTTCTTATATAAGTTCCTAGAAGGGAAATTCATACTCTTAAAATTCAAATGCTAATATTTCCTTTTTGGCCTCCACCTGACTCTGTGCCACATACCCATACATCATTTTTATATTTTCTTCCTAGTATCTGGGTTCAAATGATCTGACAAGAATTGGGTTATACTGGCCAAATTAGGAAACTTTTGGGTTTTTACATATTAGTTTGTTTACACACACACTGTGAATGAGCCAGCTTTAGAGCAAACAAGTAGATAGGAGGCTTGATTTCACTGGTATGCAGAAGCATTAAAAACATATCAGAAGAAATTGTCTCCAACCAAACTTTAGCCAAAATATTCTTGTCTTTGGGTCTTATTGCTATGAAGAGAAACCATGACCAAGGCAACTCCTATAAAGGTAAATATTTAAATGGGACTGGCTTACAGTTTCAGAGGTTAGGTTCGTTATCATCATGGTGGAAAGCATGGCTGTGTGCAGGGAGACATGGTGTAGAGAAGCTAAGAGTTCTACATCTTGATCCATAAGCAGAAAGGAGGAGACTGTCATCTAAAGACAGCCAGGGGAACTTGCTCTCCTACCCTGGGTGGAGCTTGAATACTAGAAGAACTTATAGCCTGCCTACTGTGTCTGATTATTGTTTTTCTGATACATCCTCTATGAACACAAATACAGAAATAAACCCACCAAAACCCCAGTTACCGATGCTGTAAGAATAGGAAGAGTAACAAAAGTCTGTTTCACTGGAGGCTTGTGGCCAGGGAGAGGATGCCTGGATGTGCTCTTAGTTTTTATATTATTTTTCTTTGCTGCTCAGGCCTGGACACCTACTCCATCTGAACCCCATTTGGTCATGGTGTTTGCTGATACTGTAAAGAAAATAAACAGTTAAATTTCAAAGAAGTGTTATTATGAATGACATTTCTTCAGACTTTTTCTAATGTCACTGTGGGTGAATCATTAATCCAAGGACTAACTTTTAAAACCCTTCAGAAAATCATCATCATCATCATCATCATCATCATCATCATCATCATCATCATTTTCAAACTGAAGAGTGCCTTTAAACTTATCCAGTGTTCAAGATAAGGTTTCAGGCTGGAGTGGCTTTGTGGACAAAAGTAGAAGTCACTGTTGACCTGGTTTGAGGTTTAGAAACCTAACATCCACAGATACTCATAAATATTCTCAAATTGTAACTTGCAATTTTCCCCAGCCTATTCAACTTGAGCATGACTGAGCTTGAGTGAAATTCTCCTGGTGGAAAAAGTGTTGGCTCATATTTCACATGGAGGGTTAGCCTCCCACAACCTGACTTCTTATTTTAAATGTTCTTAAAAAGCTAAAACAGTAAGGGAATGTAGGAGGTCATGGTTTAGAGGATATCTCCATGTTCCCCAGTCATTTGAAAAGTTTTACTAGGGCAGGCAAGATGGACCAGTGGGTAAAGGCACTTGCTGCCAAGTCTGACAACCTGAGTTCCTTGGGACTCACATGGTGGAAGGAGAGAACTGACTCCAGGAAGTTTGTCAGAAATTCTATATATATGTTCTGCCCTATGCACCTAATCTCAAATAAATGTTAAATAATTTAGTTTTATTGATGTCTATTTTCCTATCTGAAAATATATGCAATTGAATTTTTAAGTTGTACATTTAAAATGTGTATTACTTTTTCTGTTTGTTTGTTTGTTTGTATCCATATACCCAAATTAGGATGTTCACAAACCTTATAATATCAGCTCCAGAGGATCCAATGGCCTCTAATGTAGTTTACAGACACATGTTATATGCTTACTAACTCTTATACATAAATAAAATCCAGGCACAGTAACGCATGCCTTTTACATCAAGCTCTTAGCTAACTGGAAATGCATATAAATATTATTGAAGTGATGGATATGTTCAAAATCTGGATTCTTGTAATTGAACAACTCATTAAAATTTCTAAACTTTCAATAGATGAATGTCTTGGTGAATTGGTTAAAAACCAAAAATATTTTTGTTTTTAACATGAATTTAAATATACATATCAAATGTATTAGAATGCTTTATATGTCCCCAGAATGTCAGCAAAGACAGCTCCAGAGAGCGTCTCTATATATCTGCTGACATTAGACATTAACTAACTGCTTTTAAAGTATGTATCTTCATGTACATTGATGTTTTGTCTGCATGTGTGTATGTATCAATGTGTCAGATCATCTAGAATTGGAATTACAGACAGTTGTGAGTTGTCATGTAGGTGCTAGGAATTGAACCTAAGTCCACTGGAAGAGACACCAGTGCTTTGCACCACTGAGCCAGCCCCTGTAGCTGCCTTTTCATTCCAGAAATTCCTTTATTCTAAGTCCCTTGTACTTGAGTAATTAAATACCAGAACCAGGAAGAGGAATATAAAAAAGGGATCTTTAGATATTGTCACAGATATACAGATACACACAGAGACACTGATAGGCATAAAAACACTGTCTTGGGGTTTTAGTGCTCTAAAGAGACCTCATGAGCAAGGCAACTCTTATAAGGACAACATTTAATTGGGGCTAGCTTATAGCTTCAGAGTTTCTGTCCATTATCTTCAAAGTGTAAGCCTGTCAGCTTTCAGGCAGTCTTTGTGTCTGAGGATCTGATTCTTCTACATCTTGCTCCAAAGGCAAACAGGAGAAGTCTGGCTTCCAGAGAGCTAAGATGAGGGTCTTAAAGACCATGCCCACAATGACACACTTCCTCCAAAAAGGCCACACCTACTCCAGCAAGACCACATCTCTTAATAGTGCCACTCTCTCAGCCAATCATTTTCAAACCATCACAAACACCAACACAAACACACATTAAGATACACACAGACATAAATAGACATGGACCCAGACACAAACATACATACTGTTACATAAACACAGGTACAAGCACAGATACACCAGAAACACAACACATATAGACACAAATAACATACAGACACATACACATAGACACACAGACATGCATACCAATATACAAATAAACACAGGCAGGTAAACATACACAAATACACACAGGTACACACATACATACTGACACACACAGACCCAAATAACCATAGATATACATTTAGATATACACAACTACACAGGCACACCAACACACACACACAGTAAAACTAAAAATGTATGCAAATAACAGAATTTTCTTTGGACATTTTCCATGTTTTCTGCTGTGTACAGCATAGGCATTTCTCTATCTGGAAATCTCTGTATGTTTTTGGATGGTGTAGGAAAATGGAGGGTTCCCTCAAGCTTGTAAGCAGTTTGCAGATTACTAATCTGTATGTTGTAGGCATTTTCTATCATGCAAGAGACTGCTTAGAGGTCACATCAAATGCAGCATGTCTGTCTGTCTGTCTGTCTGTCTGTCTGTCTGTCTGTCTGTCTGTCTCTATCTATCTATCATCTATCTATCATCTATCTATCTATCCATCCTTCCATCCATCCATCCAGTCACCCACCTACCTACCTACCTATCTATTCATTGGTATTATTTTCCTCATTGCTGTGACTTGATAAGAAACAGGAGGGAAGAGAAGGATGTACTTTACCTCATAGTATAGGAAGGGGACAAAGGCCCTAGTGTCTGGGAAGGCATAGAAGCAGGAAGTAGGAACAGACAGGAAGTGGTGCTGGGTTGCAAAACCTCAAGGCCTATTCCAAGGAGACCCACTTTCTTCAGTAAGGCTCTGCTCATTAAAGGTTTCAGAAACTTATCTAACCATGCCAAGAACCCACAAACAAGTGTTCAAGCACATGAGCCTCTTGGGATACCCCCATTTCATACACAACCACAACAGTCTGATTTTCAAAGCAATGGGAAATTACCGCAATTTCCCATTCCTTGTCCTATTTTCTGTGTCTTAATTTAAAATGGCACCCTGACCATATCCTCTAGAGACCTGTAAAGTGCTGTGAGCTTCAGGTCTCTCACCAGGATGTCTACATGCCTAAATAATCTATATCACAGCCAAGGTGTTAAACATTGTGATACTAAAAGCATGTAAGAAGATATGCATTGGACAGAACTGCTTCCCCCAATGCATTTGCAGAAAAATGAAAATTGTGGAATAGCACAAAAGTATCATCTCAATAGGGGTTCACAAAAATAGATATAAACACTTACTCCTAAATTTGTGGAAAATGGTCTGGAGTTTATTACTGCTTGGTGCTCTGAGACCACACAGTGTGATCTAGATAGACTCTGATTTGGTCTACCTCCCTTCTTCATGGGTTACCTACTAGAAAACAAGATAATTTGGGATATGGGGCTATACTTCAATGGATACAGTGCTGGGGGGCCAGCCCAGCTTGGGTGAGAGGGGGAGATGCAGCTGCTTCTTTCTTCTCCTCCTCTGTCCAGTTCTTCTTGAGGCAGCCCCTATGCTACTGTAGCTGACCTGCAGTCAGCATCCTGGCCCTAAGACCAGCAAGGGGTTAAGTAAATAGCCTTGTATTATCCTAAAAACTTCTGAGGGTAAGAGACTGCAGGCTTGGGTGAATAACACCTGTAGCCTAACAGCAGAGGACTAGGCAATGTGGCCTTTGTTCTATCTCAACAGGAACTGCTGGGTGGCTGGAAGAAAAGACACCTAGTAAAGTTGCTATAGAGTTTATTAAGTGTAAAAAATATCCTATGAAGCTATCTGAGTGGAAAAGTCTTGACTGGGGAAGAAGAAATGATTCTAACAAAGTAAAAATTCTAAGGGAGAAAAATTCTAGGCGGGAAGGGGGAAAGAAAGGATGATGGGCTCTTAACTAACTGATTCACTCACCCACTCATTTGCTTACTCACTCACTCACTCACTCACTCACTCACTCTATTCTAACTAACTCTTTGTCTTTGTCTTCAGAATTTATACATCTTTCAGGGTACATGGTCACATGTTACAAAGTTCATCACAAGTTCACACCAAAATTAGAGTCATAAATTGAAATAGAAGTTTACAACACAGAATGTTTACATGAACACCCATTAGGAGTAATTATCTAGCTAGACATTCATCACCTGTCTAGCTCCACAGGTTCGCTGAAAGTCTGAAACTATAACTTAAGAAATTAGTGAAGTTTTGTATAGATAAACCCAGGCAATATTTTCTCTTTTGTCCTGGTACCTATAATAAATTGTGAATGCCCTTGAGTGACCTTGGTTAATTGTTTTACAACTTCTTGGAATGTGCTCTGAGCAGAAGAAGGTCTAGTTACTATCTCTCTTGGGGCAATTAACTGATAACACTCAGGAGACTGCCAGAGTTCTCTTTGCAGTTTCAACTATGCCTGAGGGACTTAATAGCAGTCCTGTTGTAAAACGAGCTTAATAATCATTGATATAATTTTAGGAATTCTTATAGGATCATCAATAAGACTTAAGTCATCTGTTTGCCTATATAGTATCACTGCAAGGCAGTTCATCTTTTTGGATCTGCAGAGATCTTCTACAAAGTGGTGTGCTATTGCTTAGTGATAGTTGCATATATAATAATAATAATAATAATAATAATAATAATAATAATAATAATAATAAATAATAATAATAATGGAGAAAGCATATTAATAGCAGGAATCTTTCCTAAAATCACATCCACCACAGCCTTGCTAATGGGGCACACTCATCGCAGATCATATAATAATCCGAGGCAAGCATTTCATGATGATCATCTGATCATTATTAGCTTGTCCTATTATGGCTCCTGACAATACAGCATCTAGCACACAACTATAAAGTCTAGAGTTTGAATTCCTAGAGCCTCCACAAGCAGTTTGGCATGCATGATGATTGCCTCTAATCCTTTCACCCAGGAGGCAGAAATGAGAAACTTGGGACAAGCTGGATAAGGAAACTCTCTGCAATCAGGGAGCTCCAGCTGGAGTGACATATTTTGTCTCAATGAATAAATATGAAGCACAATGGGGAAAGACCCTGAAATCAGTTAACCCTGTCCTTGCACATATCTGTGAACATGCACACACACACATACACATGAATACAGGGGCACACTGAAAATATGTGCAAAAGAGAAGGTGACCTAGTTGAAGGAGTGGCACACCAATGGGCAGGCCCCTTAGTGGTGGGGAATCCTGCATCATTGTCTCTGAAAAGGGTACCTGCTGGACCACAGATGGTACCAAATCATCTGCAGAACATTTTTTCCTGGCCTAAAACTATAAGGCAGCAGAATCAAACTACAAGGAAAGAAATCCACAGATGAACAAGCTGAAGAGGCTGAAACAATGTCAGCCAGAAAAGGAGATGTGCCTCAGAAATGCCAAGAAGGAGAGTGTTGATGGTCCACACATGGATAGATGAAACTCTCATGTTCTCAGTGGTCACATGGCTGAGCAAGAGAATTGTGAGCTCAGTGCCAGCCTAGGCTACATCATGAGATCTGGTCTCAAAAAAAAATCAAAACATGTCTAGAACAATGACTGATGTGCTAAGACTTGAATGCAAAATGTAAAGACACCAGGAACACAAAAGCTGTCCTGAGCCACAGAAGATACCTCAGAGAGTATCTGAATTGTAATAGTCATTTATGAAAATGAATTATGAATGAATAACACTATGTTCATTACTGATTTTCTGACAAGTGTTATAAATTTTGTTGTGCTAAGGAAATGTTAGTGATCACCAAAAACACACACAGGAGCTGATCTGATGCAACTCACAGCAGGGTCTTTATTCTATTTGATCTAATCCTCCCTGCCTCCCTTCACCCCCTAATGCACAGCTGTCATGCAGAACAGTTTTGGTGGTGGGGGAGCCCCAAATGACTATCAGGGCAAAGCTTTGTAGTAAGCAGAAAGCACAAGTACATGTGTAAGCCTCTAATTAATTTGAAATTTACTCTGGCCTTTAACATATTTGGCTGGTGCTTGTCTTCGTGGTTTTAGAATAGGGCTCATTGACCTGACACAGAGTAGTCTAACCATGGAAGAAATGAGAGGTTCTGGAGTCAACAGTGAAGTGCTTCCTAGGATGCATCAGGTCTTAGGTTCCACACCTAGCACTGTAAAAGGAGAACACAATTAAGGTTGAATACATTAAATAAGACTTTCTGGTTGTAAAAACCTATAACACAAACAGGGCACTAGTTTTTGAAACATACATGATTAAGAGTTCAAAAGTATCATCCACCATTCATAAAACCCTATACATCAAGTGTTAGAGAGATAGCAGGATGGTTAATGGTTAAGAGAACCCACTGCTCTTTCAGATGACCCAACTTGTATTCCCAGCACTCTTATGGTGGCTCACAACTGCCTGTAACTGCAGTTCCTGGGCCATAAACTGCAAATGAGGCTATACTTCTACCAGAGGCATTTCCTGGCCTCTCACAGTGCTAACCTCAGCTACTCTCCATAAACCCTTCATACCTTCAAAACCAGTACCTCCTGGGTGACTCTTACACAGTACCAAGTCCAGCTGCAGCACAAGATACAACCTTGTGCTCTCTTTGGAACAATTTCTTTGTGTTCTCAGAAAATACTTCCCAATAAATTTCACCTAAGAGAAATTGCCAGCTTCTTTTTTTTTCCAGAAAATCAAGGAAACAAACAAACAAACAAAAAACTCATGACCTTGATTTAAAAAAAGTAGAAAAAAAGTCCATAGAATCAAAGAAGCATTGCTTATTTTATGAGATTAATATAGCATTTATATTAATTTGTATAGTCCAATGATATAAAAGAAAATGCATAGAAAAGTCTACTTAAAACTAGCATATTTTATATATCACCAAGTACAGTTTGTCATTGGGTCATCTATTTAAAGATTGCAAGAACACTTAGAATACACACACACACACACACACACACACACACACGGTTGCATGTCCCATTGTATATACAGTGAAATCAGAGGACACACAGGACAGCCTTGTTCCTGGCATCTTAGTACTAGGGATGTCAAGGCAGGCAGAGCAGGAGGATATCTTTCTGGAATCAGTTCTTTGCTACCAACTTTATGTATGTTCTGGAGCTCAAATTCATGGCACTAGGCTTCTGGGATAAGACCCATTAAAACTGAGCCATCTTGCTGGGCATAGGCTGGAAATCTTAAAGTTTAATTCACTTATAGTAGTAGGATAATGAAGAATGAGGATTTTCCTATGTAGTATAGGCTGGCCTTGACCTTGACTGTTCCTGCCTCAGTCCCTAGAGCGCTAGGATTAAATGTCATCATACTCATAGTGGCAGAGATGTAAGTTGATAAGACCACTTTTATTCATCTGTGTCTACTACACTTTAAGAGGCAGATAGACCATTGTCCACCCATTTATGCTGAGACAAACACTCAAGAGTAATTCTTATACCTGGGCTACTGAGTCTGAAACTCTAGAGAAACTATGTTTGGGTGGCTCTATACAGAAGTCTGTTAACCAACCAGGCTGAACAATCGTGGCAGAGAGATCTGCCCTTTCTGTGTTATGAGCATCAGTGTGGGCCTCACTGTGCCCTGTGACAATGGGTACTTGTGCTGCCACAGGATGAAGATCCCTTTGTGAAGATCATCTTAACACCTGGAGCCTTACCTGCTTCCTATTAGCTCATTCTTAGAAACTCTAGAGGCCACAAACAAGGGTGAAACTTACATTGAAGGCTTTTTGAATTTAGTGTATGTGTAGGATTTTATAAATTTTTGTTACAGCATAAGTAATCACCTATTTTTAGTGAAAAAATCTATCAATTTAAATGAAAATTAAATTATAACATTAATAGTTATATTAATTATTATCAATTATTATTATATTAATAACAAGTATTAGATCATTTTCCAAAAAGTCTTTCCACCCTTCGCCCAATCCTGGTGGTTGGAGCAGACACCCCGCATGTCTCCTCCCATGTGGACACTTTATCTGGAGATATCCTAAAGAGGCCACTGAACTCAGAGTGGCAGACACACAGCTGATCTGCTCCCATGTGGACACTGTATCCCAAGACATCCTAGAGATGCAATTGACCTCAGAGCGGCAAAGGAGCAACTGAACTAGAGCAGTGGACACTATATCCCAAGACATCCTAGAAGAGCCACTGCACTCAGAGCAGTAGACACTATGTCCTGAGACATCCTAGAGGAACCACTACACACAGAGCACTGAACACCTAGCTTTAGTTAACCACATGGGAAAAGGCAAGCACAAGAATGTAAACAACAGAAACCAAAGTTACTTGATGTGGAGAGCGGGCAGAAGGCAGCTATCATCCTTGCAGCCATTTTAAGCCATATACCCTGACAAAAGACTTGATTACAATAGCATACAACAGCTAAGCACACTCTGATAACATCTTGCTTTAGATACCCAGGATCTTCCCTTGGGTGTGTGAGACTTAAAGGTGTATGACTTAAGGGCATGACTTAGAGATCAGATTTAGAGACAAGACATAAGGGCATGACTTAAAGGTGTGGTTTAGAAGTGAGATATATAAAAGAGGAGAGGCAGACAGAAGAAATTGTTATGAGTAGGAATTAGGCATTGAGGAAGAAGATACTTGGACTAGAGTACTTGGAAGAAGAATTATTAGTTATTAGGCACTTGGCACTTGAAGAAAGAACAGAGAAATAGGAATTAGACATTAGGCCCTTAGCACTTGGAAGAAGTAACTTGTAACTTGGAGGCACTAGGGACTAGGAACTCAAGACTTGGGACTTGGGCTAGGAAGAGAGACTGAAGAATAAACAGGATCAAATCACACTCTGTCTGGTCTTCATTCCTCACTTTCATGCTCATTCTCTCTCTTCCTGACTGAAGCAGCTTGGGACAGTGCAGGCTCTAACAGTTTAGCCCCCAAGTCTTTTGGCAGTGCAGATTCCAACATTGATAGAGTGGTCCATGAAATCTTGGCCCCTAAACGTGGGCCAGCTCGATTCTCAACATTTTTTGGGGGCAGCTCGGGCCATGATATTTTTGGCACCCAACATGGGGCTAGAGTGGCTCAGTTCTCAACCACTTGGCAACATCAGAACTCAGTTCCCCCATCATAGCAAGCCCTGAGCACCCCATCACACCTGAAAAGCAGAATTCAGAATTAAAAACACTTCTCATGATGATGATAGGGGACTTTAAGAAGGACATAAATAACACTCTCAAAGAATTTGAGGAGAACAAAGGTAAACAGGTAAAAGCCCTTAAAGAGGACACACAAAAATCCCTTAAAGAATTGCAAAAAAACACAACCAAACAGGTGAAGGAATTAAACCAAACAATCCAGGATCTAAAAATGGAAGTAGAAACAATAAAGAAATTTCAAAGGAAGACTACCCTGGAGATAGAAAACCTTGGAAAAAGATCAGGAGTCATAGAAGGAAGCATCACCAACAGAATAAAAGAGTTAAAAGAGAGAATCTCACGTGCAGAAGATACCATAAAAAAACATTGACACAATTGTAAAAGAAAATGCAACATGCAAAAAGATCCTAAGCCAAAACATCCAGGAAACCCAGAACACAATGAGAAAGCCAAACCTAAGGATGATAGGTATAGATGATGGTGAAAACTCCCAGCTTAAAGGGCCAGTAAATATCTTTAACAAAATTGTAGAGGAAAACTTCCCTAACTTAAAGTAAGAAATCTCCATAAATATACAAGAAGCCTTCAGAACCCCAAATAGACTAGACCAGAAAAAATATAATAATCAAAACATCAAATATACATAAGAAAGAAAAAATACTAAAAGCAGTAAGGGAAAAAGGTAAAGTAACATATAAAGGCAGACCTAGAAGAATTACACCAGACTTCTAACCAGAGACTATAAAAGCTAGAAGATACTGAACTGATATCATACAGACCCTAAGAGAACACAAATGCCAGCCCAGACTACTATACTCAGCAAAACTCTCAATCACTATTGATGGAGAAACCAGGATACTCCCTGACAAAACCAAATTTACACAACATCTTACCACAAATACAGCACTTCAAAAAATAATTGATGGAGAACTCCAACACAAGGAAGAAAACTATAACCTAGAAAAAGCAAGAAAATAGTCTTCCAACAACCCCAAAAGAAGATAGTTATACAAACATAATTCCACTCTAATAACAAAAATAACAGGAAGCAGCAATAATTTTTTCTTAATGTCTCTTAATATCAATAGACTCACTTCTCCAATAAAAAAGCATAGCCTGTCAGACTGGATACATAAACAGGACCCAGAATTTTGCTGCATACAGGAAATGCACCTCTGTGACAAAGACAGACACTACCTCAGAGTAAAAGGATGGAAAACAATCTGCCAAGAAAATGGTCCCAAGAAACAAGCTGGAGTAGCAATTCTACTATCAAATAAAATTGATTTTCAACCAAAAGTAATAAAAAAAGATAAAGAAGGATACTTCATACTCATAAAAGGAAAAATTGACCAAGATGAACTCTCAATTCTGAACATCTATGCCCCAAATGCAAGGGCACCCACATACACAAAAGAAACTTTACTAAAACTCAAAGAATACATTGCACCTCACACAATAATGATGGGAGATTTCAACACCCCACTCTCAGCAATGGACAGATCATGGAAACAGAAACTAAACAGAGACATAAAGAAACAAACAGAAGTTATGAACCAAATGTATTTAACTAATATCTATAGAACATTTCATCCTAAAACAAAAGAATATACCTTTTTCTCAGCACCTCATAGTACCTTCTTCAAACTAGAACATATAATGGTCACAAAACAGTCCTCAATAGATACAAAAAGATTGAAATAATCCCTTGTACTCTATCAGGCCACAATGGACTAAGGCTGGTCTTTAATAATGACAAAAACAATGGAAAGTCCACATACACATGGAAACTGAACAACGCTCTACTCAATGCTGACTTGGTCAAGGAAGAAATAAAGAAAGAAATTAAAGGCTTTTTAGAATTTAATGAAAATGAGGACACATCATACCAAAACTTGTAGGACTCCATGAAAGCAGTACTAAGAGGAAAGCTCATAGCTCTAAGTGCCTACAAAAAGAAACTGGAGAGAGCATACACTAACAAATTGACAGTGCACTTGAAAGCTTTAGAATAAAAAGAAGCAAATATACCCAAGAGGAGTAGACAGAAGGAAATAATCAAACTCAGGCCTGAAATCAACCAAGTAGAAACAGAAAGAACTACACAAAATATCAATAAAACCAGGAGCTGGTTCTTTAAGAAAATCAACAAGATAGACATACCCTTAGCCAGACTAAACAAAGGTCACAGAGACAGTATTCAAATTAATAAAATCAGAACTGAAAATGGAGACATGACAACAGAAACTAAGTAAATTTTAAAAATATCAGATCTTACTACAAAGGCCTATAATCAACAAAATTGGGAACTCAGGATGAAATGGACAATTTCTAGACAGATATCAGGTACCAAAATTATATCAGGAGCAGATAAACCATCTAAACACTCCCATAACCCCTAAAGAAATAACAGTCATTAAAAATCTCCCCACCAAAAGAAGTCCAGGACCAGATGGTTTTAGTGCAGAATTCTATCAGATCTTCAAAAAAAAGTCTAATACCAATTCTCTTCAAACTATTCCATAGAATAGAAACAGAAGGAACACTACCCAATTCATTCTATGAAGGTACAATTATGCTCATACCTAAACCACACAAAGACCCAACAAAGAAAGGGAACTACAGACCAATCTCTCTTATGAATATTGATGCAAAAATTCTCAATGAAATTCTTACAAACTGAATCCAAGAGCACATCAAAACAATCATCCATCATGATCAAGTAGGCTTTATCCCAGGAATGCAGGATGGCTCAATATTCAGAAATCCATCAATATAATCCACTACATAAACAAAACCAAAGGAAAAAACACAAGATCATTTCAGTAGATATGAAGAAAGCATTTGACAAAATTCAAAATCACTTCATGTTAAAATTCTTGGAAAGATCTGAAATTTAAGGCCCATAGCTAAACATAGTAAAAGCAATATACAGCAAGCCAGTATCCAACATCAAACTAAATGAAGAGAAACTTGAAGCAATCCCACTAAGATCAGGGACTAGACAAGGCTGCCCACTCTCACCCTACCTATTCTATATAGTACTGGAAGTCCTAGCTAGAGGAATTAGACAACAAAAGGAAGTCAAAGAGATACAAATAGGAAAGGAAGAAGTCAACATTTCACTATTTGCAGATGATAGGATAGTATACTTAAGTGACCCTAAAACTTCCACCAGAGAACTTCTAAACCTGGTAAACAACTTCAGCAAAGTGGCTGGATATAAAATCAACTCAAACAAATCAGTAGCCTTCCTCGACTGAAAGGATAAACAGGCTGAGAAAGAAATTAAGAAAATGACACCCATCACAATAGTCACAAATAATATGAAATACCTTGGAGTGAACCCAAACAAGCAAGTGAAAGATCTGTATGACAAGAACATTAAGTCTCCGAAGAAAGAAATTGAAGAAGATCCCAGAAAATGGAAAAATCTCCCATCCAGGATTGGCATGATTAATTTAGTAAACATGGCCATTTTGCCAAAAGCAATCTACAGATTCAATGCAATCCTTATCAAAATTCCAAATCAATTCTTCATAGAGATAGAAAGAGCAATTTGCAAATTCATTTTGAATAACAAAAAAAGAAAACAGGATAGAGAGAACTATTCTCAACAATAAAAGGACTTCTGAGGGAATCACCATCCCTGACTTCAAACTGTACTACAGAGCAATAGTGATAAAAAAACTGCATGGTATTGATACAGAGACAGGCAGGAAGATCAATGGAATAGAATTAAAGATCCAGATATGAACCCACACACCTATGGTCACTTGATCTTTGACAAAGGAGCAAAAACCATCCAGTGGAAAAAGGATACCATTTACAGCAAATGGTGCTGGTTCAACTGGAGGTCAGAATGTAGAAGGATGCAAATCAATCCATTCATATCATATCAATGCTCAAGTCCAAGTGGATAAAGGACCTTCACATCAAACCAGATACACTGAAACTAATAGAAGAGAAGGTGGGAAAGACTCTCAAACACCTAGGTACAGGGGGCAAGTTCCTGAACAGAAAACCAATGTCTTATGCTCTAACATCAAGAATTGACATATGGAACCTCATAAAATTGCAAAGCTTCTGTAAGGCAAAGGACATTGTCAATAAGACAAAAAGGCAATGAATAGACTGGGAAAAGATTTTTTACCAATCCTACATCTAATAGACAGCTAATATCTAATATATACAAGGAACTCAAGAAATTAGACTCTAGACAACCAAATAACCCTAATTACAAAAATGGGGTACAGAGCTAAACAAAAATTCTCAACTGAGGAAACTCGAATGGCTGAGAAGCACCTTAAGAAATGCTCAACATCCTTAGTCATTGGGGAAATGCAAATCAAAACAACCCTGAAATACCACCTCACACCAGTTAGAATGGCTAAGATCAAAAACTCAGATGCTGGAGAGGATGTGGAGAAACAGGAACACTCCTCCACTGTTGGTGGGATTCCAAGCTGGTACAATCTCTCTGGAAATCAGTCTGGTCATTTCTCAGAAAATTCGATATAGCACTACCTGAGGACCCGGCTATACCACTCCTGGGCATATACCCAGAAGATGCTTCAACATATAACAAGCACATATGCTCCACTATGTTCATAGCAGCCTCATTTATAATAGCCAGAAGCTGGAAAGAACCCAGATGTCCTTCACCAGAGGAATGGATACAAAAACTGTGGTACATTTGCACAGTGGACTATTACTCAGCTATTAAAAATAGTGAATTTGAGAAATTTTTAGGTAAATGCATGAAACTAGAAAATATCATCCTGAGTGAATTAACCCAATCACAAAAGAACACACATGGTATTTACTCACTGATAAGCAGACATTAGCCCAAAAGGGTGGAATAGCCAAGACTCAACTCACAGACCACATGAGGTTCATGAAGAAGTAAGACCAAGTGTGGATGCCTTGGTCTTACTCAGAATGAGTAACAAAAATACTCAAGGGAGCAAATATGGAGACAAAAGTGTGAGACAGAAACTGAAGGAGGAGCCGTCTGGAGACCATTCCACCTGGGTATCCACCTCATGTACAGTCACCAAAGGTAGACACTGATGTGAATGGCAGGAAGTGCATGCTGACAAGAGTGTGATATAGATGTCTCCTTAGAGGTCTGCCAGAGTCTGACACATTCAGAGGCAGATGCTCACAGCTAACCACTGATCTGATCAAGGGTTTCCCAATGGAGAAGTTAGAGAGAAGACTGAAGGAGCAGAAAATATTTGTGGCCCCATGAGGAGAGCAACACTTCCAACCAACCAGAGCTCCCCAGGGTCTAAACCACCAGCCTGGGAGCTCATAGGGAGGGCCCTTGACTCCATCTGTACATGTAGGGGAGGATGTCCCTGTTGAGCATAGGTGGGAGAGGAGATGCTTGGTCCCATGAAGGCTGAACACCGAGTGGCAGGGAGAATTTGAGATTGGGGAGGTGGGAGTGGGGGGATAGGAGGGGGCATATCCTCATAGAAGCATGAGGAGAGAGGATGGGATAAGAGGTTTCTGGGTGGTGGGTGGGGAATGGGGGGAAGGGGATAAAATCTGAAATGTAAATATAATATCCAATGAAAATAAATAAAAAATAAATAAGTAAAAATAATAATTTTATGGGGGGGTCACTACACCATGAAGAACTGTATTGATGTGTCGCAGCAATGGGAAGGTAGAGAACCACTGCTTTAAAGCAAGTGATTAGTCTTGGTTCATAGATGAACAAGTTAATATCCAAATGAGAACACAGACAAACAGCAATCAGTGCTAAACCAAGAATGTAACCTAATATCTGTCTAGTGTCAAAGCCCCATTTGATTTGACCTCAACCAGGAAGCCAAGGTAATCTGATAATGCCACCAGACAACCATCTGGGTGATAAAATTCCCAATGTTTTCACATGTTTCCTAAACACTTCAGACATCATCTTCAGGGCCTAAGAGAATGAGCAACTGCCTCCCTGCTGTCCTCTCAAGGGGCTGAGAAGCACTCTTCTCTCAGTGATTCATCAGCCCACTAAATGGAGACATGACCTAGCCTACCAACACCAGGAGGAACCTCCACTTATCTTTTCATTTGCAGTTAGAGATGGTACCCAGAACAACTCGCTTCTCACATGACTAAATCTACCTTCCACATCTATACCTTCTCTTCAGACTTATGTACTATTGAGAAAATGTCCTCTTAAAATAGAAATTTACAGTAAAAAACAAGAGATCTTTCAAAAATGCTGTACATAAACATCCTTTAGAGGAGCTCCCTAAAAACATGCACATGTAAGAGAAGAAGTGTGGTGATCTCATAATAGGGTGACTAGAACTAGAAAATATCATCCTGGGTGTGGTAACACAGTCACAATATGACATACATGGTATGTACTCACTGATAAGTTGATATTAGGCAAAAAGCTCAGAATACCCATGATTCAATTCATAGATCATGTGAAGCTCAAGAAGAAGGAAGCCCAAAATGTGGATGATTCAGTTTTATTTAGAAGGGGAAACAAAATCATCACAGGAGGTAGGAGGGAGGGAGTTGAGAGGGAGAGAGAAGGAGAAGAGAAAAAGAGGGGCAGGACCAGTTGTGGGAGGAGACAGGGGAGATTGTCAGAGGGTCAGGAAATTGAACAGAGGTGTGTAGCTGTGGGGGATGAGGAACTGGGGGTAGCTTCCAGAATGTCCCAGATGCCAGGAAATCAAGAGGCTCCTAGGATACAATGGGGATGACATTAGCTGAAATACCCAACAAAGAAGGGGAGAACTTGTAGAGACCACATCCAGAGGTTAGGCACAGTCTTGGTTGAGGGATGGGGCCATTCATCCTTAAAAATGTTCATCCAAAAATTGCTCCTGTCTAAAGAAAATACAGGGACAAAGAGTGGAGCAGAGACTGAATGAAAGGCCATCCAGTGATTTCCCCACCTGGGGATTCATCCCACATGCAGACACCAAACCCATATATTATTGATGATGCCAAGAAGTGGTTGGTGGCAGGAGCCTGAAATAGCTGTCTCCCGAGAGTCTCTGCCAGAGCCTGACAAATACAGATGCAGATGCTTGTAGCTAACCATCAGAGTGAGCACAGGGACCCCAATGGAGGAATTAGGAGAAGGACTGAAGGAGCTGAAGGGGTTTGCAACACCAAAGCAAAAACAACAATATCAACCAACCCCTTCCCTCCACCACATCTCCCAAGGACAAAACCGCCAACCAAGGGGACCCATGACTCCAGCTGCATATGAAAGAGAGTAGTGCCTTATCTGGCATCAATGGGAGGAGAAGTCCTTGGTCCTGTGTAGTCTCCATGCCCCAGGCTAGAGAAATACTTGGGCAATGAGGGGAAAGGGTGTGAGGGTGAGTCAGGGAGCACCCTCATAGAAGCAGTGTGGAGGGATGTCCTCCCCACTGTCTAAAACAGGGATGTCCTTTTCACAATTCAAAACAGAAAGGTCCTCCCTGCTGTCCACCACAGGGACGTCCTTCCTTCTGTCCACGTCAGTTATATCCTTCCCACAGACCATAACAGGGTTGTCTTTCCCACTTTCCACCACAGGGACTTCCTCTCCACTGTCCACTAGAGGGTAATCCTTCCCACTGTCCACTAAAAGGTTTTTCCCAATGACCATAACAGGGACGTACTTTACACAGTCCACAACATATATGTCCTTCCAATGTCCGCCTTAGAGACCTCCTTCCCACTGTCCACCACAGGGAAGTCCTCTCTACTGTCCACCACAGGGATGTCCTTTCCATTGTCCTCCACAGGGATGTCCAGTGCACTGTCCACAACAGGCATGTCCTTCCCACTGTCTACCACAGAAAGGTACACCCTGCTGTCCACAAAAAGAACGTACTTCCTAATGTCTACCTTAATGATGTCCTTTCCTCTGTCCACCACAGGGACGCCCCTTCCACTGTCCACCACATGGTGGTCCTCCCCACTGTCCATCAGAGGGACATGCTTGCCACTGTTGAACACATGGAGGTACTTCACAATGTCCACATCATGTACGTTCTTCCCAAATCCACAACATGAATGTCCTTCCCACTCTCCACCAAAGGGAACTGCTTCCCAATGTTCACCACAGAGAGGTCCTCTCTACTATCCACCACATGGATGTCCTTACCACTGTCCACCTAAGTGATGACCTCCCCTGTCTCCACCACAGGGACATCCTTCCCACTGTCCACAGAAAGCAGTTCCTCCCCAAAGTCCACCAGAGGGACATCCTTCCCAATGTTCACCACATGGAGGTCTTTCTCAATGTCCACCACAGGGACATCCTCCCAACTGTCCACCCCAAAGATTTCCTCCCCACAGTCCACCACAGGGACGTCCTTCCCACTGTCCACCAAAGGGACATCCTTCACACTGTCCACAAAACAGATATCTTCCCCACAGTCCCCCACATGGACGTCCTTCCCACTGTACTCCACAGGGACTTCCTACCCCACAGTCAACCAGAGTGTGGTCCTCCCCACTGTCTACCGCAAGACATCCTCCTCTGCACAACAAGGATGTCCTCACCACTGTGCAGAACAGGGACATACTTTACATTGTCCACAAGAGGGACACTCTTTCCACTGTCCACCAACGTGAGGTCCTCCCTGCTGTCCACCACAGGGTCATAATTACCACTGTCCACCACAGGGTTCCTCACCACTATCCACTACAGGCATGTCCTTCCCAATGTCCACCACAGAAAAGTACACACTTCTGTCAACAACAGGGATGTACTTCCCAATCTCCACTAAATGATGTCCTCTCCTATGTCCACCACAGAGATGTTTTCCCCACTGTCCACCACATGGTGTTTCTCCCCACTGTCAATGAGAGGGACATGCTTCCCACTGTCCACCACACGGAGGTCCTTCCCAATGTCCACAACATGAATGTCCTTCCCACAATCCACAACATAAATGTCCTCCCAACTGTCCAACACAGGGACCTTCTTCCCACTGTTCACCACAGAAAGGACCTCTACTGTCCTCCACAAAAATGTCCTTACCACTGTCCAAACCAGTGTCATCCTCCGCACCGTGCACAACAGGGATGTCCTTCCCACTGTTCACTACAGAAAACTCATCCCCACTCCCCTCCACAGGGATTTCCTTCCCACTGTCCACCTAAGTGAAGTCTTCCCCTCTGTCCTCAAGTGGGACATTCTTCCAAAAATGTTCACCACAGAAAGATCTTTACAAATGTCCACAACAGAGATGTTCTTCCCACAGTCCACAACATATATGTTCTTCCCACTGACCACCACAGGGACCTCCTTCCCACTGTCCACCACAGGGAAGTCCTCTCCACTGTACATCAAAGTGATGTCCTTCCACTGTCCACCACAGCAACGTCCTCCCCACTGTCCACAACAGGGATGTTCTTTCCACTGTCCACCACAGGGATGTCTTCCCCAGTGTTCACCACAGGAACATATGACCCACTGTCCACAAAAGGGATGGCCTATCCATTGTCTACCACAGGGAGTTCCTCCTCAATCTCCACCACAGTTAGTTCCTCTCCACTGTCCACCAAAGGGTCGTCATTTCCACTGTCCACCACAGAAATATTCTCAGCACTGTCCACAACAATGATGCCCTTCCCACTGTCCACCACTGAGACGTTCTACCCACTGCCCTCCACAGGGACATCCTACCCACTTGTCTACCACAGGGATGTACTTCCCACTTTCCACCAAAGGTATGTTCTTCCCACTGTCCTCCAAAGGTACATCTACACCTGTTCACCACAGAGATATCCTCCCCACTGTCCACCACAGGGACATCCTCCACACTGACCACCACAAGGACGTCCTTCATACAGTCCACCATAGAGAAGTCCTCCATGTTGTTCACCAAAGATATATCCTTCCCACTGTACACCAAAAGGACATCCTCCAAATTGTCCACCACAGTGACATCCTTTTCACTGTTCACCACTGGGACATCCTACCCACTTTTCACAACATGGACATTTTCCTGTGCACAACAGGGACATCCTCACCACTGTGCACCACAGGGACATCCTCCTTTGCACACAAGGGATGTCAGCAACACTCTCCACCCCAGAGATGAACTCTGCACTCTTCACAACAGGGACATCCTCCCCACTATCCACCAAAGAAACGTCTTTCCCACTATTCACCACAGGGATATCATCCCAAATGTCCAACACAGAAAAGTGCTCTTCACTGTCCACCACAGGGATGTCCTTCCCACTGTCCACCAGAGGGATATCATTCCTACTGATCACTACAAGGATGTCCTTCCCAATATCCAGAACAGGGACCTCCTTCCCACTGTCCACAACATAAATGTTCTTCCCACTGTTCACCAGAGTGTGTTTCTATCTACTGTCGACCACAGAGATGTACTTTCCACTGTCCACCAATGGACGTTTTCCTTTGCACCAGAGAAACTTCCTCACAACTATCCATCACAGAAACGTCCTCACCACTCTCCAACACTGTGATGTCCTTTCCACTTTCCACCATGAGGAGGTCCCCTCCACTGTCCACGACAGACACATCCTTTCCAGTGTTCACCACAGGGACGTCCTTCCCAATATCCATGACAGGGAGGTCCTCACCATTGTCCACCACAGGGATGTCCTTTCCACTATTTACCAAAGAATCATCCTCATCACTGTATCACAGGGACATCTTTACCACTGTCCACCACAGATAGGTCCTCCTTGCTGTCAACCACACCGATATTCTCCCCACTGTCCACCACAGTGACGTCCTACTTACTGTCCACCACAGGGAGAACCTCCCTACTGTCTACAACACGGATGTCCTTCTCATTGTCCACCACATGGACATCCTTTCGTTGTCCACAAAAAGGACTTCTTGCCCACTGTTTACCACAGGGACGTCTTCCTAACTGTCCACCACATAAATATGTTCCCAACTGTCTACCACAGAAACATCTATACCACTGTACACAACAGGGACATACTCCCAACTGTCCTCCACAAGGATGTCCATCCCACTGTCCACAGAAATGTCCTACCCACTGTGAAGCACAGGGACATCCTCACAACGGTCTACCCCAAGGTGTTCCTCCCCCACAGTTCACCACATGGACGTCCCTCACACTGTCTACCAAAATGACATCCTTTCCACTGTCCACAACACAGACATCTTACCCACTGTCCACCACATAGATGTGCCCCCCACTGTCTAACACAGAAATGTCCTACCCCACTGTCCACCAGAGTGTGGTCCTCCCCACTGTCCACCACAAGGACATCGTCCTGTGCAAAAAAAGGGATGTACTCACCACTGCACCACAGGGACATACTTTGCATTTTCCACCACAGGGACGTCATTTCCACTGTCCAACAATGTGAGGTCCTCGCTGCTGTCCACCACAGGGACATCCTTACCACTGTCCACCACATGGTCGTCCTCACCACTGTCCACCAGAGGGATGTCCTTCCCATTGTTCACCAGAGGGACGCATTTCCCAACACGCACAAAAGTGACATACTTTTACTGTCCTCAATAGGGATGTCCTTCCTACTATCCACCACAGAGAGGTCCTCCCTGCTCTTTACCACGGGGACAGTCTTCCCACTGTTCATCATAGAACGTCCTTTCCACTGTCCACCACAGGTACATCCTCTCCACTGTTCACCAGAGGAACATCCTTCCCATTCTACACCACAGAAAGGTCGTTTCCATTGTCCACCACAGGGACATTCTTCCCACTGTTTACCACAGAGATGTACTTCCCACTGTGCACCACAAGGATGTCCTCCACACTTTAAACAGGGATGTCCTCCCCACTGTCCAACAAACAGACATCCTACCCATGTCCACCACAGGGAGGTCCTCCCCACTGTTCACCATAGTGGCGTACTCCCCTTGTCCACCACATGGACATCCTTCCACTGTCCACAAAAAGTACATTATTCCCACAGTTTACCATAGGGATGTCCTCCCCACTGTCCACTACAGGGACGTTCTACACACTGTTCACCAAAGGGAGGTCCACACAATTGTCCACCACAGGAATTTCCTCCCCACTGTCCATCAGTGAAAGGTCCTCCACACTGTACACCACAGGTATGTCCTCCTTTGTACCACAGGAACATCCATAAAACTGTCCACCACAGGGTCATCCTAACCAATGTCCAGCACAGTGACGTCTTTCCAACTGTTCACCACAGGGACATCCTCCTGTGCACAACAGGGACATCCTGACCAATGTGCACCACCGGGACATCCTTTCGACTGTCCACCACAGGGACATTTTCCCAATGTTCAATACAGAGTGGACAGACCTAAGGTCCACCACATGGACTTCTTTCCCTCTTTCCACCAAAGAAACATCCTCCTCACTTTGCACCACAGGGACATCCTCCTATGCACAACAGAAACGTCCTCACAACTGTGCACCACAAGAATATTCTCTCCACTGTCCACAACAGAGACGTCCTTCCCACTGTAGACCACAGATATGTCCTCCCTGCTGTCCACCACAGGGACATTCTTTCCACTTTCCACCACAGAAACGTCCTCCCCACTGTCCACCAAAGGGATGTCTTCCCCACATTCTGCCACAGAGATGTCCATCCCATTGTCCACAACAGAAATATCCTCCCCAATGTCCACTACAGAGAGTTCCTTCCAACTGTCCACCACAAGGCTGTCCTTTCCACTGTCCACAAAACAAATGTCCTTCCCACTGTCCACCACAGGGGCATCCTCCTGTTTAGTACAAGGACAACCTTAGCACTGTCCACAACATGGATGTCCTCAACAATATGTACTACAGGGAAGTCCTCACCACTGTCCACCACATGAATATCCTCTGCACTGTAAACCACAGGGACATCCTACACACTGTACACCACAGGGAGGTCCTCCCCTCTGGCCATTAAAGGGACATCCTTCTGCCTATGCACCACAGTGATGTCTTCTCCACTGTCCTCCAAGGAACGTCCTTTCTACTGTCGACAACTAGGACATCCTTTCAATGGTCCACCACAGGGAAGTCCACTTCACTGTCCACCACAGGGATGTCCTTCCCACTGTACACCACAGTGACATCCTCCTGTGCACAACAGGGATGTTCTTACCACTTTCCACCACAAAGATATCTTCTGCACTCCCCACTACAAGGACATCCTTCTCACTGTTCACAAAGAGACATTCTCTTGTGCACCACAGGGGTGTAGTCCTTACTGTCCACAAGGCCATCATCCATACTGTACACCGCAGTGAAATCCTCTCAACTCTCAAACACAGGGACATCCTCCAAACTGTCCACAACACAGATGTCCTCCCAACTATCAAACACAGCGAAAATTTTCCCACTGTAAACAAGAGAGACATCCTCCCCACTGTGCACCTGAGGGACATCCTCCTGTTCAGAACAGGAATGTCCTAACCACTGTTCACCACAGAGATGTCCTCTGCACTCTCCACCATATGGACGTCCTTCCAACTATGCACCACAGGGACATTCTCCAGTGTACCACAGTACCTTACTCCCCACTATAAATCACAGTGAAATCCTCCCCACTGTCCACCACTGGCATGTCCTCCCCACTGTTTACAACATGGATGTCCAACCCACTATTCACACCAGAAATGTCCTCCCCATGGTCCACCAAGTGGAAGTCCTTCCCACTGTCCACCTCAGTGATATCGTTTCCTCAGGTCAAAAGAGGGTTGTCCTTCCCACTGTCCACCACAAGGAGGTCCTCCCCACTGTCCACCAGAGGCCCACCCTTCCCACTGTCCACCACAAAGAGGTTTTTCCTAATGTCCAAAACAGAGACGCCCTTCCCACTGTCCACAACATATATGTCCTTCCCACTGTCCACCACAAGGAGGTCCTCCTCACTGTCCACAAGAGGCACACCCTTCCCATGTCCTCCACAAAGAGGTATTTCTCAATGTCCACCACAGTGACCTCCTTCCCACTGTCCACCACAGGGAAGTCCTCTCCACTGTCCACCACAGGATTTCCTTTCCACAGTCCACCACATTGATGTCCTCTGCACTCTCCATAACAAACATGTACATCCCACTGTCTACAACAGAAACACCCACTCCACTGTCCACCACAGGGAGGTCTTCCCAACTGTCCATCACAGGGACACCGTTTCCACTGTTCACCAAAGAGATGTTCTTCCCACAGTCCACCACATGGGCATCCTCCTGTGTACCACAAGGATATCCTTAACACTGTCCACAACATGGTTGTCCTCACCAATGTCCACCACAGGGACTTCCTCAGCACTGTTCACAACATGAATATTCTCCACACTGTAATCCACAGGGACATCCTACACATTGTCTACCACAGGTAGGTCCTCCCCACAGTCCACAAGAGGAACATCCTCCTGCCTGTCCACCACAGTGATGTCCGCCCCACTGTATGCCTCAGGGACATCCTCCTGTGCACATCAGGGATGTTCGTACCACTGTACACCCCAGAGATGTCCTCTGCACTCCCCACTACAAGGACATCCTTCTCACTCTCTGCCAAAGAGATATTCTCTTGTGCACCACAGGAACGTTGCTTTTACTGTCTACAAGGCCATCATATACACTGTCCACCACAGTGAAATTTTCGCAACTCTCCACCACAATGATATCCTTCCAACTGTCCTCAACAGAGATGTACTTCCCACTGTCCACCACAGAATAGTCCTCCCCACTGTCCTCCACAGGGATGTCCTTCCCACTCTCTACCACAGGGATGTCCTTCCCACTGTCCGCCAAAATGATGTTCTTCCCACTGTCCACCACAGTGACATCCTCCAAATTGTCCACCACAGTGACATCCTTTTCGCTGATCAACACTGGGACATCCTACACACTTTGTACAAGAGGGACATTGTCCTGTGCACAACAGGGACATCCTCCCCACTATCCATCAAAGAAATGTCTTTCCCACTATTCACCACAGGGATGTCATCCCAAATGTCCAACATAAAAATGTCCTCTTCACTGTCCACCATAGGGATGTCCTTCTCCCTGTCCACAATAGGGATGTCCTCCTCACTGTCCACCAGAGAGATATCCTTCTCACTGTTCACCACAAGGAGGTCCTTCCCAATATCGACAACAGGAACTTCCATCCCAATCTCCACAACATAAATGTTCTTCCCACTTTCCACCACAGTGTGTTTCTCTCTACTGTCCACCAGAGAGATGTACTTTCCACTGTCCACCAAAGGGACGCTTTCCTTTGTACCAGAGAAACTTCCTCACCACTGGCCACCACAAAAATGTCCTCACCACTGTCCACAACCGTGACATCCATACCACTTTCCACCATGAGGAGGTCCTCTCCACTGTCCACCACAGAAACATCCTTTCCACTGTTCGCTAGAGGGAAGTCCTTCCCAATATCCACGACAGGGAGGTCCTCACCACTGTCCACAACAGGGACGTCCTTTCCGCTGTCCACCACAGAAACATCCTCATCACTGTCTATCACAGTGACAGTTTTACCACTGTCCACCACAGAGAGGTCCTCCCTGCTGTCCACCACAGGGATGTCTTTCACACTGTTCACCACAGTAATGTCCTCTCAGTTGTCCAAAACAGAAACGTCCTCCCCACTGGCCACCACAGGGACATCCTACTTACTGTCCACCACAGGGAGAACCTCCCCACTGTCTACAACAGGGATGTTTTTCCCATTGTCCACCACATGGAAATCCTTTAACTGTCCACAAAAAGGACTTCCTTCCCACAGTTTACCACAAGAACGTCTTCCTAACTGTCCACCACACAAATATGTTTCCAACTGTCCACTACAAAAACATCCATCCCACTGTACACAACAGGGACATGATCCCCACTGTCCTCCACAAGGATGTCCATCCAACTGTCCACAACAGAAAGGTCCTACCCACTGTCCTCCACAGGGACATCCTCCCAACTGTCCACCCTAAGGATTTCCTCCCCACAGTCCACCACATGGACGTCCTTCTCACTGTCCACCACAGGGACATCTTATGCCACAGTCGTAATAGAGTGTGGTCCTTTCCACTGTCCACCACTAGGACAACCTCCTGTGCACAACAGGGATGTCCTCAACACTGTGCACCACAGGGACATACTTTGCATTGTCCACCACAGGTTCGTCCTTCCCTCTTTCCACCATAGTGAGGTCCTCCCTGCTGCCCACCACAAGGGTGTCCTTACCACTGTCCACCACAGGGTCATCCTCACCACTTTCCAACACAGGGATGTCCTTCCCACTGTTCACCAGAGGGACATCTTCCCCAATGTGCAAAAAAGGGACTTACATTTACTTTCCACAACAGAGATGTACTTCCCACTTTCCACCACAGAGAGGTCCTTCCTGATCTCCAAAACAGTGACAGTCTTCCCTCTGTCCACCATAGAATGTCCTTTCCACTGCCCACCACAGGTACATCTTCTCCACTGTCAACCAGAGGGATGTCCTTCCCATTGTTCACAACATGTACATCTTTCCAGTGTCTATGAAGAAGACATTATTCCCACAGTTTAGCACAAGGATGTTTTCCCCACTGTTCACTACAGCAATGTTCTACACACTTTTCACCACAGGGAGGTCCACCCAACTGTCCAACACAGGGATTTCCTCCCCACTATCCACCACAGGGAGGTTTTCTCAACTGTCCACCAGAGGGACGTCCTTTCCACAATCCACTAAACAGATGTCCTTCCCACTGTCCACCACAGGGACATCCTCCTGTGTACTACCAGGACATCCTTACCACTGTCCACAACATGGTTGTCCTCAACAATATGCACTAAAGAGAAGTCCTCACTGCTGTCCACTACATGAATAACCTTCACACTGTAAACCACAGGGACATCCAACACACTGTCCACCACAGGGAGGCCCTCCTCTCTGTCCACCACAGTGACATTCTTCTCACATTCCACCACAGAGATGTCCTCCCCACTGTTCTCTAAAGGGATGTACTTCCCACTGTCGACCACAAGGACGTCATTTCAAGGGTCCACCACAGGGAAGTCCTCTTAACTGTCCACCACAGGGATGTCCTTCCCACTGTACATCACAGGGACATCCTCCTGTGTACAACAGAGATGTTCTAACCACTGTCCACTAGACAGATGTCCTCTGCACTCTCCACCATATACACATCCTTCTGACTATGCACCACAGGGACATTCTTCAGTGAACCACAGTAACATCATCCCCACTGTCCATCACCGTGAAATCCTCCCCAAAGTCAACCACTGAGATGTCCTTCCCACTGTCTACAACAGGGATGTCCTTCCCACAATTCAAAACAGAAAGATCCTCTCTGCTGTCCACTACAGGGAATTCCTTTTCTCTGTCCACCTCAGTGATATCCTCCACTCAGACCATGACAGGGATGTCCTTCCCACACTCCACCACAGGGACGTCCTCCCCACTGTCCACAAGAGGGTCATCCTTCCCACTGTCCACCACAAGAAGGTCTTTCCCAATGTACACAACAGTGATGTCCTTCCCACAGTCCACAACATATACGTTCTTCCAATGACCAACACAGGGACCTCCTTCCCACTGTCCAACACTGGGAAGTCCTCTCTACTGTCCACCACAGGAATGTCTTTTCCACTGTCCACCACATGTATGTCCTCTGCACTGTCCACAAAAGGCATGTCCTTTTCACTCTCCAACACAGGGACCTCCTTCCCACTGTACACAACAGGAAAGTCCTCTCTACTGTCCACAAAATGGATGTTCTTTCCACTGTCCACCAAAGGGATATCCTCCCCACAGTCTACAACAGGAATGTCCTTCCCAAAATTCAAAACAGAAAGGTCCTCCCTGTGTTCCACCACAGGGATGTCCTTCCCTCTGTCTACTTCAGTGATATCCTCCCCTCAGACCATAACATAGATGCTTGCCACTGTTCACCACATGGAGGTCCTTCCCAATGTCTACAACATGTAAGTTCTTCCCGCAATCCACAACATAAATGTCATTCCCACTCTTCACCACAGGAACTTTCTTCCCACTGTTCACCGCAGGGAGGTCCTCTCTACTATCCACAACAGGGATGTCCTGAACACTGTCCACCTAAGTGATGACCTCCCCTGTATCCACCACAGGGACATCCTTCCCACTGTCCACCACAGGAAGTTCCTCCCCAATGTCCACCAGAGGGACATCCTTCCCACTGTTAACCACAAGGAGTTCTTTCCCAATGTTCACAACAGGGACGTGCTACCCACAGTCCACAACATATATGTCCTTACAATGTCCATCACCGGGACCTCCTTCTCACTGTCCACAACAGGGATGTCCTCTCTACTGTCCAGCACAGGTATGTCCTTTACACTGTCCACCACAGCGATGTCCTCTGCCCTGTGTCCACAACAGGCATGTCCTTCCCATGGTCCACCACCGGGACCTCTTTCCCACTGTTCACAACAGGGAAGTCCTCTCTACTGTCCACCACAGGGATGTCCTTTCCACTGTCCACCAAAGGGACGTCCTTCACACTGTCCACAACAGTCATGTCCATCCCACAGTCCAACACAGAAAGGTACACCTTGCTGTCCATAATAGGAATGTACTTCCCAATGTTCCCAAAATGATGCCCTCCCCTATGTCCACAACAGAGATATCCTTCCCACTGTCCACAACATGGTGTTTCTCATCACTGTCCATGAGAGTGACATGCTTCCCACTGTCCACCACATGGAGGTCATTCCAATGGCCACAACATGGACATCCTTCCCACACTCTACAACATAAATGTCTTCCCCACTGTCCTACACATAGACCTTCTTCCCAATCTTCACAACCGAAAGATCCTCCCCACTCTCCACCACAGGGATGTCCTTCCCACTGTCCACCTAAGTGATGTCCTCCCCTATGTCTACAAGAAGGAAATCCATCTCAGAGTTCATTACAAAGAGGTCTTTCCCAATGTCCAAAAGAGAGATGTTTTTCCCACAGTCCACAACATAAATGTCCTTCCCACTGTTCACCACAGGGACCTCATTCCCACTGTCCACCACAAGGAAGTCCTCTTTACTGTCCACCACAGGGATGTCCTTTTCACTTTCCACCAAAGGGATTTCCTCCGCACTGTCCACAACAGGCATGTCCTTCCCACTGTCCACCACAGAAAGGTACACCCTGCTCTCCAAACAGGAACTTACTTCCCAATATCCACTAAATGATGTCCTCTAATATATCCACCACAGAGATGTACATCCCACTGTCCACCACATAGTGTTTCTCCCCACTGTCCACCACACAGACGTCCTTTTCAATGTCCAAAACATGGACGTCCTTCCCACAAACCACAAAATAAATATCGTCCCCACTGTCCAAAACATGGACCTTCTTCCCACTGTTCACCACAGAACGGTCCTCTCTACTGTCCACCACAGGCATGTTCTTACCATGTCTAAAACAGTGACATCCTCCCCATTGTCCACAACAGAGATTTTCTTCCCACTATCCACCACAGAAAGGTCCTCCCCAATGTCTACCACAGGGATGTCCTTTACACTGTCCACTTAAGTGACATGCTCCCCTCTGTCTACAAGAGGGACATTCTTCCCACAGTTCACCACTAGGGGTCTTTTCCAATGTCCACAACAGTGATGTTCTTCCCACAGTCCACAACATAAATGTCCGTAACATTGTCCGCCATAGGGACTTCCTTCCCACTGTCCACCACAATGAGGTCCTGTCTACTGTCTATCAAAATGATGTCCTTTCCACTGTAAACCACAAGGACATCCTCCTGTGCACAACAGGGATGTTCTTACCACTGTCTACCCCAGAGATGTCTTCTGCACTCCCCACTACAAGGACATCCTTCTCAATGTCCACCAAACAGACATTCTCTTGTGCACCACAGGAGCATTGTTCTTACTGTCCACAAGGCTGTCATCCACACTGTCCACCACAGTGAAATACCCTAAAATCTCCAAAACAAGGACATCCTCCCAACTGTCCACAACACAGATGTCCTCCCAAATATCAAACACAGCAAAGTCCTTCCCACTGTAAACAACAGGGACATCCTCCCCACTATGCACCACTAGAACATCCTCCTGTGCACAACAGGGATGCCCTAACCACTGTCCACCCCAGAGATGTCTTCTGCACTCCCCACTACAAGGACATCCTTCTCAATGTCCACCAAACAGACATTCTCTTGTGCGCCACAGGAGCATTGTCCTTACTGTCCACAAGGCTGTCATCCACACTGTCCACCACAGTGAAATACCCTAAAATCTCCAAAACAAGGACATCCTCCCAACTGTCCACAACACAGATGTCCTCCCAAATATCAAACACAGCAAAGTCCTTCCCACTGTAAACAACAGGGACATCCTCCCCACTATACACCACCAGAACATCCTCCTGTGCACAACAGGGATGGCCTAGCCACTGTCCACCACAGAGATGTCCTCTGCACTCTACACCATATGGACATACACCCAACTATGCACTACAGGGACATTCTCGAGTAACATCCTCCCCACTGTCCATCACAGTGAAATCCTCCCCACTGTCCACCACCAGGATGTCCTTACCACTGTCCACCACAGAGAAGTCCTCCCTTCTCTCCACCACAGGGACAGTCTTCCCACTGTCCACCATAGAACGTCCTTGCCACTGTGCACCACAGGTACATCAACTCCACTGTCCACCAGAGGGATGTCTTTCCCATTGTACACCAAAGAGAGGTCCTTTCCGCTGTCCACCACAGGGACATACTTCCCAATGTCCACCACAGAGATGTTCCCCCAATGTCCACCACAAGGATGTCCTCCCCACTTACCAAACAGGGATATCCTCCCCACTGTCCACAGCAGAGACATCCTACACGTCCAGCACAGGGAGGTCCTTTCCACTGTCCACCACAGGGACATACTCCCCTTGTCCACAACGTGGACATTCTTCCAATGTCCACAAAAAGACATTATTCCCACAGTTTACCACAGGGATGTAGTCCCCACTATCAACTACAGGGATTTTCTACACACTTTTCACTACAGGGAGGTCCACCCAATTGTCCACCACAGGGATTTCCTCCACACTGTCCATCAGAGAGAGGTCCTCCCCACTGTCCACCTCAGGGATGTCCTCCTGTTTACCACAAGGACATCCATAAAACTGTCCACAAATACAACGTCTTTCCCACTGTCCACCTCAGTGATATCCTCTCTTCAGATCATAACAGGGATGTCCTTCCTACTCTCCACAACAAGCAGGTCCTCCCCACTGTCCACCAGAGGCACACTCTTCCCACTGTCCACCACAAAGAAGTCTTTCCCAATGTCCACAACAGTGACGTCCTTCCCACTGTCCACAATATATATGTCCTTCCAACTGTCCACCAGAGGGAGATCCTCCCAACTGTCCACCACAGGGAAGTCCTCCCTACTGTCCAGCACAGGCATGTCCTTCACACTGTCTACCACAAAAAGGTACACCCTGCTGTCCACCAAAGGAATGTACTTACCAATGTCCACCACAATGATATCCTTTCCTCTCTCCACCACAGGGACGTCCTTCCCACTGTCCACCACATGGTGGTCCTCCCCACTGTCCACCAGTGTGACATGCTTGCCACTTTAGAACACACTGAAGTCCTTCTCAATGTCCACAAAAGGTACGTCTTTCCCACAATCCACAACATAAATGTCCTTCCCACTCTCCAGCACAGGGAACTTCTTCCCAATGTTCACCACAGTGAGGTTCTCTCTACTATCCACCACAGGGATGTCTTTACCACTGTCCACCTAAGTGATGACCTCCCCTCTCTCCACCAAAGGGACATCCTTCCAACTGTCCTCCATGGGGAGTTCCTTCCCATTGTCCACCAGAGGGACATCCTTCCCACTGTTCACCACAAGAAGGGATTTCCCAATGTCCTCAACAGGGACGTCCTTCCCGCAGTCCACAACATATATGTCCTTCCAATGTCCACCACAGGGACATATTTCAACTGTCCACCACAGAAATTTCCTTCGCACTGTCCACCACAGGGAAATCCTCCCCACTTACCACAACAAGGATGTCCTTCATATAGTCTACAATAGAGAAGTCCTCCCTGTTGTCCACCAAAGGGACATCCTTCCCACTGTCCACCACAGGGACATCCTCAAAATTGTCCACCACAGTGTCATCCTTTTCACTGTTCACCACTGGGACATCCTACCCACTTTGCACAACAGGGACATTTTCCTGTGCACAACAGGGATATCATCACCACTGTGCATCACAGGGACATCCTCCTTTCCACACCAGGGATGTCAGCTACACTCTCCACCCCAAAGATATCCTCTGCACTCTCCACGAGATGGACATCCCCCCCACTATCCACCAAAGAAATGTCTTTCCCACTATTCACCACAGGGATGTCATCCCAAATGTCCAACACAGAAAAGTCCTCTTCACTGTCCACCACAGGGATGTCCTTTCCCCTGTCCACCACAGGGATATCCTCCCCACTGTCCACCAGAGGGATATCTTTCCCACTGTTCATCAAATAAAGGTCCTTCCCAATATCGACAACAGGGACTTTTTCCCATTGTCCTCAACATAAATGTTCTCCACAAGGTCTACCACAGTGTGTTTCTCTCTACTGTCTACCACAGAGATATACTTTCCACTGTCCACCAAAGGGAGGTTTCCTTTGCACCAAAGAAACTTCCTCACCACTGTCCACAAGAGAAACATCCTCCCTACTGGCCACCCCTGTGACTTCCTTTTCACTTTCCACCATGAGAAGGTGCTCACCACAGTCCACCACAGAAACATCCTTTCCACTGTTCAGCACAGGGACTTCCTTTCCAATATCCATGACAGGGAGGTCCTCACCACTGTCCACAACAGGGACGTCCTTGCCACTGCCACCACAAAAACATTCTCATCACTGACTATCACAGGGACATTTTTACCACTGTCCACCACAGAGAGGTCCTCCCTGCTGTCCAGTGATGTCCTACTTACTGTCCACCACAGGAGAACCTCCCCACTGTCTACAACAGGGATGTCCTTCACATTGTCTACCACATGGACATCCTTTCGCTGTCCACAAAAAGGACTTTTTTCCCACTGTTTACCACAAAGACGTCTTCCTAACTGCCCACCACACAAATATGTTCCCAACTGTCCACTACAGAAACATCCATCCCACTGTATACAAAAGGGATGAACTCCCCAATGTCGTCCACAAGGATGTCCATCCCACTGTCCACAACAGAAAGATCCTACCCACTGCCCACCACAAGGATATCCTCCCAACTGTCCACCTGAAGGAGTTCCTCCCCACAGTCCACCACATGGACGTCCTTCCCACTGTCCACCACAGAGGCATTCTACACATGTCCAGCACAGGTTGGTCCTCCCCACTGTCCACCATATAAACATACTCCCTTTGTTCATCACATGGACATCCTTCCAATGTCCACAAAAAGGACATTATTCCCACAGTTTACCACAGGGATGTCCTCACCACTGTCCACTATAGCGATGTTCTACACACTTTTCACCACAGGGAGGTCCACACAACTGTTCACCACAGGGATTTCCTTTCCACTGTACATCAGAGAAAGATCCTCCCCACTGTCCACTACAGGGATGTCCTCCTGTGTACCACAAGGACATCCATTAAACTGTCCACCACAGGTTTATCTTTACCAATGTCCAGCATAGTGACGTCCTTTCCACTGTTCACCACAAGGACATCCTCCTGTGCACAACAGGGACATCCTGACCAATGTGCACCACAGGGACACCCTTTCCACTGTCCACCACAAGGACATCCACTGTAGATCACAGAGATATCCTCCCTGCTGTCCACCACAGGGACATTCTACCCACTTTCCACCACAAAAACTTCGTCTCCACTGTCCACCAAAGAGATGTCCTCCCCTCATTCTGGCACAGATATGCCCATCCCACTGTCCACAACAGAAATATCCTCCCCACTGTCTACCACAGGGAGGTCTTCCCAACTGTCCACCACAGGGACGTGTGTTCCACGGTCCACCAAACCGATGTCCTTCCCGTGGCCCTCCACAGGGACATCCTCCTGTGTACTACAAGGACATCCTTACCACTGTCCACAACATGGTTGTCCTCAACAATATGCACTACAGGGATGTCCACACTGCCTGCTACCACATGAATATCCTCCTCAGTGTTAACCACAGGGACATCCTACACACTGTTCACCAGAGGGAGGTCTTCTCTGTTCACTACAGGGACATCCTTCTGCATCTCCAGCACAGTGATGTCCTCCCCACTGTCCTTCAAAGGGACGTCCTTCCCACTGTCGAACTCAAGGACTTCATTTCAACAGTCCACCACAGGGAAGTCCTTACCACTGTACACCACAGGGACATCCTTCTGTGCAAATAAATGGATTTTCTTACCTCTGTCCACCACAGAGATGTGTTCTGCACTCCCCACTGCATGGACATCTTTCTAACTGTCCACCAAAGAGACATTCTCTTGTGCACCACAGGAGCGTTGTCCTTACTGTCCACAAGGCCTTCATCCACACTGTTCACCACTGTTAAATCCTCTCAACTCTCCCACCCAGGGACATCATCCCAACTGTCCACAACACGGATGTCCTCCCAACTATCAAACACAGCGAAGTCCTTCCCACTGTAAACAACAGAAACATCCTCCCCACTATGCACCACAGGCACATCCTCCTGTGCACAACAGGGATGTTCTAACCACTCTCCACCACAGAGATGTCTTCCTCACTCTCCACCATATGGACATCCTTCCAACTATGCACCACATGGACATACTCCAGTGCACCACAGTAATATCCTCCCTACTGTCCATCATAGTGAAATCCTCCCTTTGGTGGACATTGGGAATGATGTCCCTGCCATGGAGTTTGCGGAGGACATCTCTGTGTGTAGACAGTGGTGAGAACATCCCTGGTGTTCAAGATGTTCCTGTGGTGCACAAGGGTGAGGACAACACTCTTGTGCATGGGAGAATTTACTTGTGGTGCAGTTGGGGAGGATGTACTTGTGGTGAACAGTGAGAAGGTTGTCCCTGTGGTGGACAGATGGTAGGACCTCTCTGAGTTTGACAGTAAGAAGTACCTCACTGTGGTGGACAGTGGGTAGGGCATCCATGTGGTTGACAGTAGGGAGGACATCCCTGTTTTGGACAGTGGGGAGGACGTTACTGTTGTGGACAGTGGGATGGACATACCTGTGGTAAACAGCAGGGAGGACCTCTCTGTGGTTGACAGTGGGAAAGATGTACCAGTGATAGACAGTGATGAGGAGGTTTCTGTGGTGGACAGTGGATTGGATGTTTTGTGGTGGACAGTGGATAGTACCTTCCTGTGGTGGACAGTGTGGTGGATATGCCTGTGGTGGACAGTGGAGATTACCTCCCTGTGTTGTACAGTGGGAAAGACGTCCCTGTATTGGACAGTAGAGAAGATATCTCTGTAGTGGAGAGTGTGGAGGACATCCCTCTGGTGGACAGTGGTGAGGATGTTCCTCTGGTGGACACTGGGGAGAAAGTTTCTGTGGTGGTAAGTAAAGAGGACATCCCTGAGGTGTACAGTGGAGAGTATTTCCCTGTTTTATACAGTGAGGAGGACATCCCTGTGGGGGACAGTGGTGTGGAAGACCTTGTGGTGAACAGTGGTAAGGATGCTCCCGTGTTGGACAGCAGGGACGACCTCACTTAGGTGGACATTGAGAATTATGTTCCTCTGGTGGACAGTGCAAAGTATGTCCCTGTGATGCACAGTGGTGAGGACATCCCTGTTGTGCACTGGAGGACATACCTGTGGTGGACAGTGGGAAGGATGTTTATGTGGTGGACAGTGGGGAAAATGTCCGTGTTGTGGGCAGTGGGAAAGATGTCCCTTTGGTGGACAGTGGGAAGGACATCCCTGTGGTGGACTGTGGGGTGGAATTTCTTGGGGTGGACAGTTGGAAGGATGTCCCTGTGGTGAACAGTGGGTAGCACCTTTCTGTTGTGGACAGTTGGATGAACGTCCTTGTGGAGAACAGTGAGGAGTACATCCCTGTTGTGTACCGTGGGATGGATGTTTCTGAAGTGGACAGTTGGGAAGATATTTGTGTGGTGTACAGTTAGGAAGATGTCCCTGTGTTAAACTGTGGGAAGGAATTCCTTTTTGTGGACAGTGAAAGGATGTCCATGTGATGGACAACAGGGAAGACGACCCTGTTGTAGACAGTGGGGAGGTTCTCCCTGTGGTGGACCGTAAGTAGGACGTCCTTGTGGACAGTGGGGAATACGTTTCTGTTATGGACAACTGAGAGGACATTACTGTGGTGGACAGTGTGAAGGACGTCCCTGTGGTGGACATCAGGGAGGAACTCTCTGTGGTGGACAGTGGTAAAAATGTCGCTTTGATAGACACTGATGAGGATGTTTCTGTGGTGGACAGTGGAAAAGATGTCCTTGTTGTGGACAGTGGTGAGGACCTCCCTGTCATGGATATTGGGAAGGTCATCCCTGTGGTGAAGTATGGAAAGGTTGTTTCTGTGATGGACAGTGGAGAGGACCTCCTCATGGTGGAAAGTGGAAAGGAAGTCAAAGTGGTGGACAGTGGAGAGGACATTTCTGTGGTGGACATTGGTGAAAAAGTTTCTCTGGTCCAAAGGAAACTGTCCCTTTGGTGGTCAGTGGAGAGTATATCTCTGTAGTGGACAATAGAGAGAAAGACACTGTGGTGGACAGTGGGAAGAACATTTATGTTGTGGACAGTGGTAAAAGTCCCTGTTGATGATATTGGGAAGGACCTCCTTGTGGTGAACAGTGGAAAGATATCCCTCTGATGGACAGTGGGGAGGACATCCCTGTGGTGGACAGGGTGGACAGGGGGAAGGACATCCCTGTGGTGGACAGTGAAGAGAACTTTTCTGTTTTGTACATTTGGGATGACATCCCTGTGGTGTATAGTGGGAAAGATGTTTCTTTGGTGGATAGTGGGGAGGATGTCCCTGTTGTGGAGAGTGCAGAGGTCATCTCTGGGGTGGAGAGTGTTGCTGACATCCCTGGTGTGGAAAGGAGGATGTCCCTGTGATGCACAGTGGTGAGGATATCCCTGTTGTGCACAGGAAAATGTCCCTGTTGTGCAAAGTGGGTAGGATGTCCCAGTGGTGAACAGTGAAAAGGATGACACTGTGGTGGACAATTTGGGGGATATCCTTGTGGTGGATAGTGGGAAGGATGTCCCTTTGGTGGACAACAGGGAGGACTTCTCTAAGGTGGACTGTCTGAAGGAAGTCCTTGTGGTGGTCATTGGGGAGGATGTCCCTGTGATGGATAGTGAGGACGAAACTTCTGTGGTGGACAGTTGAAATGATGTCCCTGTGGTGGACAGTGGAGAGGACCTACATGTTGTGGAGATTGGTGAGGACATCCCTGTGGTAGACAGTGGGTAGGTTTTCCCTGTGGTGGACAGTGGGTAGTACATTCCTGTGATGGACACTGGGGAGCACATCCCTGTGGTGCACAGTGGAAAGAACATTTCTGTTGTGGACAGTGGGGAGGATGTCCCTGTTGTGGACAGTGGAAAGGACATCACTTTGATGCACAGTAGAGAGGACCTTTCTGTAGTGGACAGTGAGAAGGATATCCTTGTAGTGGGGAGTGCAGAAGACATCTCTGGGGTGTACAGTAGTAAGAACATCCCTGTTGTGCACAGGAGGATGTCCCTGAGGTGTACAGTGGAAAGGACATCCCTGTGGTGGGCAGTGAAGAGGACTTCCCTGTGGTGGACTATTGAAATGATGTTCTTGTGGTCGACAGTGGGAAGGACGTCCCTTTGGAGGACAGTGGGTAGGACATCACTGTGGTGGACAGGCAGAAGGATGTCCCTGTTGTGGACAGAGGGGAGGACCACCCTGTGGTGGACAGTGGGTAGGATGTCCCTGTGGTTTACAGTGAATAGGATATTTGTGTGGAGGACATCAGTGAGGACTCCCCTGTAGTGCATATTTTTGAGGACAACCATGTTGTGAACAGTAGTAAGGATGTCCTTGTGGTACACAGGAGGAAGTCCCTGTGGTGGACAGTTGGGAGGACCTCCCTGTGGTGAACAGTGGGGAGGATATTTCTGTTGTGGGCAGTGGGATGGACGTCTCTGTGGTGGAATGTGGGGAGGACATCACTTTGGTGGACAGTGGGTAGTACGTTTCTGTGGTGGAAAGTGGGAAGAATGTCTTTGTGGTGGAGAGCAGGGAGGACATGTCTGTGGTCTATAGTGAGAAGGACATCTCTGTTGTGGACAGTGGAAAGAATATTCCTGTGGTGCACAATTGTGAGGACATCCCTGTTATGCAAAGTGAAGAGGATGTTTCTTTGGTGGACAGTGGAAAAGATGTCCATGTGGTGGACTCTGGGGAGGTCCACCCTGTAGTGAACATTGGGGAGGACGTCCTTCTCACTGTTCACCACAAAAACATTCTCCCCACTGTGCACCACAAGGACATCCTCCCGTGCACAACAGGGATGTCCTCACCCTTGTGCACCAGAGGAACATCCTCCTGTGCACACCACTGTCTACCCCAAAGATGTTCTTTGCACAATCCACGACAGGGACATCATTCCCAATGTCCACCAAAGGGATGTTCTCCTTTGCACCAGAGAAATGTCCTCACCACTGTCCACCACAAAACGTCCTCCCCACTGTCTACAACACGGATGTCCTTCCCACTATTCACACCAGAAAGGTCCTCCCCACTGTCTACCAAGAGGATGTCCTTTTCACTGATCACCTAAGTGATATCCTCTCCTCAGATCATAAAAGGGATGTACTTACCACTGTCCACCGCAAGGAGGTCCTCCCCACTGTAGACCAGAGGCACACACTTCCACTGTCCACCACAAAGAGGTCTTTCCCAATGTCCACAACAGGGACGTCCTTCCCACAGTCCACAACATATATGTCCTTTCAATGTCCACCACAGGGACCTCCTTCTCAGTGTCCACCACAGGGAAGTCCTCTCTACTGTCCACCACATGGATGTCCTATCCACTGTCCACCACACGGATCTCCTTTCCACTGTCCACCACAGGGATGTCCTCCGCCTTTTCCACAAAAGGCATGTCTTTTCCATGGTCCACCACAGGGACCTCCTTCCCACTGTCCACCACAGGGAATTCCTCTCTACTGTCCACCACAGGGATGTCCTTTCCACTATCCACCAAAGGGACATCCTCAGCACTGTCCACAACAGGCATACCCTTCCCACTCTCCACCACAGAAAGGTACACCCTGCTATACAAAAAATTAACATACTTCCCAATGACCACTAAATGATGTCCTCTCCTATATCCACAGAGAGACGTCCTTCCCACTGTCCAACACATGGTGATTTTCCCCACTGTGCATGAGAGGGACATGCTTCCCACTGTCCCAAACACGAAGGTCATTCTCAATGTCCACAACATGGACGTCCTCCCAACAATTCACAACATAAATGTTCTCCCCACTGTCCAACACATGGACATTCTTCCAATGATCACCAGTTAAAGGTCCTCTCTACTGTCTACCACAGGGATGTCCTTACCACTGTCCAAATCAGTGACATCCTCCACTCTGTCCACAAGAGGGACATTCTTCCCAGAGTTCACCAAAAGGAGGTCTTTCCCAATGTCCACAACAGAGATGTTTTTCCAACAGTCCACAACATAAATATCCTTCCCAGTGTCCACCACAGGGACCATCTTCCCACTGTCCACCACAGTGAGGTCCTCTCTACTGTCCATCAAAGTCATGTCCTTTCCACTGTTCACCACATGGACATCCTCACCACTGTCCAGAACAAGGAGGTTCTTTCCACTGTCCACCACAGTGATGTCCTACCCAGTGTCCACCACAGGAACATACTACCCACTGTCCATCACAGGGATGTCCTACCCACTGTTTACCACAGGGAGGTCCTCCCCAATCTCCACCACAGGTAGGTCCTCTCCCCTGTTCACCACAGGTACGTCATTTCAATTGTCCACAACAGAAATATTCTTCCCACTGTCTACCACAGGGATGTCCTTTCCACTGTCCACCAAAGGGACATTCTTCCCACTGTCTACCAAAGGTACATATTTCTACTGTTCACCACAGAGACATCCTCCCCACTGTCCATCACAGGGACATCCTCCACACTGACCACCACAAGGACGTCCTTCATACAGTCCATCACAGATAAGTCCTCCCTGTTGTCCACCAAAGGTACGTTTTTCCCACTGTCCACCACAGGGACATCCTCCAAATTGTCCACCACAGTGACATCCTTTTCACTGTTCACCACTGGGACATCCTACCCATTTTGCACAACAGGAACATTTTCCTGTGCACAACAGGGATATCCTCACCACTGTGAACCACAGGGACATATCCTCCTTTGCACACCAGGGATGTCAGCAACACCCTCCACCCAGAGTTATCCTCTGCACACTCTACAACAGGGACAACCTCCCCACTATCCACCAAAGAAACGTCATTCCAACTATTCACTACTGGGATGTCATCCCAAATGTCCAACACAGAAAAGTCCTCTTCACTGTCCACCACAGGATGTCCATCCCCCTGTTCACCACAGGGATGTCCTCCCCACCCTCTACCAGAGGGGTATCTTTCCCACTGTTCACAACAAGGAGGTCCTTCCCAATATCGACAACAGGGACTTATTTCCCAGTGTCAACAACATAAATGTTCTTCCCACTGTCCACCACAGTGTGTTTCTCTCTACTGTCCATCACAGAGATGTACTTTCCACTGTCCATCAAAGGGACATTTTCCTTTGCACCCGAGAAACTTCCTCACCACTCTCCACCAGAAAACATCCTCAACACTTTCCACCACTGTGACATCCTTTCCACTCTCCACGATGAAGAGGTCTTCTCCACTGTCCACCACAGAAACACCCTTTCCACTGTTCACCACAGGCACATCCTTCAAAATATCCACGACCGGGAGGTCTTCATCTTTGTCCACAACAGGGACGTCCTTTCCACTGTCCACCACAGAAAAATCTTCATCACTGTCTATCACAGGGACATCTTTTCCACTGTCCACCACAGAGAGGTCCTAACTGCTGTCCACCACAGAGATGTCCTTCACACTGTTCACCACAGTAACATCCTCTCAGTTGTCCAAAACAGAAAGATCCTCCTCACTGTCTACAACAGGGACGTCCATCCCATTGTCCATCACATGGACTTCCTTTTGTTGACCACAAAAAAACTTCCTTCCCACTGTTTACCACAGGGACATCTTCCTAACTGTCCACCACACAAATATGTTTCCATCTGTCCACTACAGAAACATCCATCCCACTGCCCACAACAGAAAGGTCCTACCCACTGTCCCCCACAGGGACATCCTCCCAACTGTCCATCACAAGGACATCCTACTGTGCACAACAGGTATGTCTTCACCACTCTGTACCACAGGGACATACATTGCATTGCCCACCACAGGGACGTCCTTCTCACTGTCCACCAAAGTGAGGTCCTCACTGCTGTCCACCACAGGGGCATCCTTACCACTGTCCTCCACAGGGTCGTCCTCACCACTGTCCACCACAGCGATGTCCTCCTCACTGTGTAAAACAGGGAAGTACTCTCCACTGTACACCTCAGGGATGTCCTCTTTACTTACCACCACAGAAACTTTCTCCCCCGTGTCCACCAGATTGATGTCCTCCCCACTCTCCACCACAGAAACATCTTCCCCACTGTCTACTAAAGGTAGGTCCTTCCCACTGTCCACCACAGGGAGGTCCTCTCCACTGTCCACCACATGCATGTCCACCACACTGCCCACCACAGGAAGGTCTTCTCCACTGTCCACCACAAAAACATCCATTCCAGTGTCCATCACAGAAACGTCCTCATCATTGTCCATCACTGGGACTTCTTTCCCACTGTCAATCACAGAGAGATCCTCCCTACTGTCCACCACAGGGACGTCTTTCCCACTGTCCAAAACAGGGATGTCCTCCGCACTGTACCCCACATGGATATCCTATGCACTGTCCACCACAGAGAGGTCCTCCCAGCTGTCCACCAGAGTGACATCCTTCTCACTGTTCACCACAAGAACATCTTCCCCACTGTGCACCACAGAGACCTCCACCCGTGTACAACAGTGATGTCCTCACCCTTGTGCACCACAGGAACATCTTCTTGTGCACATTAGGTGTGTCCTCACCACTGTCTACCCCAGAGATGTCCTCCGCACACTCCACGGCAGGGACATCATTCCCAACGTCCACCAAAGATGTTCTCCTTTGCACCAGAGAAACATCCTTACCACTGTCCAACAGAGGACATCCTCCCCACTGTCCACCAAAGAGAAGTCCTTTCCACTGCCCACAACAGGGACGTCCTTCCCACTGTCCACCACAGGGAGGTCCTTTTTACTGTCCACCACAGAGAGTTCCTCCCAGCTGTCCACCTCAGGGACGTCCTTCTCACTGTTCACCACTAGGACTTCCTCCCCACTGGGCACCACAAGGACATCCTCCCGTGCACAACAGGGATGTCCTCACCCTTGTGCACCACAGGCACATCCTCCTGTCCACATCATGGATGTCCTCACCACTGTCTACCCCAGAGATATTCTCCGCACTTCCATGACAGGAACATCATTCCCAATGTCCACCAAAGTTACGTTCTCCTTTGCACCAGAGAAACGTCCTCCCCACTGTCTTCCACAGGAATGTCCATCCAACTGTCCACAACAGAAAGGTGCTACACACTGTCCACCACAGGGACATCCTCCCAACTGTCCACCCCTAGGAGATCCTCTCCACAGTCCACCACAGGGACATCCTTCCCACAGTCCATCAAAGGGACATCCTTCCCACTGTACACAACATGGACATCTTCCCCACTGTCCACCACAGGACGTCTTCCCCACTGTTCACCAAAGGAACATATTCCCCACTGTCCACCAACAAGAAGCCCTTTCCACTGTGCATAACAGGGACATCCTTCCCACTGTCCACCATAGGGAGGTACTTTTTACTGTCCACCACAGAGTGTTCCTCCCAGCTGTCCACCACAGTGATGTCCTTCTCACTGTTCACCACAAGTACATCCTCCCCAGTTTGCACCACAAGGACATCCTCCCGTGCACAACAGGGATGTCCTCACCCTTGTGCACCACAGACACATCCTCCTGTCCACACCATGGATGTCCTCACCACTGTCTACCCCAGAGATATTCTCCGCACTCTCCACAACAGGAGCATCATTCCCAATGTCCACCAAAGTTACGTTCTCCTTTGTACCAGAGAAACGTCCTCCCCACTGTCTTCTACAAGAATGTCTATCCAACTGTCCACAACAGAAAGGTTTTACCCACTGTTCACGACAAGGACATTCTTTCAACTGTCCACTCCAACGATATCCTCCCCAGAGTCCACCACAGGGACATCCTTCCCACAGTCCACCAAAGGGACATCCTTCCCACTGTACACAATACAGACATCTTCCCCACAGCCCAACTCATGGACTTCCTTCAAACTGTCCACCACAGTGACATCCTACCACACAATCCACCAGAGTGTGGTCCTCCCCACTGTCCACCACAAAACATCCATTGCACTGTCAACCACAGAAACGTCCTCATCACTGTCCTTCACTGGGATATCTTTCCCACTGTCAATCACAGAGAGTTCCTCCCAGCTGTCTACCACATGGATGTCCTTCTCACTGTTCACCACAAGGAGATCCTCCCCACTTTGCACCACAAGGACAGCCTCCTGTGCACACCATGGATGTCCTCACCACTGTCTACCCCAGAGATATTCTCCACACTCTCCACAACAGGGACATCATTCCCAATGTCCACCAAAGGGACATACTCCTTTATCACCAGAGAAACGTCCTTACCACTGTCTACCACAAGACGTTCTCCACACTGTCCACCACTGGGACGTACTCCCCACTGTTCACAATGTCCAAAACAGAAACGTCCTCCCCACTATCCACCACAGGGACGTCCTACTTACTATCCACCACAGGGAGAACCTCCTTATTGTCTACAACAGGGAAGTCCTTCCCATTGTCCACCACATGGACATCCTTTCGATGTCCACAAAAAGGACTTCCTTCACACTGTTTACTTCTGGTCATCTTCCTAACTGTCCACCACACAAATATGTTCCCAACTGTTCACTACAGAAACATCCATTCCACTTTACACAAGAGGGATGGACTCCCTACTGTCCACCACAAGGACGTCAATCCCACTGTCCACAACAGAAAGTTCCTACTCACTGTCCACGACAGGGACATCCTCCCAACTGTCCACCCCAAGGAGTTCCTCCCCCACAGTCCACCACAGGGATGTCCTTCCCTCTGTTCACCAGAGGGACATATTTCCAAATGTGCACAAAAGTGACATCCTTTTACTGTCCACAACAGGGATGTCCTTCCCACAGTCCACAAGAGAGAGGTCCTTCCTGGTCTCCACCACAGGGACAGTCTTCCCACTGTCCACCATAGAACATAGTTTCCACTGTCCACCACTGGTACATCCTCTCCACTGTCCAACAGAGGGACATCCTTCCTATTGTATACCACAGAGAGGTCCTTTCTGCTCTCCACCACAGGGGCATTCTTCCCACTGTCTAGAACATAGATGTCCTCCACACTGTCCACCACAAGGATGTCCTCCCCATTTTAAACAGGGATGCCTTCCCCACTGTCCTACACTGTCCCACAGAGACATCCTACACATGTCCACCACAGGGAGGTCCTACCAACTGTCCACCATTGAGCCGTACTACCCTTGTCCACACATGGACATCCTTCCACTGTCCACAATAAGGACATTATTCCCACAGTTTAGCACAGGGATATCCTCCCCACTCTCACTACAGGGACATTCTACACACTTTCCACCACAGGGAGGTCCACCCAACTGTCCACCACAGGGATTTCCTCCCCACTGTCCATCAGAGAGAGGTCCTCCCCTCTGTCCACCACAGAAACATCCTCTCTGTCCACCACAGTGATGTCCTCCCCACTGTCCTCCAAAAAGACATCCTTCTCGCTGTTGACCAGAAGGATGTCATTTCAAAGGTCCACCACAGGGAAGTCCTCTTCATTGTCCACCACAGGGATGTCCTCCTGTGTACCACAAGGACATCCATAAAACTGTCCAATACAGGGTCATCTTCACCAATGTCCAGCACAGTGACGTTCTTCACACTGTTCACCACAGGGTCATCCTCCTGTGCACAACAGGGACATCCTGACCAATATGCACCCCAGGGACATTCTTTCCACTGTCCACCAGAGGGACATCCTCCCCAATGTTCACTACAGAGTGGACCTTCCCACAGTCCACCACAGGGACGTCTTTCCCACTTTCCACCAAAGAAACATCCTCCTCACTTTGCACCATAGGGACATCCTCCTATGCACAACAGGGATGGCCTCACAATTGTGCACAACAGGAATATTCTTTCCACTGTCCACAACAGAGATGTCCTTTCCACTGTAGAAACAGAGATGTCCTCCCTGCTGTCCACTACAGGGATATTCTTCCCACTTTCCACCACAGAAACGTCCTCCCCACTGTCCACCAAAGGGATGTGCTCCCCACATTCCACCACAGAGACCTCCATCCCACTGTCCACAACAGAAATGTTCTCCCCACTGTCCACTACAGGGAGGTCATCCCAACTGTAACCACAGGGATGTTCTTTCCACGGTCCAACAAACAGATGTCTTTCCCACTGTCCACCACAGGGACATCCTCCTATGTACTACAAGGACATCCTTACCACTGTCCACAACATGGTTGTCTTCAACAATATGCACTACAGGGAAGTCCTCACCACCATCCACCACACAAATATCCTCCGCACTGGAAACCACAGGGACACCCTACCCACTGTCCACCACAGGGAGGTCCTCCCCTCTGTCCACCACAGGGACATTCTTCTGCCTGTCCACAACACTGATGTCCTCCCCACTGTCCTCCAAAGGATGTCTTTCCCACTGTTGACCACAAGGACGTCATTTCAATGGTACACCACAGGGAAGTCCTCTTCTCTGTCCACCACAGGGATGTCCTTCCCACTGTCCACCACATTGATGTCCTCCACACTGTCCACAACAAATATGTACATTCCACTGTCCACCACAGAAACGTCCTCTCCACTGTCCACCACAGGGAAGTCCTCCCAACCCTCCACCACATGGACTACTTTCCACTTTTTAACAAAGAGATGTCCTTCCCACTGTCCACCACAGGGACATTCTCTTGTGTACCACAAGGACATCCTTACCACTGTCCACAACATGGTTGTCCTCACCAATATCCACTACAGGGACGTCCTCACCACTGTCCACAACATGAATATCTTCCACACTGTAAACCACAGGGACATCCTACACATTGGCCACCACAGGGAGGTTCTTCCCTGTGGGGAAAAAAAAAAGGCTTGGGGATCCCGCGGTTCCTCCTGCCATGCTGTGGGTAGTCGGCTGGGAACGCTCTGGGTTTCTTCAGCTGGAAGTTGGGCCCGGCTGTTCATTAACTAAAAGTCTCTCCCTGGCTCCTCACAGTTCCTCATAGCGGCGCAGCCCCAACACACGAGGAAGCCCTTGGGTTTCCAAAACTGGTTTATTCACATGGCGAATTGTGGACGGATCTGGATGCATACTCCCTCAAACCCAGGATCGACCTGAGTTAAAAAGGGGAGGGGACAAGAGGGGAGGGGCTGGGGAGGAATGTTTAATTGGCTCCACCTCTGGCCTTCAGGTATGTAAATCTCTTTAGGGCCTGTTCACGCCCTCCACCTGTGTACACGACTGAAGGGTGGAGGTGAAATGGAGATTAGACCTTGTGTTAGGCCCAACATCCCACCCTTTTTTCTTTCATAAAAGGAGGGGCAACTCTGTTAATGAGAGATGTGGACCATGTGGAAGTAGTCTGGAGTCCCAGAGCGCGGGGAGATAATATGCCATCCCTGACAGGCAATGTCCTGTTGGGTCTCCTGGCTATCTCAAACCCAGTGCTCTATCAAGGGGGCCTAGGAACAGGGCTAAACATCCTACCGTCCCTAAAAGGGTCTCCGGGGTTTAAAACCCGTTCAACCAGGCTATGTCCAAACCATGTCTCCACGGCCCAACATCTCACTGTTTTTAGTGAAAATTTTGGATGAGGTGGTCAAAATAAAACACTATGTAGGCCAGAGGGTGTAGCATAACCAAGTCAAGGGTAATGGGAATTGAGGGTAGGGTTTGGAAGGCAGGGAATTATTGAAACAATTAAATACAGATTGTACAGTTTGAGGGTAATGACATCTGATTAATCTAAATAGACATTATGTTTTCCTCACTAACATGTAACTTTAGCTATGTGACTTTAGCAAAAGAGTTCATTTGTAGCTGGAAGGTCTGGATCTGTCTTCTGTAGTGAGCATCTCTGGGTTCTGGCGTGCATCTCTGGAGCCTGGTGTGGGTCTCTGGATTTCAGCATGTTCTGGGGTCTTCAGTCAGATGAGACGACTGGAAGAAGGCAGCTTAGCAGGTTTCAGGAGGTGGCGCTGTCTCTGGATCTCAGCGTGTCTCTGGAGTCTGCAGTCAGATGAGGTGGCTGGGAGAAAGCAGCTTGGCATCTCAGGCAGGTTCTAGAGGATGGCTGGACTCTGTTGGATCTGTGGGTATACCTGTAGGATAATCACAGGAGGGAAGCAGCATCTCCGGCAGGGAGATGTCTGTAGGCTGGACATGGGGCATTAAATTGCTTGAGAACAAGCACCTTATGGCCTGTCGTTAAGATCCTGGAAAAGCAAAGGTGTTTGAGGAAATTTAGTCTTAGAAGGTATCTTGGATAGCTGAGGGAGAAAAACAATGTTAATTTTGTATCTGGGATTGGCAGCAACACTTTGCCTGTAAAAGAAATTAGTTGTTAATTAAGACTCAAGATATGGTGATCAGCACGTTGACTTAACTGTGGAAGGAAATTAGATGGCTTTTAAACCTTGAAGAAATTATAAAGGTTGAAAAATAATGTTGGACATCTATCACAAGTATTAGAGAGAAAAGGCAGCATTAAAATAGAAAAAATAACAAATTTTTGGTTGAAAAAACACAAGCATTGTTGTTCTAGGTGTTTCTGTTAGGAAGAAAAGGAAAGGTTTAAAATTTTTGTTGAAAAACAGGAACGTTTGTTGCAGGTCCTCCTGTTGGGGAAAAGCAGTACGGCGGGTTTAGAAGCAGTGGGGAGGGGCCTTGTTCTGCGATGTGGCATCCGGGTGCTCTGGCAGAGAGGACCTGTATTCCACCTTTCTTTTTATTAGAAATTTTAATTGTAGAGAAGGATCAAAAAGCTAACTTGAAGTTTATAGGGAGAGATACCTAGGCTTGATAGGAGAGCTAAGAGTCAGAGAGTGAAAGGCTATAGGAATCTCTCACCTAAGGAAGGAGTCTTAGGAGGGTCACAGCAGGCACTGTGACTTGAAAGACTGCTGTTGTCTGTGAAGGAGCCCTCTTGTGGAGCTGGGGGATGGGCAAAGTGGAGGCTAGGGGGTCTGCCATCTTGCCCTTGAGCTGGAAAGCACATGGAGAGGGAGAGACAGACAGAGAGAAAGAGGAGGAGTTAAAGTAGAGAAGTTGACCAGGAACACATGGAGAAAGAGTGGGGCCTAGTCTTTTGAACTAGGCAGTAGCTAAAAATTAGAAGAAGCTAACAAAGAACTCGTGGAGAAAGAGGGGGGAGACAGAAAGAAGCCTGCCTAGTTTTGTGAACTAGGCTGGGAATTACTCACTGTCCTGGAGTTTCGCGGAGAGGTTTTCTGTGGGCAATAACTGGGGAGAACACTCTTGGAGCTGGCTCTACCACCTGTAGCTGGCTCTACCACCTGTAGGGAACGATATGGGCTCGTGTGTGGGTGAGCGGGTCCCCTGCGGAACCTCGGGCGGTAGGTTGGATTCTGATGGACCAGGAGTTGTGTTCCCTTGAGGACTCCATCTTTCATCTGTCTAATCTCACCAGCATTATGGGGAGGTCTACGGCGCACAGCATAGTGGCTCCCTTCTACTGGAACTCCATCTGGGCCAGTCACATTTGTTGCTTTAGGACCCCCTTTTCCTACAACCACATCAAACTCTACAATTTCTCCCTCCCCCACACTGCGCAGATACTTGCGTGGATTATTCTTCTTGATGGCAGTCTGGTGTACAAACACATCTTCTTTGGTGTCATTTCGGTTTATAAATCCATATCCATTTCTGACGTTGAACCATTTGACAGTGCCAAGGACTTTGGTGGCGAGAACTTTCTTCTCCAAGTCTTCGATGCCGGGGCTCCCCGCGAGGGGCGCGGCTGGCGCCGGGGCCTGGGGCGTGCCGCTGGCTGCAGGGCTCTTAGGCGCGGGGTCAGCGGCCTGCGGGAGCATGGTGTCGCAGGTGGTGGCCTCAGCCGCCTCGCTCATGCCGCCTCTCCGCTCTCTCCGGGCACCAGTTAGCGCGGTGGGGCCAGCTCGCAGCAGGCGGCTCGGGGGCGGGGGATGCGCGAGCTCGAGGTCTCCCTGGGTCTCCCGGCCCGGAAGATGGCAGGTTGTAGGGCATTCATCTTTCCAATGTCTTGTCTCCCCACATTTGAAGCAGATTCCTTCTGTTTTTACTGCTGCCACAAATGCCTGAGCTATGGATGTGACCTGGTGCGATGCAGTTCCTATTTCTCTGGTTGCCACAATCCACCTATCATGATGTTCTTCCCGGAGACCCTGGCAGGCTAGTCTAGACTCAGAAGTCATGCCTTCCCAAACAATGGTTTTAAGAAGAAGGTCTCTAGCTGTGGGATTGGAGATTTTTCTTTCTAAGCTCATTTTAGTTCTGAGGATAAAATCAGACAGGGATTCTCCAGGCTTCTGATGAAGGGAGAGTAGGGAGTGGGCAGGGTCTTGAGATCCTGAAGGTGGAGTAAGCCTATTCCAGGCTTGAATGGCACAGAGGCAGACCTGGTCATAGTAGCCTGCTGGCTGACTTGCCTGTTGTGCCCCAGTAGAGAAATCTTCCTGGCCAAAGAGTTCTTTAAAACCCCATGGAGTGTCATCTTCCCTTCCCTGGTTTTGCCTGACTTGCTGAAGACACTCATCACGATAATACGCCTCCCATTCTAGAAACATTGGATCAGGAAGGGCAGAACGGCAAATATCTCTCCAATCTTGGGGGGTGTTTAAGTTGGCAATATGGCTCTGTAGGAGGGATTTTGTCCACGGTGCATGAATGCCATCTTCCTTCACTGCCTGCCTGAGTTCTTTTAGGTCGGAGGCTTGGATAGGGTGCCATTTAAGTGGTTTAGTTCGAGTGGGGTGGATATTAACTGGGAATGTTTGAGCAGTTTGGGTTTTATCTATGGATTTTGAAGGACTGCTACTTTTGCGGCTAAGAGGAGGGGGAGGGGACTTATCTCTCTTTGGTTGGGAGGTAAGAGGGAAGGCAGGGGAAAGCTCTTTTGGTATTTTAATGAAGCCTTGCCTTTGGATGGGGGAGGGAGGGACAGGAGGAGCACATGGTTTCATTTCCTCCAAGGCATAAGGGGGAAGGGGTGGGTATATGGATTTTATTTCTCTTATTAGTTGGGTAAGGGCCTCAAGGTCTGAAACCAGGTGACTTTTGGGGCCTTGGTTTTTGGGTTCATTTAACTGAGGGGCCCCAGGAGCTGTGTTGTTCTCAGTCTGTCCTATTTTCGATGGTCTTATACATTGCCGAATTGCAGCTAAGATCGGCAAAAACTCACAAGGGGGTTTTTTATCTCTGTTTTTGATAAGGGAAGCTACTTTGCTCCAAGAGTCTGGACTGTAAATATTATCCTCTGCCATGCATGGTGCCATCTGAAGGACTTCCTCCCAAAACAAGGAGGCTTGCCTTTTGCCTATTCTTATCCCGTGGGTCTTTAGTAAAGAATATATTTGCCTGGATTGGGGTGAACATTTACGTGAGGTGGAGTTTCCCATGATAGAAAAGGAGGAGAAACGCCTTGTCCAATGGGAACGTTCCCTTGGCCTATTGGCTTTGGGGGATTCCACAATGGTCCAAGAGCGCCAAGCCTTCCCGCAGATTTAAGAACTGGCAGCCGCCCTTATGGCTTTTAAATGGCTGCTGCGTCACCAGATTTCTTTTTGTTTTAGAGAGAGTCTAGATAGAGTCTTTGCCAATGCCCGTTGCGGGCTATCGGGATTTAAGCAGAGGCCAGGGAAGCTTTGAACTAGTACCAGAGAGTGGCCCTGGCCAGGAGGTAGCAAAGGCTCCCTTGGCTTACTTAAATCCGCGCGATGGCTTCCGACTGAAACACAGGAGGAAAAAACAGATTTCTTGTTTCAAGAGTTCGGGGCTTACCCTTCCCGCGGTATCAGTAGCTGCGTGGTTGTGTGGCTTCCAAGGCCCCACGTTTGAGGCGCCAGATGTGGGGAAAAAAAAAAGGCTTGGGGATCCCGCGGTTCCTCCTGCCATGCTGTGGGTAGTCGGCTGGGAACGCTCTGGGTTTCTTCAGCTGGAAGTTGGGCCCGGCTGTTCATTAACTAAAAGTCTCTCCCTGGCTCCTCACAGTTCCTCATAGCGGCGCAGCCCCAACACACGAGGAAGCCCTTGGGTTTCCAAAACTGGTTTATTCACATGGCGAATTGTGGACGGATCTGGATGCATACTCCCTCAAACCCAGGATCGACCTGAGTTAAAAAGGGGAGGGGACAAGAGGGGAGGGGCTGGGGAGGAATGTTTAATTGGCTCCACCTCTGGCCTTCAGGTATGTAAATCTCTTTAGGGCCTGTTCACGCCCTCCACCTGTGTACACGACTGAAGGGTGGAGGTGAAATGGAGATTAGACCTTGTGTTAGGCCCAACACTTCCCACTGTTCACAAGAAGAACATCCTTCTGCCTGTCCACCACAGTGATGTCCTCCCCACTGTACACCTCAGGGACATCCTCCTGTGCACAACGGGGATGTTCTTACCACTTTACTCGCCTCTCAACTGTCCACCCAAAGGAGTTTATCTCCCAAAGTCCACCACAGGTATGTCTTTCCCACTGGCCACCAAAGGGACATCCTTCACACTGTCCACAACACGGACATCATCCCCACTGTCCACCACATGGACGTCCTTCCCACTGTTCACCACAGAGACATCCTACCCCACAGTACACCAGAATGTGGTCCTCCCCACTGTCCACCACAAGGACATACTCCTATACACAGCATGGATGGTCTCACCACTGTGCACCACAGGAACATACTTTGCATTGTCCACTGCAGGGACGTCCTTCCCACTGTCCACCAAAGTGAGATCCTCATTGCTGTCTACCACAGGGGCATCCTTACCACTGTCCATCACAGGTTTGTCCTCACCACTGTCCACCACAGCGATGTCCTCCTCACTGTATAAAACAAGGAAGTACCCTCCACTGTAAACCTCATGGATGTCCTCTTTACTTATCACCACAGAAACTTTCTCCCCAGTGTCCACCAGAGGAACATCCTCACCACTGTCCACCAGAGAGATGTCATCTCCACTCTCCACCACAGAAACATCTTCCCCACTTTCCACTACAGGGACATCCTTCCAACTGTCCACCACAGGGAGGTCCTCTCCACTGTCCACCACAGGCATGTCCACCACACTGTCCACCAAAAACATCCAATCAAATGTCCACAACAAAAACATCCTCATCACTGTCCATGACTGGGACATCTTTCCCACTGTGAACCACAGAGAGGTCCTCCTTGCTGTCTACCACAGGGACGTCCTTCCCACTGTCCACAACAGTTACGTCCTCCCCACTGTCCAAAACAGGGATGTCCTCCCCATTGTCCACAACATGGATGTCATAATACTGTTCATCACAGGGAGGTCCTTCCTACTGTCAACCACAGAGAGGTCCTCCCAGCTGTCCACCACAGGCACATCCTTCTCACTGTTCACCAAAAGAACATCCTCCCCACTTTTCATGACAGGGACATTCTCCCGTACACAACAGTGATGTCCTCACCCTTGTGCATCACAGGAATATCTTCCTGTGCACACTAAGGATGTCCTCACCACTGTCTACCCCAGAGATGTCCTCTGCACACTCCATGGCAGGGACATCATTCTCAATGTCCACCAAAGAGATATTCTCCTTTGCACCAGAGAAATGTCCTCACCACTGTCCCTCACAGGACGTCCACCCCACTGTCCACCAAAGGAACGTATTCCCCACTATCCATGAAAAAGAAGTCTTTTCCACTGTCCACAATAGGGACATCCTTCCCACTCTCCACCACACGGAGGTTTTTCCCACTGTCCACCACAGGGATTTCCTCCCAGCTGTCCACCACAGGGACATATTTCTCACTGTTCACCACAAGGACATCCTCCCCACTATGCAACACAAGGACACCCTCCTGTACACAACAGGGATGTCCTCACCCTTGTGCACCACAGAAACATCTTCCTGTGCACACTAGGGATATCCTCACCACTGTCTACCCCAGAGATGTTCTCTGCACTCTCCACGACAGGGACATCATTCCCAATGTCCACCAAAGGGACATTATCCTTTACACCAGCTAAACGTCCTCACCACTGTCCACCACAAGATGTCGTCCCCTATGTCCACCACAGGGACATACTCCCCACTGTCCACCAAAGGGAAGTCCTCTCCACTGTCAACAACAGTGACATCCTTCCAACTATCCACCACAGGGTCATCCTTTCCACTGTTCACCAGAAATACGTCCTTCCAACTGTCTATCACAGGGACATCCTCCCCAGTGTCAACCAAAGGGACATCCACCCCATTGTCCACCACAGGGATTTTTTCTGCACGGTCCACCACAGGGACATCCTTACCACTATTTACCGCAGTGTCATCCTCACCAATGTCCACCACAGTGAAGTCCTTCCCACTGTTCACCACAGGAACATCCTTTCCACCGTGCACCACAGGGACATTCTTCTGTGCATAACAGAAACGTTCTTACCACTGTCCATTGCAGAGATGTCCTCTGCACGCTCCACTCCAGGGAAATTTTTACCACTGTACACGAAAGAGACGTTTTCTTGTGCACCACAGGAACATCCTTGTCACTGTCCACAAGGACATCATCCCCTCTTTCCACCACAGTGAAATTCTCTCACCATTGTCCACCGCAGAGACATCCTTTCCACAGTCCACCACAGTGATTTCCTCCCAAGTGTCAAACACAGGGACATCCTTCTCATTGTAAACCACAGGGACATATTCATCATTGTGCACCACAGGGAAATCCTCCTGTGCACAACAGACGTCCTCATGAATGTGCACCACAGGGACATCTTCAAATGCACAATAGGGATGTCCTAACCACTGTCCACCCCAGAGATATCCTCTGCACTATCAATAACAGGGAAATCCTTCTTACAGTCCACCAAAGAGAAGTTCTCCTGTGCACAACAGAAACATTCTCACCACTGTTCATCATAGTTATGTCCACCCCACTGTCCACCACAGGGACGTCCTTCCCACTGTCCACCACAGGGATGTCCTTTCCACTGTCCACCACAGGGACATCCTTCCCACTGTCCACCACAGGGAAATCCTTCCCACTGTCCACAACAAGGATGTCTTTCCCACTGTCCACAACAGAAATATCATCCCCACGGTCTACAACAGGGATGTCCTTCACACTGTCCACCACAGAGAGGTCCTCTCTGTTCTCCACCACAGGGACAGGCTTGCCACTGTCCAACATAGAACATCCTTTCGACTGTCCACCACAGGTACATCCTCTAATCTGTCCATCAGAGGAATGTCCTTCCCATTTTACACCACAAAGAGGTCATTTCCGCTGTCCACCACAAGGACATTCTTCCCACTCTCAACCACAGAGATGTCCTCCCCACTGTCGAACACAAGTATGTACTCCCCACTTTAAACAGGGATGTCCTCTCCACTGTTCTCCACAGAGACATCCTTCCCATGTCCACCACAGGGAGGTCCTCCCCACTGTCCACCATAGGGACCTACTCCCCTTGTCTACAACATGGACATCCTTCCACTGTACGCAAAAAGTACATTATTTTCACAGTTTAGCAAAGGGATGTCCTTCCCACTGTCCACTACAGGGACATTTGACACACTGTCCACCACAGAGAAGTCCATCCAACTGTCCACCACAGGGATTTCTGCCACACTATCCACCACAGGGAGGTCCTCCCCACTGTCCACCATAGGAACCTACTCCCCTTGTCCACAACATGGAAATCCTTCCACTGTACACAAAAAGGACATTATTCCCACAGTTTAGCACAGGGATGTCCTCCCCACTGTCTACTACAGGGACATTTGACACACTGTCCACCACAGGGAGGTCCATCCAACTGTCCACCACAGGGATTTCTGCAACACTGTTCATCAGAGAGAGGTCCTCTGCACTGTCCACCACAGGGATGTCCTCCTGTGTACCACAAAAACATCCATAAAACTGTCCACCACAGGGTCATCTTCACCAATGTCCAGCACAGTGACATCCTTCCCACTGTTCACCACAGGGACATCCTCCTGTGCACAACAGGGTCATCCTGACCAATGTGCACCACAGTGACATCCTTTTCACTGTCCACCACAGGGACATCATCCCCAATGTTCACTACAGAGTGAACCTCCCCACAGTCCACAGCATGGACATCTTTCCCACTGTCCACCAAAGAAACATCCTCCTCACTTTGCACAACAGTGGCATCCTCCTATGCACAACAGGGATGTCCTCAGAACTGTGTACCTCAGGAATATTCTTTCCACTGTCCACAACAGAGAATATCTTTCCCACTGTAGAACACAGTGATGTCCTTTCTGCTGTCCACCACAGGGACATTCTTCCCACTTTCCACAAAAGAAACGTCCTCCCCACTGTCCACCAAAGATATATCCTCCCCACATTCCGCCACAGAGACGTCCATCCCACTGTCTGCAACAGAAATGTCCTCTCCACTGTCCATCACAGGGAGGTCCTCCCAACTCTCCACAACAGGAACATCCTTTCCATGGTCCACCAGATATCCTTCCGACTGTCCACCACAGGAACATCCTCGTGTGTACTACAAGGACATCCTTACCAATGTCCACAACATGGTTGTGCTCAACAATATGCACTACAGGGAATTCCTCACCTCTGTCCACCACATAAATATCCTCTGCATTGTAAACCACAGGGACATTCTACCCACTGTCCACCACAGGGAGGTCTTCCCCTCTGTCCACCACGGGGACATCCTTCTGCCTGTCCACCACGGTGATGTCCTCCCCACTGTCCTCCAAAGGGACGTCCTTCCCACTGTCGACCACAAAGACATCATTTCAAAGGGCCGCCACAGGGAAGTCCTCTTCACTGTCGACCACAGGGATGTCCTTCCCACTGTACACCACAGGGACATCCTCCTTTGCACAACAGGGATGTTCTTACCACTGTCCACCCCATAGATGTCTTCTGCACTCTCCAGTACAAGGACATCCATTTCACTGTCCACCCAAGAGACATTCTCTTGTGAACCACAGGAGCATTGTCCTTACTGTTCACAAGGCTTTAATCCACACTGTCCACCACAGTGAAATCCTCTCAACTCTCCAACACAGGAACATCCTCCAAACTGCCCACAACATGGATGTCCTCCCAACTATCAAACACAGCGAATTCCTTCCCACTGAAAAAACAGGGACATCCTCCTCACTGTGCACCACAGGGACATCCTCCTGTGCATAACAGGGATGTCCTAACCACTGTCTACCACAGAGATGTCCTCTGCAGTCTCCACCATATGGACATCCTTCCAACTATGCATCACAGGGACATTCTTCAGTGCACCACAGTAACATCCTCCCCACTGTCCATCACAGTGAAATCCCCCCATTGTCCACCACCGGGATGTCCTCCCCACTGTCTACAACAGGGATGTCCTTCCCACTATTCACACCAGAAAGGTCCCCCGCTGTCCACCAGAGTGACATCATCTTCAATGTCCACCTCAGTGATATCCTCCTTTCAGATCATAACAGGTATGATTTTCCCACTGTCCCGCAGAAGGAGGTCCTCCCCACAGTCCACCAGAAGCACACCCTTCCCACTGTCCACCACAAAGACATCTTTTCCAATGTCCACAACAGGGATGTCCTTCCCACAATCCACAACATACATATCCTTCCCACAGTCCACCACAGGGACCTACTTCTCACTGTTCACCACAGGGAAGTCCTTTCCACTGTTCACCACTGGGATGTCCTCCGCACTGTTTACAACAGGCATGTCCTTTTCACTCTCCACCACAGGGACCTCTTTCCCACAGTCTACCACAGGGAAGTCCTCTCTACTGTCCACCACAGGGACGTCCTTCCCACTGTCCACCACATGGTGGTTCTCCCCACTGTTCACAAGTGGGACACGCTTGCCACTGTAGAACACACGAAGGTCTTTCCCAATGTCCACAACATGTACGTCCTTCCCACAATCCACAACATAAATGTCCTTCGCACTCTCCAACACAGGGACCTTCTTCCCACTGTTCACCACTGTGAGGTCCTCTCAACTATCCACCACAGGGATGTCCTTAGCACTGTCCACCTAAGTGATGACCTCCCCTCTCTCCACCACAGGGACATCTTTCCCACTGTCCACCAAAGGAAGTTCCTCCACAATGTCCACCAGAGGGACATCCTTTCTACTGTTCACCACAAGGAGGTATTTCCCAATATCCACAACAGGGACATCCTTCCCACAGTCCACAACATATATGTCCTTCTAATGGCTACCATAGGGACCTCCTTCTCACAGTCCACCACAGGGAATTTCTCTCTATGGTCCACAATAGGTATGTCCTTCACATGGTCCATCACAGGGACCTCCTTCCCACTATCCACCACAGGGATGTCCTCTCTATTGTCCACCACAGGTATGTCCTTTCAACTGTCCACCAAAGGGATGTCCTCCGCACTGTCCTCAACAGGCATGTCCTTCCCACTGTCCACCATGGAAAGTACACCCTGCTGTCCACAACAGGAACGTTCTTACCAAGGTCCACTAAATGATGTTCTCTCCTATGTCCAACACAGAGATGTCCTTCTCACTTTCCACCACATGGTGTTTCTCCCCACTGTCCATGAGAGGGATATGCTTCCCACTGTCCACCACATGGAGGAACTTCCCAATGTCCACAACATGGACGTCCTTCACACAATCCACAACATAATTGTCCTCCCCACTGTCAAACACATGGACCTTCTTCCTACTGTTCACCACAGAAAGGTCCTCTCTACTGTCCACCAGAGGGATGTCCTTAACACTGTCCAAGCCAGTGACATCCTCCCCAGTGTTCACAACAGGGATGTGCTTCCCACTATCCACCACAGGAAGGTCCTCCCCACTGTCCACCACAGGGATGTCCTTCCCACAGTACACCTAAATGACATCCTCCCCTCTGTCCACAAGAGGGACATTCTTCCCACAGTTCACCACCAGGAGGTCTTTTCTAATGTCCACAACAGTCATGTTCTTCCCACAGTCCACCACATAAATTTTCTTCCCACTGTTCACCACAGGGACTACCTTCCCACTGTCCACCACAGAAAGGTCCTCTCTACTGTCCATCAAAGTGATGTTATTTCCACTGTCCACCACAGATATGTCCTCCCCTCTGTCCACAACAGGAATGTTCTTTCCACTGTCCATCACAGGGACAACTTTCCTAGCGTCCACCAAATGATCGTAGTACCCACTGTCCACAACAGGGATGTTCTACCCACTGTCTACCACAGGGAGGTCCTCCCCAAACTCCACCACAGGTCGCACCTCTCCACTGTACACCACAGGGTCATCATTTCAACTGTCCACCACAGAAATATTCTCCCCACTGTCCACAATAGGGATGTCCTTCCCACTGTCCACCACAGAGACCTTCTACCCACTGCACTCGTCAAGATCATCCTACACACTGTCTACCACAGGGATGTCCTTCCCACTGTCCACCAAAAAGGGACGTTCTTCCCACTGTCCAACAAAGGTACATCTTTCAACTGTCCACCACAGGGATGTCCTCCCCACTGTCCACACAGAAATATAATTTCCCCTGTCCATCAAAGGACATTTTTTTGCACTAGAGAAACTTCCTCACCACTGTCCACCACAGAAACTTACCACTGTCCAACACTGTGATGTCCTTTCCACTTTCCACCATAAGGAGGTCTTCTCCACTGTCCACCACAGAAACATCCTTTCCACTGTTCACTACATGGACGTCCTTCCCAATATCCACGACAGGGAGGTCCTCACCACTGTCCACAACTGGGATGTCCTTTTCACTGTCCACCACAGACCATTTTCATCACTGTCTATCCCAGGTACATCTTTACCACTGTCTTACACAGAGAGGTCCTCCCCACTGTCCACCACAATGACATCCTCCTGTGCACAACACGGATGTCCTCGCCACTGTGCACCACAGGGAAATACTTTACATTATCCACCACAGGGACGTCCTTCCCACCGTCCACCAAAATATGGTCCTCCCTGCTGTCCACAACAGGGGCATCCTTACCACTGTCCACCACAGTGTCGTCCTCACCACTGTCTACCACAGGGATTTCCTTCCCACTGTTTACCAGAGGGACATCTTTCCCAAGGTGCACAAATTGGAAATCCTTTTACTGTCGAAAACAGGGATGTCCTTCCTACTGTCCAACATAGAGAGGTCCTCCCTGCTCTACACCAAAGGCACAGTCTTCCCACTGTCCACCATAGAATGTCCTTTCCACTGTATACCACAGGTACATCCTCTCCACTGTCCACCAGAGGGACGTCCTTTCCATTTTACACCACAGAGAGGTCCTTTCCACTGTCCACCACAGGGACATTCTTCCCAATGTCCACCACAGAGATGTCCTCCCCATTGTTCACCACAGAGACATCCTACACATGTCCACCACAGGGAGGTCCTCCCCATTGTCCACCATAGGGACATAGTCCCCTTGTCCACAACATGGACATCCTTCTACTGTCACCAAAAGGACATTATTCCCACAGTTTAGCACAGGGATGTCCTCCCCACTGTCCACTACAGGGATGTTCTACACACTTTTCACCACATGGAGGTCCACCCAACAGTCCACCACCGGGATTTCCTCCCAAATGTCCATCAGAGGGAAGTCCTCCCCACTGTCTACCACAGGGACATCCTCCTGAGTACCACAAGGACATCCATAAAACTCTCCAATGGGTCATCTTCACCAAAGTCCAGCATAGTGATGTCCTTCCCACTGTCCACCACAGGGACATCCTCCTGTGCACAACAGGGACATCCTTTCCATTGTCCACCACAGGGACGTCCTCCCCAGTGTTCACTATAGAGTGGACCTCCCCACAGTCCACAAAATAGATGTCTTTCCCACTGTCCACCAAAGAAACATCCTCCTCACTTTGCACCACAGGGACATACTCCTATGCACAAACGGGACATCCTCACAACTGTGCACCACAAAATTATTCTTTTCATTGTCCACAACAGTGATATCTTTCCCACTGTCGACCAAAGAGATGTCCTCCCTGCTGTCAACAACAGGGACATTCTTCCCACTTTCCACCACAGAACATCCTCCCCACTGTCCATCAAAAGGATAACCTTTCAACATTCCGCCACAGAGACGTCCATCCCTGTCCACAACAGAAATGTCCTCCCCACTGTCCACCACAGGGAGGTCTTCCCAACTGTCCACCACAGGGATGTCTTTTCCACAGTCCACCAAACAGTTGTCTTTCCCACTCTCCACAACAGAAACATCCTCCTGTGTACTACAAGGACATCCTTACCACTGTCTACAACATAGTTGTCCTCAACAATATGCGCAACAGGGAAGTCCTCACTGCCATCCATCACACGAATATCCTCCGCACTGTAAAGCACAGGGACATCCTCCCACTGTCCATCACAGAGAGGTCCTCCCCACTGTCTACAACAGGGATGTCCTTCCCACAATTCAAAACAGAAAGGTCCTCCCTGCTGTCCACCACAGGGAACTCCTTCCCTCTGTTCACCTTAGTGATACCCTCCCCTCAAACCACATCAGGGATGTCCTCCCCACTTTCCACCATAGCGACATCCTCCCCACTGTCCACAAGAGGGTCATCCGTCCATCCCACTGTCCTCCAAAAGGTCTTTCCCAATTTACACAACAGGGACGTCCTTTACATAGTCCACACCATATATGTCCTTCCAATGTCCACAACAGGGACCTCCTTTCATCTGTCCACCACAGGGAAGTCCTCTCTACTGTTCACTGCAGGGATGTCCTTTTCACTGTTCACCAAAGGGATGTCCTCCCCACATTAGGCCACAGAGACATCCATCCCACTGTTTACAACAGAAATGTCCTCCCCACTGTCCACCACAGTTAGGTCCTCCCAACTCTCCACCAAAGGGATGTTCTTTCCACGGTTCACCAAACAGATGTCCTTCCCACTGTCCACCACAGGGACATCCTATGTGTACTTCAAAGACATCGTTACCACTGTCCACAACATGGTTGTCCTCAACAATATGCACTACAGGGATGTCCTCACCACCGTCCACCACACGAATATCCTCCACACGGTAAACCACAGGGACATCCTACCCACTGTCTACCACAGGGAGGTCCTCCACTCTGTCCACCACAGGGACATCTTTCTGCCTGTCCACCACAGTGATGTCCTTCCCACTGTCCTCCAAAGGGACGTTCTTCCAACTGTCAACAACAAGGACGTCATTTCAATGGTCCACCACAGGGAAGTCCTCTTCACTGTCCACCACAGGGAGGTCCTTCCCACTGTACACCACAGGGATATCCTCCAGTGCACAACAGGGATGTCCTAACCACTGTCCACCCCATAGATGTCCTCCACCCTCTCCATCATATGGACATCCTTCCGACTATGCACCACAAGGACATTCTCCAGTGCATCACAGTAACATTCTCCCCACTGTTCATCACAGTGAAATCCTCCCCACTGTCCACCACCGGGATGTCCTCCCCACTGTCTACAACAGGGATTTCCTTCTTACAATTCCAAAGAGAAAGGTCCTCCCTGCTATCCACCACAGGGAAATCCTTCCATCTGTTCACCTCAGTGATATTCTCCCCTCAGACCATGACAAGGATGTCCTTTCCACTGTCCACCACAGGGACGTCCTCCACACTGTCCACCCGAAGGTCTTCCTTCGGGAAAACAAAAAGGTTTTTCCCAATGTCCACAACAGGGACTTTCTTCCCACAGTCCACAACATATATGTCCTTCCAATATCCACCACAGGGACCTCCTTCCCACGGTCCACCACCAGGAAGTCCTCTCTACTGTCCACCACAGGAATGTCCTCCGCACTGTCCTCAATAGGCATGTCCTTTTCACATTCCACCACAGGGACCTCCTTCCCACTGTACACAACAGGGAAGTCCACTATACTGTCCACCACAGGGATGTCCTTTTCACTGTCCACCACAGGGATGTCCACCGCACTATCCACAACAGTCATGTCCTTCCCACTGTCCAAAACAGAAAGGTACACCCTGAAGTACGCAACAGTTACGTACTTTCTAATGTCCACCTCAATGATGTTTTTTCCTCTGTCCACCATTGGAACGTCCTTCCCACTCTCCACCACATGGTAGTCCTCCCCACTGTCCACCAGAGGGACATGCTTGCCACTGTAGAACACACGGAGGTCCTTCCCAATGTCTACAACACGTAAGTCCTTCCCACAATCCACAACATAAATGTCCTTCCCACTCTGCACGACAGGGACCTTCTTCCCACTGTTCACCACAGAGAGGTCCTCTTTACTATCCACCACAGGGATGTCCTTTCTACTGTCCACCATAGGTATGTCCTTTCCACTGTCTACAACAGGGATGTCCTTTCCACAATTCAAAACAGAATGTCCTCCCTGCTGTCCAACACAGGGATTTATTTCCCTCTGTCCACCTCAGGGATATTCTCCCCTCAGAACATAACAGGGATGTCCTTCCCACTTTCCACCACAGGGACGTCCTCCCCACTGTCCACAGAGGATCATCCTTCCCACTGACCTCCAAATGGTCTTTCCCAATTTCCACAACAGGGACATCTTTTACACAGTCCACACCATATATGTCCTACCAATGTCCTCCACAGGAACTTGCTTCCCACTTTCCACCACAGAGAAATACTCTCTACTGTTCATCACAGGGATGTCCTTTCAAATGTTCACCACAGGGATGTCCTCTGCAATGTCCCCAACAGGCATGTGCTTTTCACTCTCCACCCCAGGGACCTCCTTCCCACTGTCCACCACAGGGAAGTCCTCTCTACTGTCCACCACAGGGATATCCTTTTCACTGTCTATCAAAGAGATGTCCTCTGCACTGTCCAAAACAGACATGTCCTTCCCACTGTCCACGACAGAAAGGTACACCCTGCTGTCCACAACAGGAACGTACTTCCCAATGTCCACTAAATGATGTCCTCTCCTATGTCCACCACAGAAACATCCTTCCCAATGTCCACCACATGCTGTTTCTTCCCACTGTCCATGAGAGGGACATGCTTCCCACTATCCACCACACAGAGGTCCTTCCCAGTGTCCACAACATTGACGCCCTTCCCACAATCCACACATAGATGTCCTCCCCACGGTCCAACACATGGACCTTCTTCCCACTATTCACTACAGAAAGGTCCTCTCTACTGTCCACCACAGGGATGTCCTTACCACTGTCCAAGCCAGTGACATCCTCCCCACTGTCCACAACAGGTATGTCCTTCCCACTGTCCACATAAGTGACGCCCTTCCCTCTGTCCACAAGAGGGACATTCTTCCCACAGTTCACCACAGGGAGGGCTTTCCCAATGTCCACAACAGAGATGTTTTTCCAACAGTCCACAACATAAATATCCTTCCCACTGTCCAGCACAGGGACCTCCTTCCCACTGTCCACCACAGGGATGTCCACTCTAATGTCCTTCAAAGTGATGTCCTTTCCACTGTCCACCACAGGGTCATCCTCCACAGTGTCCACAACAGGGATGTTCTTTCCATTGTCTACCACAAGGATGTCCTTCCTAGTGTCCACCACAGGTATATACTACCCACTGTCCACCACAGGGACGTTGTACCCACTGTCTACCACAGGGAGGTCCTCCCCAATCTCCACCACAGGTAGGTCCTCACCACTATCCACCACAAAGATGTCATTTCAACTGTCCACCACTGCAATATTCTCCCCACTATCTACCACAGGGATGTCCTTCCCACTGTCCACCAAAGGGACATTCTTCCCACTGTTCACCAAAGGTACATCTTTCAACTGTCCACCACAGAAACATCCTCATCACTGACCACCACAAGGATGTCCTTCATAAAGTCCACCATAGAAAAGTCCTCCCTGTTGTCCACAAAAGGGACATCCTTCCCACTGTCCACCACAGGGACATCCTCCAAATTGTCCACCACAGTGACATCCTTTTCACTGTTCACCACTGGGACATCCTACCCACTTTGCACAACAGGAACATTTTGCCGTGCACATCAGGGATATCCTCACCACTGTGCACCACAGGGACAACCTCCTTTACACACCAGGGATGTCAGCAACACTCTCTACCCCAGAGATATCCAACAAAGAAAAGTCTTTCTGAATATTCACCACAGGGATGTCATCCCAAATGTCCAACACAGAAAAGTCCTCTTCACTGTCTGCCACAGGGATGTCCTTCCCCCTGTCCACCACAGGGATGTCCTCCCCAATGTCCACCAGAGGGATATCGTTCCCACTGTTCACCACAAGGAGGTCCTTCCCAATATCGACAACAGGGACATCCTTCCCACTGTCCACAACATAAATGTTCTTCCCACTGTCCACCACAGTGTTTCTCTCTACTGTCCACCACAGAGGTGTATTTTCCACTGTCCACCAAAGGGAGGGTTTTTTTGCACCAGAGAAACTTCCTCACCACTGGCCACCACAGAAATGTCCTCACCACTGTCAACAACTGTGACATCCATACCACTTTCCACCATGAGGAGGTCCTCTCCACTGTCCATCACAGAAACATCCTTTCCACTGTTCACCACAAAAAGTCTTTCCCAATGTCCAAAACAGGGAAATCCTTTTCACAGTCCACAACATATATGTCCTTCCAATGTTGACCACAGGGACCTCCTTCTCACTCTCCACCACAGGGAAGTCCTCTCTACTGTCCACCACAGGTATTTCCTTTCCTCTGTCCACCACAGAGATGTCCTCTGCCCTGTTGACAACAGGCATGTACTTTCCATGGTCCACAACAGGGACCTGCTTCCCACTGTGCTCCACAGATAAGTCCTCTCTACTGTCCACCACAGGGATGTCCTTTCCACTGTCCACCAAAGGGACATCCTCCACACTGTCCACAACAGGCATGTCCTTCCCACTGTCCACCACAGTAAGGTACACCCTGCTGTCCACAACAGGAATGTACTTCCCAATGTCCAATAAATGATGTCTTCTCCTATATCCACCACAAAGATGTCCTTCCCACTGTCCACCACATTGTGTTTCTCCCCACTGTCCCCAAGAGGGACATGGTTTCCACTGTCTACCACCGAGGTCCTTCCCAATGTCCACAGCATGGATGTCCTTACCACAATCCACAACATAAATGTCCTCCCCACTGTCCAACACATGGACCTTTTTCCCACTGTCCACTACAGAAAGGTCCTCCCCACTGTTCACCACAGGGATGTCCTTCCCACTGTCCACCTAAGTGACATCCTCCCCTCTGTCCACAAGAGGGACATTCTTCCCACAGTTCACCACAAGGAGGTCTTTCCCAATGTCCACAACAGAGCTGTTCTTCCCACAGTACACTGACCCGACCAGCAGGTCCTAGGTTATTCATGAGGGACGAGGAGGATTACAACCTGGAAGAAGAACAAGTGAGAGAGAGAGAATGGACTCAAGAAAGGAAATGCTTGTCAAGAGTCATATATTTGGGCACAAAGCACTTATTTATAATACATTTTGTAAAGGGAGGGGTAAGAGGAATACAGGTGATGGAAAAGTACAGAATCGTCTTGACCTGTGCCCTGAAACAATGGCAGTCTAACTTTTTTCTTCAAAAGATACGGTACACTGCTTTAAATCTATGAGTCTATCTGTAACTGTCAAGCTGAACCTTGTGGTTGCAAGAGAGATGAAGCTGCAGGGGACATAACTATCAAGCAGGACCTTGTGTTTGCCAGGGAGATGAAGCTGCAGGGGACATTGTGCAGGTGGGGAGAGGTAGGGGGTGAGGGTAGGAGGCGAGGGTCCTGGCTTCTGATATCTCCCCCTTCTTTGTTTAGATGGAGAGGGTGTCTTGTGATCAATCCCAACTACATGAGTTTAGAATTTGGAGTTCAAATTGTGGGGGGTCTTGGACAAGTTTATAACCCCAAGATATTGATGTGAGATGAGTCACATTGATGGTTGAAGGCTTTAGTCTGTCGACAATGGGCAACGTCAAGGGACCCCAAGGTTTGTGAAAGGAGGGTGAGGGCCCTGTCTTAGGCTATGTAGGCTGCACCCACTCGCAGCACCACGCATTCCTTTCTGGCTGCATTGGGTGGGCCCCTGGGAAGTGGACCTGCAATAATCCTGTCACTGGACTAACTCACAGCCATCCTAATCCCTGTGTGAATGCCTAGGTTATCAGCCATTTTTTATTTGGGGTGTAATATTGTCATAATGGAAGACTCCCCAATATTAGAGGGCCACATCAAAGGCAAGCCTTAGTTTAGGAAAAAGCCAATTTTTGTCAGGGTGATCAAGAGGCCAGGCTCCCTAGTGAGAGAAACGAGGGCAGAGCCAGGCATGCCAGGAACCTTTCTTGAGGGTGTGGAAATCTAGGGGTTGGCCATAAGGGAAGGCAGGGTGGCTGGCAGCTGTGCCTGTCTCTGGCAGAATCACTTCTGGATTTCCTTCAGTCTTCAGTTGATGGTAATGAACTTCAACGGGCTTCTTGATGGCAGCATCAATCTGGTTCTTAACAAAACTTGTGAGACAGTTAAGAGCCCAAGGGCCAAAAGACAGAAGCAATAAAATACCAACAAAGCGTCCTAGTAAACTAGGCAATAGGGTAGTAAGCCAAGGTGAATTAGAGAAGCAATTTTGATACCATGACTCTTGTTCTCTGGCTCTTTTTCTTTCCTCTAAACACTTTTTTACTTTGTCCAGGCTATTTTGGACAAGGCCTGTCTTATCAGAGTAAAAGCAACATTCTTCTCTGAGGGCTACGCAGAGACCTTCTTCCTTAAAGAAGACAAGGTCAAGTCCTCTCCTGTTCTGTAACACTACCTCAGAAAGAGAAGCCACAGAGTCCTTAAGGTTTTGTATCCCTTCTCTCAAATTATTTAAATCTTTATCAATAAGAGACTGAAGATGGGCATAATGATTATTGGAGGTGACTAGAGAAGTGATGCCAATACCTGCACCAATAGCACTGATTCCTAATATGACAGACAACGTAAGGGCTGTCAGAGGCTCTCGTTTGATCCTAAGGGAAAGCCCTTGATCCAGAACATTAAGAAAAGACTCTGAATTGTGAATAAAAAATGAGAGAGAATGGTCACAACTACACAATAATTTCTGGTCTTTAAAAAATCAAAATTGGAAATATATAATGTAAATCCAGTGGCAGAGGCAAAATAGGTACCATTGGATGTTATGGTATATAAAAAGATATTATTTAAAATCAATGTCTGATTACAAATAGGGACCAAATCTTGGGGGGGTGGGAAGCATAGAGGGCCCCAAAAGGCAGAGGCCTATGCCCGAGATGGAACTAATAGTGAGACCTCCCTCAGGTGAAGTAGCCCATAATAACAAATTGCTATTATCAGAAAAGGAGGGAGGGGTAAAAAACAGCTATTCCCTCATAAAAAGGGGGAGTAGGCGAAAAAACAAATCCAATATTCTTGATATTGATATTCACTGGTATTATGAATAACTTCAAGGGAGGCATTTGCCAGAGAAATAATAAGGTCAGCAGAGCTAGGAGGGCCCGCAGGTATAGTGGGCTGAAATGAGATAACCAGGGGGGAGGTGGGGAGAGGCAAAATGGCTGTAGCAGTAATTCCAGGCCTGGGGACAGGCTTGGCTGGTGGCCGAGGGTGCTGTATGGCAGGATTAGGGCCCACAGCAGCAACATTTTTATTAGGGATACTCTTACGGAGCTTAATTCTAAAGATGAGTCTCTGGTCCGAGCAGGTAAGTGTAAAGGTCAAGCACTCTCTTAGACGTAGGCTCCATTCACATCCTTGGCCTATCCAGTCTTTACTCCTCCCTACATCCATAAAGCATATAAGAAGAGGGACACACCATTTGAATTCACACCAGGATCTAAATGGTTGGGCGGTTCTTATTTCTAGTTTATCCTGTAAATATGTAGGTAGAAACTTTCTCCTTAAGGTGATATAATCCCAGGAGGAGTGGGGTCTCCAATATGCATCTCCTGTGGTTTCACAGCCCCAAGATGCACAATAATAATCAGAGCTATAGCCACATTTATAATATTGAGAGCGACCATGATGGGTGGGCCCAGGCCATACATAAAGGCCAGATGGATCATTGGCCAAGGAGACTCTCTTATCATAGGAATTACATCCTATAAGGTGGCCATCATAATTGGGGTTAGGTGCATCAACCAGCCAATTTTGGGGCCAATAATGGGAGGGGTTCCCCAGTCTGCACTGGCTCCCAGGGCAAGAACACAAAGATCCATCTCCAGAGAGGGCCATGAAGGCTGGGTTGGAAGTGAAGAGCTGGAATTAACAATGTCTCCTGCTTGGTTTATTATGAATCAAGTAAAATTATAAATCTGGTATGGAGAATGCTGGGGTTTGATACTCACATTTGGATAAATCTGAAGTGTGAGCAGGAGAAGCAGGAGGAGCAAGGCAACTGGATGCATTTTTCTGAAAGGAAGTACAGTAAAGAACCATTCTCAGGGGGTATCCCTGGGGTAGAGTTAGCCAACTTCACCAGTCTTTTTGATAGCCATCTTGCGTTTTGTTCCTTGGAATCATATATATACATGTGTCCTTTTCCACAGATAAGGACTGGGTCAGGACCATTCCACTTATATGTCAATGGATCTTTCCACATGACTTTGGCATAGGAGTCTGCTGTAGTAGGTTGCCAGAATCTGTCTGCTGCAGACTTTACTTTTTCATCTAGGGTGAAAAAATTGAGAATGAATAGTGCATGATTTAACAAGATTTTATGATTCCTCTTTTGGGGGTATAAAATGCCCCTTGAATGGTGTAATTTTAAGAGCATGTTCTTTAAGGTCTGATGTGCCCTTTCTATAATGCCCTGTCCTTGGGGTTTATATGGTATACCAGTAACATGTTTAATATTAAGCTGGGCACAGAACTGTTTGAAGGAGGTGCTGGTATATCCAGGGCCATTACCAGTCTTAAGTATCTTAGGTATGGGCATAAAGGCAAGGCAAAAAAATCACATGACTAATCACATTTTTGGTAGCCTCACCAGATTGTAGTGAGGCACAAAGAAAACCACTAAAGGTATCAATAGAAACATGTATATATTTAAGCTTACCAAAAGGGGCAAAATGAGTAACATCCATTTGCCATATCTCTCCTGGGGTGAGGCCATGAGGGTTCACCCCCAAAAGTAACTCAGGTAGGAGGGTGAGACATCCCTGGCACTGACACACTATCTGGTGTGCCTGTTGTCTGGTAATAGAGAACATCTGTCAGAGGGTCTGGGCATTTAGATGATGTAATTGGTGGGCCTTTTGTGCCTGTTGTACAGGATCAGAAGGCAGGGCCAAGGTCGCCAAGGCAAATAGAGACCCAAGGGTGGCCCTATTAACAAGGTCATTTCCCTCACTTAGGGGTCCAGGAAGACCAGAGTGGGCGCGTATGTGACCCACAAAGAATGGATGGGATCTAGCTAAAATTATCTCCTGAAGCTCAGAAAAGATGGGGGAAGCATTGGTAGACGGCCTTGTAAAGGGAACGGTCTCTAACAGAGGCATTGATTGAGCCATATATGCACTGTCAGTAAAAAGATTAAAGGCACAATCTGGGAAAGTCTTAAAGACTTTAATAATAGCAACCAATTCTACCAACTGTGCTGAGGAAAATTTGGTCTGAAACTTAGAGACCTGTCCACCTATATTAAAGGCTGCAACCCCAGAGGAGGATCCATCTGTAAAAATCAGTGGTGCTTGAAGAATGGGGATGTTCTTAGTCACTTTAGGTGTGACAACCACCGCTTGGTGTTCAAGGAACTGGATAAGTTTGTCAGAGGGAGAGTGGTTATCTATCTTTCCCCGAAATAAAATACAGTTAATAGCCCATTCATCTGAGGTCTGAAGTAGCCACTGAACTTGACCGGCATCATAGGAAATGCCGACAAGGTCAGGGTCTCTACCAAAGAGCTTCAAGGAGGTCTCTCTTCCCATCCTTATGATCTGTGCCACCAAGGCAGGATAAACAAATAGCACTTTAGGAGGGGTGGCTGGCAAATGAAGCCAATACAAAGGTTTAGTCTTTTACAACAATCCCATGGGGGCAAACATGGTGGGAAGAATCAATAGCCATAAGGGGGAGGTTGGAGAATAATAGGTAACAGTCTGTTGTTGAATGGCTTTCTCCATGAGCTTAAGGGTGGAGGTAGCCTCAGGGGTTAAGGCACGGGGGGAGAAGGGGTCAGAATCTCCTCAAAGAATATCAAATAGAGGCTTAAGTTCTCCAGTTGTTAATTTTAGATAGGGGCACAACCAATTTATGTCTCCCAAGAGACGTTACATTGAAAGTCATTAAGTGTTTGTAAGGAATCTTTTCTAAGTTCAATTTTTTGAGAGAGAACCTTAGAGGAGTGAAGCTCAAAACACAAGAATAAATGTAGGGGCTGTGGCTGGACCTTCTCAGGGGCAATCTGCAGCCTGAGGCCTTGGAGGGCAGTTACCAACTCCTGGCCCACCCTGGGCAAGGTGGTATTGTCATGGCTAGCCAGAAGAATGTCATCCATATAATGGACAATATATAATTCAGGGTATTTAAGGTGAAAAGGGTCAATGGCCTGGGCCACAAACTTTTGGCAAAGGGTGGGACTATTGGCCCTGCCTTGAGGCAGGACCCTCCACTGAAATCATGGAGATGGCCCAATGCAATTCACAACAGCAAGGCTACAGACAAAACGTTTACAATCCTCTGGGTGTAAGGTGATGCAGAAAAAACAATCTTTCAAATCAATAACCATCTTATTGTAACCCTTAGGTATTGCCACAGGGGAGGGGAGGCCAGGCTGGAGGGCTCCCATTGGGACCATAGTCTTATTAATTTCTCTGAGGTCCTGGAGCAGTCTTCATCTGCCCCCTTTTTTTGAATCACAAAATGGGTGTATTCCAAGGGGAGATGGAGGGTACAATGTGGCCAGCATCTAATTGTTCCTGCACCAACTGCATGGCTGCTGAAAGTTTATGTTGAAGGAGGAACCATTGGTCAACCCAGACAGGGGAAGCTGACTTCCAGGTGATCTTATCTGTCTTGTGTGCAGGTGGAACAATGGTCCTTAAGAAAAATTTGAATCATAACCTAGTACTGAGCGTGAAGTCTTTGGTGTAACAGCAATTGGGGTGGGGATCCCTTGGTTGCATCTGCCCAAGCCTTGTCCAGGGATGAACCCCTGGTCCAGCATCTGGTGGGTAACAACTGCAGAGGGGCGAAACATAAGAACTCCCATTTGACTCAATATATCTCCATAAGTTTATAGGGAGGCCAGGTACAATGAATGGTCTAACATGTCCAGTATTACCCTCAGGATCCTCCCAAGTGAGCAACTGGGAGCTTAGAAGGGTGTTGGTGGACTGGCCAATGCCTTGAATGTGAGTTAAAGAAGGCTAACAGGGCCAAGAGGAGGGCCAAGAGGCCTGTGAAATAACTCTGGAGTCCACTCCTGAGTCAAGTATGTCCTCAAAGTTTTTGCCATTAAGTTTCAGTTTTAATTGTGGGCACTCTTGTGAGAGTCTTTAGACCCAATAGACATCAGAAAACCCAGGGGTGGAAGCACCCCGGGATGGTCCCAAAGAAGGTGTGGAGGTGTCTACTGGAAGGGGAAGGGCCTGTGCAAGGCACTGTCCCTGGCGAATGTGAAGGGGCCCTCTAGAACTAGTGGCCAATATTTTAATTTCTCCAGAGTAATCGTTATCAACGATTGAAGGGAAAATGGTAATGCCTTGGAGTGTGGCAGATGCTCTGCCCAAGATAAGATAATAAGTCTGGGGTGGGGGAGGCCCAATGACACCATTAGGGATCATCTGAACTCCTCCTCCAGCTTCTAATATTGTATAGGAGGAGGCACAGAGGTCCAATCCTGCACTCCCTGGGGTAGCCCTACAGAGGGCTGTGGCTGTTTTGGGAGCTGTTGATGGAAGGTTTGAGGTGGCCCTGCCTGGCTGTTTCCCGAGGCTGGCAGGAAGGAGACTGGCTAAGGGGTCTGGGTCTGGCTCTGCATCCCATTTCCCTGAAGAGGAGGGAGGAGTTGCCCAAAATATCAGTTTTGGAACAGCAGGCAGTAGCCCAATATTTGCCTATCCTGCAGCAAAGGCAATGGGTCATTGGAAGTGAACACTCTCCCTTTCATTTAGGTGGGGGCTGAGCCATGGGTTTACCATGGGGGTACTGTTTAGCAAAATGACCCAGGTGACCACATATAAAACAGGTGGATACGTTTGCCCCACCACTAGTAGCTGTAGTGGCTGCTCCCACAGCCAGATTGATGGCTTGTGAGACCTTCTGGGCAAAGGGATCTACATCCTTGCAGATATGAATCATCTCATCAAAATCTTTATTTTTATATTTCCCTCGAAGGGCAGCCCTACAGGCAGAGTTAGCATTTTCATAAGCAAGCTGCTGAAGAAGTTTATTGTCTCCCTGGCCAGGTCCCAAGGATCTCTCAGATGCCTCCAGGAGGTGGGGAACAAATTCTGAAAATTCTTCTTGATTGCCCTGAATGATCTTGGTTAGGGGGGGAAGGACAGAACCTTTCATGGGAATGGCTCTCCAGGCGCTCATAGCTGCTGAGGAAGACTGAGCCAAGAGACCCAGAGAAAAATTTTTGCTGTATTTGGTTAGAGGCATATTTCCCTCAACCTAGGAGTTTATCAAGTGTCCATTTATTGGAGGGTGAGCATGAGCTTGAGATTTGGACTTGTGCCTGAGACCTGCAACGATCTTCCCAATCAGCCTGCTAGGAGAGAAATTGTCCCCGAGTTAATATGGCCTGGACAACTGTCAACCACTCATTGGGTGTTAAATATCCACCTGCCCCAAGGCTTTCAAGAAGGGAAAGAGTGAAGGGAGCATTGGGCCCATAATTCCTAACAGCCAAATTTAATTTTTCTAACTGTTTAAAGCGGAGATTTTTAAAGATTGTAGGATTCTCCATAGGGCACATGTTTTCATTTTCTGTCACGGCTCTGCCCTCATCCCTGCTTCTACCTTCTGGCTCTGTTTCATTCTCATCTCCAGAATATGGTCTTTGTCCCCAATTGGGGGCAAGATGGCTGAGAAGGTTTATGAGAGGACCATGAAGAGGAAGGGGGCATGGGGCGAGAGGAGGAAGAAGGAGCGGCAGGCATGTGGCTGTGTGAACGCTGAGCACTAGACCAGTAAGGGGGAGGGAGTGGTGGAGTTTGTGAGGAGCTAGAATCAGGAGCCGCAGGTGTCTGAGGAGGGATACCCTGAGAGCAAGTGACAGGGAAACCAAACATTGAGAGTCCTGCGCAGGGGAGGAGGAACAAAGGGCTGAGAGCCGTGAAATTTACTCCTGAAGGTGGAGGATGTCTGCCAATTCATGGACCTGAGAAGAAAGGCAGGTCTTCATGTCAGAGAGAGAAACAGGCAGGGTAGCAGGGAAAGTCAAAACCACAGATGTGGAGATCTAGGGAACTGGCGTTAGTGTGGGAACGGCTATAGTGCCAGAATCCAAAGGCTCTGATTCAGAAGCACTGGCTGCGGCTGGAGGGGTGAGGGCAGAGACAAAGCAAGTCAGGTGGGAAAGGGGGCAAGTGCTGTGTGCGACAGCGGCGGGAGATGGAGGTGCGGGTGGCAGGGAACTCCAAGAGGCTGGGGAAGGCGAGCGTAGAGGCGGGGGCTTCCAAAGAACAGGATTACAGTAGGAAGTTTGAGAATGAGAGATGTAAGGGTTGCCAGTGGCTAAAGGCACATACTGTGTGGGCAAAGGAGCAGTGGAAACAGAACTATGACAAGGGCGCACAGGCGAGGCCGGGGTTGAGGAATCCAAAGCTGACAAATCAGGATAAATATGAAGAGAATTGGATGAAGAGGGAAGCTGAGACTCATGAGGCATATCAATAAGTGTAAAAGGAACAGAAGCCTGAGAGGTCGGGCAGGAGAAACCTGTGGAGCCAGGACGTGATTGTGATAAGCACTATTCTGCGACCGACAAGAGCTGGCGTTTACCTGAGTTTCTGTCAGCATCCTCAATAATGTCCCTAATAATACCCCAAAATGAGAAAATTGTTGGATTAACTGCACCGTCACCTTCACATTTAATTTTTATTTAGTTCACGACCCAACTTTTGCCACTTCTTATGGTGTATGATAGGACCATCAATCATGAACCAAGGACACTGTTCACCAATAAACACAAAGAAACTTATAAGATCTTTTTTCTTAACCCTAATTCCTCTCTCTCTCTCTCTCTCTCTCTCTCTCTCTCTCTCTCTCTCTCTCTCTCTCTCTCTCTGAGACTTTGTTTGAGGTCCTTTATGAAGGACGCTTCCTTCGACAGTGAATGGCCCATTCTTATGGGATGGAATGAAATGAAGCTTACCCCGAGGAAAGCAGGTCACAGGCTATGATACTGTCTCACTCAACATGCTTTAAGTCTATAAGTCTATCTGTAACTGTCAAGCCGAACCTTATGGTTGCTAGGGAGATGAAGCTGCAGGGGCATAACTATCAAGCAGGACCTTGTGGTTGCCAGGGAGATGAAGCTGCAGGGGACATTGTGCAGGTGGGGAGAGGTAGGGGTAAGGGTAAGAGGCGAGGTTCCTGGCTTCTGAAAGTACACAACATAAATGTCCTTCCCACTGTCCACCACAGAGACCTCCTGCACACTGTCCAGCACAGGGAGGTCCTCTCTACTGTCCATCAAAGTGATGTCCTTTCCACTGTCCACCACAGGGACGTCCTCCCCACTTTCCACATCAGGGATGTTCTTTCCACTGTCCACCACAGGGACAACCTCCCCAGTGTCCACCACAGGAACGTACTAGCCACTGTCCATAACAGGGACGTCCTACCCATGTCTACCACAGGGAGGTCCTCTCAAATCTCCACCACAAGTAGGTCCTCTCCACTGTCCACCAGAGGGACATCAAATCAACTGTCCACCACAGAAATATACTCCCCACTCTCCACAAAAGTGATGTCCTTCCCACTGTCCACCACAGAGACGTTTTACCCACTGCCCTCCACAGGGACATCCTACCCACTGTCTAACACAGGGATGTCCTTCCCACTATCCACCAAAGTGACGTTCTTCATACTGTCCACCAAAGGTACATCTTTCAACTGTCCACCACAGAGACATCCTCCCCACTGTCCATCACAGGGACATCCTCCCCACTGACCACAACAAGAACGTCATTCATGCAGTCTACCATAGAGAATTCCTCATTGTTGTCCACCAAAGGGACGTCCTTCCCACTGTCCACCACAGGGGCATCCTCCAAATTGTCCACCACAGTGACATCCTTTTCACTGTTCACCACTGAGACATCCTATCCACTTTGCACAACAGGGACATTTTCCTGTGCACAACCAGGGATATCCTCACCACTGTGCACCACAGAGACATCCTCCTTTGCACACTAGGGATATCAGCAACACCCTCCACCCACAGTTATCCTCTGCACACTCTACGACAGGGACATCCTCCCCACTATCTACCAAAGAAACGTCTATCCCACTATTCACCACAGGGATGTCATTCCAAATGTCCAACACAGGAAAGTCCTCTTCACTGTCCACCACAGGGATGTCCTTCCTCCTGTCCACCACAGGGATGTCCTCCCCACTGTCCACAACAGGGATGTTTTTTCCACTGTTCACCATAAGGAGGTCCTTCCCACTTTCCACCTAAGTGACTTCCTCCCCTCTGACCATAGAGGGACATTTTTCCCACAGTTCACCACAAGGAGGTCTTTCCAAATGTCCACAACAGAAATGTTTTTCCCACAGTCAATGACATAAATGTCCTTCCCACTGTCCACCACACAGACCTCCTTCCCACTGTTCACCACAGGGAGGTGCTTTCTACTGTCCATCAAAGTGATGTAGTTTCCACTGTCAACCACAGGGATGTCCTCCCCACTGTCCACAACAGGGATGTTCTTTCCACTGTCCAGCACAGGGACGTCCTCCCCAGTGTCCACCACAGGACCATACTACACACTGTCTACCACAGGGATGTACTACCCACTGTCTACCACAAAGAGGTCCTCTCCACTGTCCACCACAGAGACGTCATTTCAATGGTCCACCACAGAAATATTCTCCCCACTGTCCACAACAGGGACCTCCTTCCCAACGTCCACCACAGGGAGGTCCTCTCTACTGTCCATCAAAGTGATGTCCTTTTCACAATCCACCACAGGGACGTCCTTCCCACTGTCCACAAAAGATGTGTCCTCCCCACTGCCTACCACAGTTAGGTCCTCCCAACTGTCAACCACAGGGACTTTTTTTCCACGGTTCACCAAACAGATGCCCTTCCCACTGTCCACCACAGGGATAGCCTCCTGTGTCCTACAAGGACATCCTTACCACTGTCCACAACATGGTTGTCCTCAACAATATGCACTACAGGGAAGTCCTCACCGCCGTCCACCACACGAATATCCTCCGCAGTGTATACCACAGGGACATCCTACCCACTGTCCACCACAGGCAGGTTCTCCCCTCTGTCCACCACAGGGACATCCTTCTGTCTGTCCACCACAATGGTGTCCTCTCCACTGTCCTCCAAAGGGACGTCCTTCCCACTGTTGACCACAAGGACGTCATTTCAACTGTCTACCGAAGAGAAGACCTCTTCACTGTCCAGCACAGGGATGTCCTTCCCACTGTACACCACAGGGACATCCTCATGTGCATAACAGAGATATTCTTACCACTGTCCAACCCAGAGATGCCTTCTGCACTCCCCATTACAAGGACATCCTTTTCACTGTCCACCAAAGGGACATTCTTTTGGGCACCACAGGAACATTGTCCTTACTGTCCACAAGGTTGTCATCCACACTGTCCACCACAGTGAAATCCTCTCAACTCTCCAACACAAGGACATCCTCCCAAGTGTCCACAACATGGATGTCCTCTCAACTATCAAACACAGCGAAGTCCTTCCCACTGTAAACAACAGGGACATCCTCCCCACTGTGCACCACAGGAACATCCCCCTGTGCACAACAGGGATATCCTAACCACTGTCTACCACAGGGATGTCCTCCCCACTGTCTACAACAGGGATGTCCTTCCCATTTTACACCACATGGACATCCTCTAGCTGTCCAAAAAAGGACTTCCCTCCAACAGTTAACCACAGGGACATCTTCCTAACTGTCCACCACACAAATATGTTCCCCACTATCCACTACAGAAACATCCATCGCACTGTACACAACAGGGATGTGCTCCCCACCTTCCTCCAAAAGAATGTTCATCCCAATGTTCACAACAGAAATGTCCTACACATGGTCCACCACAGGGATATCCTCCCAACTCTCCACCACAAGGAGTTCCTCCCCACTCTCCACCACAGGGACCTTCTTCCCACTGTCCACCAAAGGGACATCCTTCCTACTATCCACAACACAGACATCTTCCCCACTGTCCACCACATGGACATCCTTTCCACTGTCCACCACAGGGATGTCCTACCCCACAGTCCACCAGAGTGTGGTCCTCCCCACTGTCCACCACAAGGACATCCTCCTGTGCACAAGAGGGATGTCCTCACCATTGTGCACCACAGTGACATATTTTGCATTGTCCACCACAGGGTCGTCATTTCTACTGTCCACAAAATTGAGGTTCTCTCTGCTGTCCACCACAGGAGCATCCTTACCACTGTCCATGACAGGGTCGTCCTCACCACTGTCCACCATGGGTATGTCCTTCCCATTGTTCACTAGAGGGACATCTTCTCCAATGTGCACAAAAGAGACATCCTTTTACTATCCACCTCAGGGATGTCCTTTCCACTGTCCACCACAGAGTGCACCTCCCTGCTCTCCACCAAAGGGACAGTCTTCCCACTGTCCACCATAGAACGTCCTTTCCACTGTCCACCACAGGTACATCCTCTCCAGTGTCCACCAGAGGGGGAAATCCTTCCCACTGTCCACCACATGGAGTTCCTTCCTAATGACCACCAGAGGGACATCCTTCCTACTGTTCACCACAAGGAGGTCTTTCCCAATGTCCACAACAGGGACATCCTTCCCACAGTCCACAACATATATTTCCTTCCAATGTCAACCACAGGCACCTCCTTCTCACTGTCCACCACAGGGAAGTGCTCTCTACTGTCCACCACAGATATGTCACTTATACTGTCCACCACAGTGATGTCCTCTGCCCTGTCCACAACAGGCATATCATTTCCATGGTCCACCACAGGGACCTCCTTCCCACTGTACACCACAGGGGAGTCCTCTCTACTTTCCACCACAGGGATGTCCTTTCCACTGTTCACAAAAGCAACATCCTCCACACTGTCCACAACAGGCAGGTCCTTCCCACTGTCCAGCAAAGAAAGGTACACCCTGCTGTCCACAACAGGAACGTACTTCCCAATGTTCACTAAATGATGTCCTCCCCTATGTCCACCAGAGAGACGTCCTTCTCAGTGTTCACCACATGGTGTTTCTCCCCACTGTCCACGCGAGAGACATGCTTCCCACAGTCCACCACATGAAAGTCCTTCCAAATGTCCACAACATGGACATCCTTCCCACAATCCAAAACATAAATGTCCTCCCCACTGTCCAACACATAGACCTACTCCCCATTGTTCACAACAGAAAGATCCTCTCTACTCTCCACTAGAGAAATGTCCTTACCACTGTCCACCTAAGTGACGTCCTCCCCTCTGTCCACAAGAGGGACATTCTTCTCACAGTTCACTAGAAAAGGTCTTTCCGAATGTCCACAACAGAGATGTTCTTCCCACAGTTTACAACATAAATGTCCTTCCCACTGTCCACCACAGGGAGGTCCTCTCTACTGTCCATCTAAGTGATGTCTTTTCCACTGTCCACCACAGGGATATCCTCTCAATTGTCCACAACAGGCATGTCCTTCCCACTGTCCACCACAGAAAGGTACACCCTGATGTCTACAACAGGAACATACTTCCCAATGTCCACTAAATGATGTCCTTTCCTATGTCCACCACTGAGACGTCCTTAAACTGTCCACCACATGGAGTTTCTCCCTACTGTCCACGAGAAGGACATGATTTCCACTGTTCAGCACTCGGAAGTCCTTCCCAATATCAACAACATTGACATCCTTCCCACAATCCACAACATAAATATCCTCCCCACTGTCCAACACATGGACCTTCTTCCCACTGTTCACCACAGAAAGGTCCTCTCTACTGTCCAACACATGGATGTCCTTACCACTGTCCAAACCAGTGACATCCTCCCCACTGTCCACAACAGTGATGTCCTTCCCACTGTCCACAAAAGAAAGGTCTTCCCCACTGACCACCACAGGGATGTCCTTCTCACTGTCTACCTAAGTGATGTCTTCACCTCTGTCTACAAGAGGGACATTATTCCCAAAGTTCACCACAATTAGGTCTTTTCCAATGTCCACAACAGAGGCATTCTTCCCACAGTCCACAACATAAATGTTTTTCCCACTGTCCACCACAGGGACCTCCTTCCCACTGTCCGCCACAGTGATGTCCTCCCCAGTGTCCACCACAGGAGTGTACTACCCGCTGTCCACCAGAGATACGTCCTACCCACTGTCCACCACTGTTACGTCCTTTCCACTTTCCACCATTAGGAGTTCCTCTCCACTGTCCACCACAGAAAAATCCTTTCCACTGTTCACCACAGGGATGTTCTTCCCAATATCCACGACTGGGAGGTCCACACCACTGTCCACAACAGGGATATCCTTTCCACTCTCCACCACAGAAACATACTCATCACTGTCTATCACAGGGACATCTTTACCACTGTCCAACACAGAGAGGTCCTCCCTGCTGTCCACCACAGGGACGTCCTTCCCACTGTCCACCACAGGGAGAACCTCCCCACTGTCTACAACAGGGACGTCCTTCCCATTGTCCACCACATGGACATCCTTTCGCTGTCCAGAAAAGGACTTCCTTCCCACTGTTTACCTCAGGGACCTCTGCCTAACTGTCCACCACACAAATATGCTCCCAACTGTCCACTACAAAAACATTCATCCCACTGTACACAACAGGGAATTACTCCCCACTGTCCTTCACAAGGATGTCCATCACAGTGTCCACAACAGAATGGTTCTACCCACTGTCCACCACAGGGACATCCTCCCAACTGTCCACCCCAAAGAGTTCCTCCCCAACAGTCCACCACAGGATCATTCTTCCCACTGTCCACTACAGGGACATCCTCCTGTGTACTACAAGGATATCCTTACCACTGTCCACAACATGGTTGTCCTCAACAATATGTACTACATGGAAGTTATCACCACAGTCCACCACAAGAATATCCTCTGCACTGTAAACCACAGGGTCATTCTACCCACTGTCCACCACAGGGAGGTCCTCCCCTCCATCTACCACAGGGACAACCTTCTGCCTGTCCACCACATTGTTGTCTTCAACACTGTCCTCCAAAGGGATGTCCTTCCCACAGGTGACCACAAGGATGACATTTCAATGGTCCATCACAGAGAAGTCGTCTTTACTGTCCACTACAGGGATGTCCTTTTTACTGTACACCACAGGGACATCCTCCTGTGCACAACAGGGATGTATTTACCATTGTCTACCCCAGAGATTTCTTCTGCACTCCCCACTACAAGGACATCATTCTCACTGTCCACCAAAGAGACATTCTCTTGTGCACCACCGGAGCGTTGTTCTTACTGTCCCCAAGGCCGTCATCCACACTGTCTACTACAGTGAAATCCTCTCAACTCTCCAACAAAGGGACGTCCCCCCAACTGTCCACAAAATGGATGTCCTCCCAACTATCAAGCACAGTGAATACTTCCCACTGAAAACAACAGGAACATCCTCCCCACTGTGCAACACAGGGACATCCCTCTGTGCACAACAGGGATGTCCTGACCACTGTCCACAACAGAGATGTCCTCCGCACTCTCCACCATATGGACATCCTTCCAACTATGCACCACAGGGATATTCTCCAGTGCACCACAGTAATATCGTCCCCACTGTCCATCACAGGGAAATACTCCCCACCATCCACCACTTGGATTTGCTCCCCACTGTCTACAACAGGGATATCCTTCCTACTATTCAAACTAGAAAAGTCCTCCCCGGTGTCCACCAAGATGACATCCTTAACACTGTTCACTTCAGTGATATCCTCTCCTCGCATCATAACAGGGATCTCCTTCTTACTGTCCACCACAAGTAGGTCCTCCCCACTGTCCACCAGAGGCACACCCTTCCCACTGTCCACCACAAAGAGGTCTATCCCAATGTCCACAACAGGGACATCCTTCCCACTGTCCACAACTTATATGTACTTTCCACTGTCCACCACAGGGACCTCCTTCCCACTGTCCACCACAGGGTAGTCCTCTCTACTATCCACCACAAGGATGTCTTTTCCACTGTCCACCAGATTTTTGTCCTCGCCACTGTTTACAACAAACATGTACATACCACTGTCCACCACAGAAACGTTCTCTCCACTGTCCACCACAGGGAGGTCCTCCCAATTGTAAATCACAGGGACATCCTTTCAACTGTTCACCATAGAGATATCCTTCCCATTATCCACCACAGGGACATCCTCCTGTGTACAACAAGGACATCCTTACCACTGTACACAACATGGTTGTCCTTTCCACTACAGGGACATCCTCACCACTGTCCACAACATGAATATCCTCCACACTGTAAACCACAGGGACATCCTACACATTGTCCACCGCAGGGAGCTCCTCCCCACTGTCCACAACAGGAACATTCTTCTGCCTGTCCACCACAGTGATGTCCTCCCCACTGTACACCTCAGGGACATCCTCCTGTGCACAACAGGGATGTTCTTACCACTGTACTCCCCAGAGATGTCCTCTGAACTCCCCACTACAAGGACATCCTTCTCACTGTCCACCAAAGAGACATTCTCTTGTGCACCACAGGAACGTTGTTCTTACTGTCTACAAGGCTGTCTTCTGCGCTGTCCAACACACTCCTCATCATTGTCCATCACTGGACATCTTGTTCACTGTCAACCAAAGAGAGATCCTCCCAGCTGTCCACCACAGTGACGTCCTTCCAACTGTCCACAACAGTAAAGTCCTCCCCACTGTCCAAAACAGGGATGTCCTCCCCACTGTCCACCATATGGACGTCCTACCCACTAGCAATCACAGGGAGGTCCTTTCTATTGTCAACCATATAGAGGTCCTCCCAGCTGTCCAAAATAGGAACACCCTTCTCACTGTTCACCACAAGGACATCCTCCCCACTGTGCACCACAGGAACATCCTCCTGTGCACAACAGTGATGTCTTCACCCTTGTGCACCACAGGAACATCTGCCTTTGCACACCAGGAGTGTTCCCACTGTACACAACTGGGACATACACCCCACTGTCCTCCACAAGGACGTCCATCCCACTGTCCACAACAGAAAGGTCTTACCCACTGCCCACCACAGGGACATCCCCCTAACTGTCCACCCCAAGGAGTTCCTTCCACACAGTCCACTACAGGGACGTCATTCTCACTGTCCACCAAAGGAAAATCCTTCCCACGGTCCACCACAAGGAGGTTTTACCCAATGTCCACAACAGGGACGTCCTTCTCACTGTCCACCACAGCAAAGTCCACTCTACTGTCCACCACAGGAATGTCCTTTCCACTGTCCACCACAGGTATGCCCTCTGCATTGTCCACCACAGGCATGTCATTTTCAGTCCCCACCACACTGCACTGTCCATAACAGGGAAGTCCTTCCCACTTTCTACAACAGAAAAGTACACTCTGATGTCCACAACAGGAACATACTTCCTAATGTCCACCTCAATGATGTTCTTCCCTCTGTCTACTACAGGGACATCCTTTCTACTGTCCACCACATGGTGGTCCTCCCCACTGTCCACCAGAGGAACATGCTTGCCACTGTAGAACACACAGAGGTACTTCCCAATGTCCACAACATGTAAGTCCTCTCAAAAATCTACAACATAAATGTCCTTGCCACTGTACACCACAAGGACCTTCTTCCCACTGTTCTGCACAGAGAGGTCCTCTCTATTATCCACCACAGGGATGTCCTTACCACTGTCCAACTAAGTGATGACCTCTTCTCTCTCCGTGACAGGCACATACTTTCCAATGGCTACCACAGGGAGTTCCTCTCCAATGTCCACCAGAGAGACATCCTTCCCACTGTTCACCACAAGGAGGTCTTTCCTAATGTCCACAACAGGGACTCCTTCCAACAGTCTAAAACATATATGTTCTTCCAATGTCCACCACAGCAACCTCCTTCTCACTGCCCACCACAGGGAAGTTCTCTCTACTGTCCACCACAGGGATGTCTTTCCACTGTTCACCAAAGAGACATCCTCTTCACTGTCCACATCAGGGACATCCTTTCCACTGTCCACCACAGAAACATCCTCATCACTGTCTATCACAGGGACATCTTTACCGCTGTCCACCACAGAGATGTCCTCCCTGCTGTCCACCACAGGGAAGTCCTTCACACTGTCCAACACAGTAAAGTCTTCTCTTTTGTCCAAAACAGAAATGTCCTCCCCACTGTCCACCACGGGGACTTCCTACTTACTGCCCACCACATGGAGAACCACCCCACTGTCTACAACAGGGACGTCCTTCCCATTGTCCACCACATGGACATTCTTTTGCTGTCACAAAAAAGACTTCCTTCCCACTGTTTACCACAGGGACCTATTCCTAACTGACCACCACACAAATATGTTCCCAACTATCCTCTACAGAAACATCCATCCCACTGTACACAACAGGGACGTACTCCCCACTGTCCTCCAAAATGACGTCCATCCCACTGTCCACAACAGAAAGTTTCTACCCACTGTCCACCACAGGGAAATCCTCCCAACTGTCCACCACAAGGAGTTCCTCCGCCACAGTCCACAACTGGGCGTCCTTCACACTGTCAACCAAAGGGACATCCTTCCTGCTGTCTACAACACAGACATCTTCCCCATTGTCCACCACATGGACGTCCTTCCCACTGTCCAGCACAGGGATGTCCTACCTCACAGTCCACCAGACTGTGATCTTCCCAACTCTCCACCACAAGGACATCCTCCTGTGCAAAAGAGGGATGTCCTCACCACTGTGCACCACAGGACATACTTTGTATTTTCCACCAAAGGGACATCCTTCCCACTGTCCACCAAAGTGAGGTCCTCCCTGCTGTCCACCACAGGGGCATCATAACCACTGTCCACCACAGTGTCGTCCTCACCACTGTCCACCACAGGGATGTCTTCCCACTGTTCACCAGAGGGACATCTTCCCCAATGTGAACAAAAGGGACATCCTATTACTGTCCACAACAGGGATGTCCTTCCCACTGTCCACCACAGAGAGGTCCTCCCTGCTCTCCACCACAGGGACAGTCTTCCCACTGTCCACCATAGAACACCCTATCCACTGTCCCCCACAGGTACATCCTCTCCACTGTCTACCAGAGGGACATACTTCCCATTGTACACAACAGAGAGGTCCTTTCCACTGTCCACCACAGAGACATTCTTCCCAAAGTCCACCACAAGGAAGTCTTCCCCACTTTAAACAGGGATGTCCTCCCCACTGTCCACCACACAGACATCCTACCCATGTCCACCACAGTGAGGTCCTCCCCACTGTCCACCATAGGGACGTACTCCCCTTGTTCACTACATGGACATTCTTCCACTGTCCACATACAGGACATTATTCACACAGTTTAGCACAGAGGTGTCCTCTGCACTGTCCTCTACAGGGATGTTCTACACATTGTCTACCACAAGGAGGTCAACCCAAGTGTCCACCACAGGGACTTCCTCCCCATTGTCCATCAGAGAGAGGTCCTCCCCACTGTTCACCACAAAGATGTCCTCCTGTGTACCACAAGGACATCCATAAAACTGTCCACCACAGGGTCATCTACACCAATTTCCAGCATAGTGACATCCTTCCCACTCTTCACCATTGGGACACTCTCCTGTACACAAGAGGGACATTCGGACCAATGTGCACCAGAGAGACAGCCTTTCCACTTTCCACAACAGGGACATCCTCTCCAATGTTCAGTGGACAGTGTGGAGGACATCCCTGTGGTGAACAGTGGAAAGGGCATCCCTGTGGTGGACAGTAGAGAGGACTTACCTGTGGTGGACAGTGGGGAGGAGGTCCTCTGGTGGTCATGGAATGAGATATATGGTGTGGACTGTGGGAAGGATGTCCCTGTTATAGACATTGGGAAAAACCTCTTGGTGGAGAGTGGGAAGGATGACCCTCTTGTGGAAAGTGGGGAGGATATCCCTGTGGTTAAAAGTGGGAAGGACAACCCTGTTATGTTCTGTGGGGAGGATATTACTGAGGTGGACAGAGGGAGGAACGTGCCTGTGTTAGACAGCAGGGAGGACATTTCTGTTTTGAATTGTGGGCAGGATATCCGTATTGTAGACAGTGGGGAGGACATCCCTGTGGTGGACAATGTGTAGGATATCTTTGTGGATTACAGTGTGGAGGATATTGATGTTGTGAACTGGGGGAAATCGTCTCTTTAATGGACATTGCTGAGGACATCCATGTTGTAGAGAGTGGTAAGGATGTTCTTGTAGTACAAAGGAGAATGTCCCTGTGGTGGACAGTCGGAAGGACATCTGTTTGGTGGACCATGAAAAGGACGTCCGTGTGGTGGACAGTTGTGAGGAGAAAATTGTCAGGCATCCAGAGAGAGGAGAAGACAGAAGGGCATCCAGAGAGAGTAGAGGATAGAAGGGCATCCAGAGAGAGGAGGGAGCACAAGGGCATCCAGAAAGAGGAGAAGACAGAAAAGAATCCAGAGAGAGGAGAGATCAGAAGGGCATCCAGAGAGAGGAGGGAGCACAAAGGCATCCAGAGAGAGAAAAAGACAGAAGGGAATCAGAAGAGAGGAGAGAACAGAAGGGCATCCAGAGAGAGGAGAGAGCAGAAGGGCATCCAGAGATAGGAGAAGACAGAAGGGCATCCAGAGTGAGGAGAAGACAGAAGGGCATCCAGAGAGAGGAGAGAACAGAAGGGCATCCAGAAAGAGGAGAGAACAAAAGGGCATCCAGAGAGAGGAGAGAAAAGAGGGTATCCAGAGAGAGGAGAGGACAAAAGGGCATACAGAGATAGGAGAGAACAGAAGGACATCCCGAGAGAAGAAAGAACAGAAGCGCATCCAGAGAGATGAGAGAACAGGAGAGAATCCAGAAAGAGGAGAGAACAGAAGCCCATCCAGAGAGAGCAGAAGACTGACGAACATCCAGAGAAAGAAGAGGACTGAAGAGCATTAGAAGAGAGGAGAAGACAGAAGGGCATCCAGACAGAGGCGAGGACAGAATGGCATCCAGTGAGACGAGAGAACCGAAGGGTGTCTGGTGAGAGGAGGCAACAGAAGGGTATCCAGAGTGAGGAGAAAAAGGTCGGGCATCCAGACAGAGGAGAAGACAGAAGGGCATCCAGAGAGAGGAGAGGACAGAAGGGCATCCAGAGAGAGGAGAGCAAAGAAGGGCATCCAGAGAAACGAGAGAACAGAAAGGCATCCAGAGAGAATTGAGGACAGAAGGGCAATTAGAGAGAGGAGAGAAAAGAAGGGAATCTAAAGAGATGAGAGCACAGAAGGGCATCCAGTGAGAGGAGAGGACAGAAGTGCATCCATTGAGAGGAGAGGACAGAAGGGATCCAGAGAGAGGAGAGAACAGAAAGCCATCCAGAGAGAGAGGAGAAGAAAGAAGGGCATCTAGAGAGGAGAGAACAGAAGGGCATCCAGAGTGAGGAGAGATCAGAAGGGCATCCATGGAAAGGAGAGTTCAAAAGGGCATCCAGAGAGAGGAGAAAACAGAAGGGTATCCTGAGATAGGAGAAGTCAGGAACGCATACACAGAGAGGAGAGGACATAATGGCATCCAGAGAGCAGAGAAGACAGAAGAGCATCCAGAGAGAGAAGAGAACATAAGGGCATCCTGAGAGAATATAGGACAGAAGGGCATGTAGAGAGAGGAGAGAACAAAAGGGCATCCAGTTAGAAGAGAGAACAGAAGGGCATCCATGGAGAAAAGAGGTCAGAAGGGCATCCAGAGAGACGATAGTGAAGAAGGGCATCTAGAGGGAGTAGAGACAAGTAGGGTATCAAAAGGTAGGAGAATACGGAAGGGCACCCAGAGAGAGGAGAGAAAAGAAGGGCATCCATAGAAATGCGAGAACAGAAGGGCATCCAGAGAGAGGAGAAAACAGAAGGACTTTCAGAGAGAGGAGAGAACAGAAGGGCATCCGGAAAGATGAGAAAAGAGAAAGCATCCAGATGGAGAAGAGCACAGACGGGCATCCTGAGAGAGGAGAGGACAAAAGGGCATCCAGGAGAGAAAAGAACAGAAGGGCATCCAGAAAGAGGAGAGGACAAAAGGGCATCTAGAGAGAGCAGAGAACAGAAGGGTATCCAGAAAGAGGAGAAGACAGAAGGGCATCTGAGGATATGAGAAGACATTAGGGCATCCAGAGAGAGGAGAGGACAGAATGGCCTCCAGAGAGAAGAGACAGCAGAAGGGCATCCAGAGAGAAGAGAGGAAAGAAGGGCATCCACAGAAAATAGTACAGGAGGCCATACAGAAAGAGGAAAAGATAGAAGGGCAGCTAGATAGAGGGGAGAACAAAAGGGCATCCAGAAAGGGGTCAGAAAAGAAGGGAATCCAGAGAAGGAGAAGACAGAAACGAATCCAGAAAGAGGAGAGAACTGAAGAGCATTTGGAGAGAGGAAAAGACGGAAGGGCATCCAGAGAGAGGAGAGAACAGAAGGGCAACCAGAGAGAGGAGAGGACAGAAAGGCATCCACAGAGAGGAGAGAAAAGAAGGGCATCCAGAGGGAGGAGAAGACAGAAGGGCATCCAGAGAGAGGAGAGGAAAGAAGGGCATCTAGAGAGAGGAGAGAACTGAAGAGCATTTGGAGAGAGGAAAAGACGGAAGGGCATCCAGAGAGAGGAGAGAACAGAAGGGCAACCAGAGAGAGGAGAGGACAGAAAGGCATCCACAGAGAGGAGAGAAAAGAAGGGCATCCAGAGAGAGGAGAAGACAGAAGGGCATCCAGAGAGAGGAGAGGAAAGAAGGGCATCTAGAGAGAGGAGAGAGCAGAAGGGCATCCAGAGAGAGAGATGACAGATGGGCATCCAGAGAGAGAAGAGGAAAGAAGAGCATCCAAATAAAACAGTACAGAAGGCCATCCAGAGAGATGAGAGAACAGAAGAGAATCCAGAAAAAGGAGAGAACAGAAGGGCATCCAGGGAGAGTAGAAGACTGAAGGACATCCAGAGAGAGAAGAGTACAGAAGGGCATCCGGAGAGAGGAAAAGACAGAGGGGCATCCAGAGAGAGGAGAGAACAGAAGGGCATCCAGAGAGAGGAGAAGACAGAAGGGAATCTAGAGTGAGGAGAGAATTAAAAGGCATTCAGAGAGAGGAGAAGACAGAAGGGCATCGGAAGAGAGGACAAAAGAGAAGGACATAGGGAGAGAGGAGAAGACAGAAGGGCATCCCGGGAGAGGAGATGACAGAAGGGCATCCAGAGAGAGTAGAAATTAAAAAGGGAATCCAGAGAGTAGAGAACAGAAGGGCATCCAGAGAGAAGAAGAGAGAAGGGAATCCAGAGAGAGGAGAGAACAGAAGGGCATCGAGAAATAACAGAAGACAGAAGGGCATCGGGAGATAGGAGAAGACAAAAGGGCATACAGAGAAAGGAGAGGACAGAATGGCCTCCAGAGAGAAAAGAGAGCAGAAGGGCATCCAAAGAGAGGAGAGTTAAAAGGGCATGCATAGGTAAGAATACAGAAGGCCATACAGAGAAAGGAGAAGACAGAAGGGCATCTAGATTGAGGAGAGAACAGAATGTCATCCAGTAGGAGGTCAGAACAGAAGGTCATCCAGAAAAGGAGGAGACAGAAGCGAATCCAGAGAGAGGAGAGAACAGAAGGGCATTCGAAGAGAGGAGAAGACTGATGGGCATCCAGAGAGAGGAGAAAACAGAAGGGCATCCAGAGAGAGGAGAGGACAGAATGGATCCAGAGAGATGAGAGAACGAAAACCATCAAGAGAGAGGAGAAGACAGAAAAGCATCAATTTAGAGGAGAGGTCAGAAGGGCATCCAGAGAGAGGAGCGAACAGAAGGGCATCCAGAGAGAGAAGACAGAAACACATCCACAGAGAGGGAAGAACAGAAGGGCATTCAGAGAGCAGAGAAAACAGAAGTGCATCCAGGGAGAGTAGAGAATAGAACAGTATCCAGAGAGCGGAGAAGATTGAAGAACATCCAGAGAGAGGAGAGAACATAAGGGCATCCAGAGAGAATAGAGGACAGAAGGGCATGAAGATAGAGCAGAGAACAGAAGGATATCCAGAAAGAGAGGAAGACAGAAGGGCATCAGAAGATAGGAGAAGACAGAAGGGCATCCAGAGAGAGGAGAGTACAGAAGGGCATACAGAGAGAGGAGAGGACAGAAAGGCCTTCAAGAGATAAGAGAGAAAAGAAGGGCATCCAGAGAGAGGAGAGGGCAGAAGGGCATCCACAGAAAAGAGTAAAGAAGGCCATATAGAGAGAGGAGAAGACAGAAGGGCATATAGAGAGAGGGGAGAACAGAAGGGAATCCAGAAAGTGGAGAAGACAGAAGGATTTCCAGAGAGAGGAGAGAACAGAAGGGCATCTGGAAAGAGGAGAAAAGAGAATGAATCTAGATGGAGAAGAGGACAAACAAGCATCCTGAGAGAGGAGAGGACAGAAGGCCATCCAGGGAGAGAATAGAACAGAAGGCCATCCAGAGAGAGGAGAAGACAGAAGGGAATCCAGAGAGAGGAGAGAACAGAAGGGCATCCAGAGAGAGAAGAGGACACAAGGGCATACAGAGAGAGGAGAAAAAAGAAGGGCATCAAGAGAGAGGGTAGAACAGAAGGGTATCCAGAGAGAGGAGAGGACAAACGGGCATTCAGAGAGAGGAGAGAACAGAAGAGCAACCAGAGAAAAGAGAAGACAGAAGGGGATCCAGTGAGAGGAGAAGACAGAAGGACATCCCATGAAAGAGAGAACAGAAGCGCATGCAGAGAGATGAGAGAACAGGAGAGAATCCAGAAAGATGAGAGAACAGAAGCCCACACAGAAAGAGCAGAAGTCTGAAAAACATCCAGAGAGAGAAGAGGACTGAAGATCATCCCGAGAGAAGAGAACACAGAAGGGCATCCAGAGTGAGAAGAGGACAGAATGGCATCCAGTGAGAGGAGAGAACAGAAAAGCATCTAGATAGAGGAGAAATCAGAATGGTATCCACAGTGAGGAGAAAATTGTTGGGAATCCAGAGAGAGGAGAAGACAGAAGGGCATTGGGAGAGACGAGAGAATAGAAGGGCATAGGGAGAGAGGAGAAGACAGAAGGGCAGCCAGAGAGAGGAGAGGACAGAAGGACATCCAGACAGAGGAGAGAAGAAATGTGCATCCAGAGAGATGAGAGAATAGAAGGGGATCCAGAGAGAATAGAGGACAGATGGACATCTAGAGGGAGGAGAGAACAGAAAGCCATCCAGAGAGAAAAGAAGACAGAAGGGCATCTAGAGAGAGGAGAGAACAGAAGGACATCCAGTGAGAGGAGAGAATAGAAGTGCATCCATGGAGCGGGGAAGTCAGAAAGGCATCCAGGGAGAGGATAGTGAAGAAGGGCATCTAGAGGGAGGAGACCTGTAGGGCATCGAAAGGGAGGAGAGTACAGAAGAGCACCCAGAGAGACAAGAGGACAGAAGGGCATCCAGAGAGATGAGAGAACTGAAGGGCATCCAGAGAGAGGAGAAAACAGAAGGGATTTCAGAGAGAGGAGAGAACAGAAGGGCATCCAGAAAGATGAGAAAAGATAAGGCATATAGATGGAGAAGAGCCCAGACGGGCATCCTGAGAGAGGAGAGGGCAGAAGGGCATCCAGGAGTGAAGAGAACAGAAGGGCATCCAGAGACAGGGGTGGACAAAAGGGTATCTAGAGAGAGCAGAGAACAGAAGGGTATCCAGAAAGAGGAGAAGACAGAAGGGCATCTGAGGATAGGAGAAGACAGAAGGGCATCCAGAGAGAAGAGGGGACAGAATGGCCACCAGAGAGAAGAGAGAGCAGAAGGGCATCCAGAGAGAGGAGTGGAAAGAAGGGCATCCACAGAAAAGAGTACAGAAGGCCATACAGAAAGAGGAGAAGACAGAAGGGCATCTAGATAGAGGAGAGAACAAATGGGCATCCAGAAATTGGAGAAGAGAGAAGGAATCTAGATGGAGAAGAGGACAGACGGGCATCCTGAGAGAGGAGAGGCCAGAAGGGCATCCAGGGAGAGAAGAGAACAGAAGGTCATCCAGAGAGAGGAGAAGACAGAAGGGAATCCAGAGAGAGACAAGAACAGAAGGGCATCCAGAGAGAGAAGAGGACACAAGGGCATCCAGAGAGAGGAGAGAACAGAAGGGAATCCAGAGAGAGGATAGAACAGAAGGGTATCCAGAGAAAAGAAAGGACAAAAGGGCATCCAGAGAGAGGAGAGAACAGAAGGGCAACCAGAGAAAGGAGAAGACTGAAGGGCATCCAGAGAGAGGAGAGGACAGAAGGACATCCCAAGAGAAGGGAGAACAGAAGACCATCAAGAGAGAGGATAGAGCAGGAGAGAATCCAGAAAGAGAAGAGAAAAGAAGCCCATCCAGAGAGAGCAGAAGACTGAAGGACATCCAGAGAGAGAAGAGGGCTGAAGGGTATCCAGAGAGAGGGGAACACAGAGGGCATCTAGATAGAGAAGAGAACAGAAGTGCACCAAGAAAGAGGAGAGAACAGAAGGACATTCAGAGAAAAAGAACACAGAAGCGAATGCAGAGAGAGGATAGAACAGAAGGGCATTCGGAGAGAGGAGAGAACAGAAGGGCGTCGGGAGAGAGGAGAGGACAGAACCGCATCCAGAGAGAGGAGAACACAGAAGGGCATCAGGAGAAAGGAGAGAACAGAAGGGCATCCAGAAAGAGGAGAGAACATAAGGGCATCAAGAGAGCGGAGAAGACAAAGGGAGTCCAGAGAGAGGAGAGAACAGAAGGGCATCCAGAGAGAGGAGAGAGCAGAAGGGTATCCAGAGTGAGGAGAGAACAGACGGTCGTCCAGAGAGAGAAGAGGACACAAGGGCATCCAGAGAGAGGAGAGTACATAAGGACACCCCGAGAGAAGAGAGAACAGAAGCACATCCAGAGATAGGAGAGAACATTTGAGAATTCAGAAAGGGGAGAGAACAGAGGCCATCCAGAGAGAGCAGAAATCTGAAGGACATCCAGAGAGAGAAGAGGACTAAAGGGCATCCGGAGAGAGAAGAAGACAGAAGGGCATCCAGGGAGAGAAGAGGACAGAATGACATCCAGTGAGAGGAGAGAACAGAAGGGCATCTAGACCGAAGAGAAGACAGAAGGATATCCAGAGTGAGGAGAAAATTGTCTGGCATCCAGAGAGAGGAGAAGACAGAAGGGCATCTGGAAAGACGAGGGAACAAAAGGACATAGGGAGAGAGGAGAAGACAGAAGGGCATCCAGAGAAAGGAGAGGACAGAAGGGTATCCAGAGAGAGGAGAGAGCCGAAGGGCATCCAGAGAGAGGAGAAGACAGAAGGCCATCCAGAGAGAAGATAGAACAGAAGGATATCCAGAGAGAAGAAAGGACAAAGTGCATCCAGGGAGAGGAGAGAACAGAAGGGCAACCAGAGAAAGTAGAAGACAGAAGGGCATCCAGAGAGAGGAGAGGACAGAAGGACATCCCGAGAGAAGAGAGAAGAGAAGAGCATCCAAAGAGAGGGTAGAAAAGGAGAGAATCCAGAAAGAGGAGAGAACAGAAGCCCATTCAGGGAGAGCAGAAGACTGAAGGACATTCAGAGAGAGAAGAGGACTGAAGGGCATCGGGAGAGAGAGGAACACAGAAGGGCATCTAGAGAAAGGAGAAGACAGAAGGGCATCTAGATAGTGGAGAGAACAGAAGGGCACCAAGAAAGAGGAGAGAACAGAAGGGCATCCAGAGAAGGAGAAGACTGAATCAATTCCAGAGAGAGGAGAGAACAGAAGGGCATTGGGAGAGAGGAGAAGGGAGAAGGTCATCCAGAGATAGGAGGTGACAGAAGGGCATCGAGAGAGAGGAGAAGAAAATAAGTAAATCAGAAAGAGGAGAGAACAAAAGTGCGTCCAGAGAGAGGAGAAGACAGAAGGGCATCCAGAGAGATGAGAGGATAGAAGGGCATCCAGAGAGAGGAGAGTGCAGAAGGGCATCCAGAGAGAGGAGAAGAACGAAGGGCATCTGGAGACAGGAGAGAACAGTAGGGTATCCAGAAATAGGAGAGAACAGAAGGGCATCAATAGAGAGGAGAAGACAGAAGGGAATCCAGAGAGCCGAGAAAACAGAAGGGCATCCAGAGAGAGGAAAGTGCAAAAGGGCATCCAGAGAGAGGAGAAGACAGAAGGGAAGCCGGAGAGACAAGAGAACAGAAGTGCAAAGGAGAGAAAAGAAGACAGAAGGGTATCCAGAGAGAGGAGAGAACAGAAGGGCGTCAATAAAGAGGAGAAGTCAGAAGGGAATCCAGAGAAAGGAGAGAACAGAAGGGCATCTAGACGGTGAGAGACCAGTAGGGCATCAAAAGGGAGGAGAATACAGAAGGGCACCCAGAGAGAGGAGAGGACAGAAGAGCATCCAGGGAGAGGAGAAAACAGAAGGGCTTTCAGAGAGTGGAGAGAACAGAAGGGTATCCGGAAACATGAGAAAAGAGAAAGCATCCAGATAGAGAAGAGCACAGACAGGCATCCTTAGAGAAGAGAGGACAGAAGGGCATCCAGGAGTGAAGAGAACAGAAGGGCATCTAGAGAGAGGGGTGGACATAAGGGCATCTAGAGAGAGTAGTGAACAGAAGGGTATCCAGAAAGAGGAGAAGACAGAAGGACATCTGGAGATAGGAGAAGACAGAAGGGAATCCAGAGAAAGGGCAGGACAGAAGGGCATCCAGAGAGAGGAGAAAACAGAAGGCCATTCGGAGAAAGGAGAGAGCAGAAGGGCATCCAGAAAGAGGTGAGAACAGAAAAGAATCAAGAGAGAGGGGAAGACAGAAGGGAATCCAGAGAGAGGAGAGAACAGAAGGGTATCCAGAGAGAGAAGAGAACAGAAATTCATCCAGAGATAGAAGAGGACACAAGGGCATCAAGAGAGACGAGAGAACAGAAGGGCATCCAGAGAAAGGAGAAGACAGAAGAGCATCCAGAGAGAGGAGAGGACATAAGGACATCCTGAGAGAAGAGAGAACAGAAGCATATCCAGAGATATGAGAGAACATTAGAGAATCCAGAAAGTGGAGAGAACAGTAGCACATCCATGGAGAGTAGAAGACTGAAGGGCATCCTGAGAGAGGAGAACACAGAAGGGCATCCAGAGAGAGGAGAGGACAGAAAGGCATCTAGAGCGAGTAGAGAACAGAAGGGTATCCAGAAAGAGGAGAAAACAGAAGTTCATCTGGTGATAGGAGAAGAAAGAAGGGCATCCAGGGAGAGGATCGAACAGAATGGCCTCCAGAGAGAAGAGATAACAGAAGGGCATCAAGAGAGAGGAGAGGACAGAAGGGCATCCGGAGAGAGGAGAAGACAGAAAGGCATTCAGAGAAAGGAGAGAACAGAAGGGTATCCAGAAAGAGGAGAGAACAGAAAAGAATCAAGAGAGAGGGGAAGACAGAAGGGCATCCAGAGAGAGAGGAGAGGACACAAGGACATCCCGAGAGAAGAGAGACCAGAAGCACATCTAGAGATGAGAGAACATTAGAGAATCCAGAAAGAGGAGAGAACAGTAGCACATCCATGGAGAGTAGAAGACTGAAGGACATCCCGAGAGAGAAGTGGACTGAAGGGCATCTGGAGAGAGGAGAACACAGAAGGGCATCCAGAGAGAGGAGAGGACAGAAGGGCATCCAGGGAGAGGAGAGAGCAGAAGGACATCCAGAGAGAGGAGAAGACAGAAGGGAATCCTGAGAGAAGATAGAGCAGAAGGGTATCCAGAGAGAAGAAAGGACAAAAGGGCATCCAGAGAGAGGAGAGAACAGAAGGGCAACCAGAGAAAGTAGAAGACAGAAGGGCATCCAGAGAGAGGAGAGGACAGAAGGATATCCCGAGAGAAGAGAGAAGAGAAGAGCATCCAGAGAGAGGGTAGAAAAGGAGAGAATCCAGAAAGAGGAGAGAACAGAAGCCCATCCAGGGAGAGCAGAAGACTGAAGGACATCCAGAGAGAGAAGAGGACTGAAGGGCATCCGGAGAGAGGGGAACACAGAAGGGCATCTAGAGAGAGGAAAAGACAGAAGGGCATCTAGATAGCAGAGAGAACAGAAGGGAACCAAGAAAGAGGAGAGAATAGAAGGGCATCCAGAGAAGGAGAAGACCAAAGAGAATCCAGAGAGAGGAGAGAACAGAAGGGCATTGGGAGAGAGGAGAGAACAGAAGGGCATCGGGAGAGAGGAGAAGACAGAAGGTTTTCCAGAGATAGGAGATGACAGAAAGGCATCGAGAGAGAGCAGAAGAAAGATAAGGAATCCAGAGAGAGAGAGAGGAGAGAACAGAAGTGCATCCAGAGAGAGGAGAAGACAGAAGGGCATCCAGAGAGATGAGAGGATAGAAGAACATCCAGAGAGAGGAGAGTGCAGAAGGGCATCCAGAGAGAGGAGAAGACAGAAGGGCATCTGGAGAGAGGAGAGAACAGATGTCATCCAGAAATAGGAGAGAACAGAAGGGCATCAATAGAAAGGAGAAGACAGAAGGGAATCCAGAGACGAGAGAACAGAAGGGCATCCAGAGAGAGAAAAGTGGAGAAGGTCATCCAGAGAGAGGAGAAGACAGAAGGGCATCTGGAGAGAGGAGAGAACAGAAGGGCATCCACAAAGAGCAGAGAACAGAAGGGCATCAATAGAGAGGAGAAGACAGAAGGGAATACAGAGAGCAGAGAGAACAGCAGGGCATCCGGAGAGAGGAGAGAACAGAAGGGCATCCAGAGAGAGGAGAAGACAGAAGGGAAGCAGGAGAGACGAGAGAACAGAAGTGCAAAGGAGAGAAGAGAAGACAGAAGGGTATCCAGAGAGAGGAGAGGACAGAATGGCTTCCAGTGAGAGGAGAGAAAAAGAGCATCTAAAGAGAAAAGAAGACAGAAGGATACCCAGAGTAAGGAGAAAATTGTCGGGCATCCAGAGATAGGAGAAGACAGAAGGGCATCGGGAGAGACGAGAGAACAGAAGGGCATAGGGAGAGAGGAGAAGACAGAATCACATCCACAGGGAGGAGAGAACAGAAGTTCATTCAGAGAGCAGAGAAAACAAAAGGGCATCCACGGAGAGTAGAGAATAGAACAGAATTCAGAGAGCAGAGAATACAGAAGAACATCCAGAGAGAAGAGAAAACATAAGGGCATTCAGAGAGAACAGAGGACAGAAGGGCATGAAGAGAGAGCAGAGAACAGAAGGGTATCCAGAAAGAGAGGAATACAGAAGGGCATCGGGAGATAGGAGAAGACAGAAGGCCATACAGAGAGAGGAGAGGACAGAATGGCCTCCAGAGGGAAGAGAGAAAAGAAGGGCATTCAGAGAGAGGAGGGGGCAGAAGGGCATCCACAGAAAAGAGTAAAGAAGGCCATACAGAGAGATTAGAAGACAGAAGGGCATCTAGATAGAGGAGAGAACAGAAGGACATCCAGAGAGCAGAGAAGCAGAAGGGCTTCCAGAGAGAGGAGAGAACAGAAGGGCATCCGGAAAGAGGAGAAAAGAGAAGGAATCTAGATGGTGTAGAGGACAGACGGGCATCCTGAGAGACAAGAGGACAGAAGGGCTTCCAGTGAGTGAAGAGAACAGAAGGTCATCTAGAGAGAGGAGAAGACAGAAGGGCATCCAGAGAGAGGATAGAACAGAAGGGTATCCAGAGAGAGCAGAGGACAAAATTGCATCCAGAGAGAGGAGAGAACAGAAGGTCAACCAGAGAAAGGAGAAGACAGAAGAACTTCCCAAGAGAAGAGAGAACAGAAGCGCATCCAGAGAGATGAGGGAACAGGAGAGAATCCAGAAAGAGGAGAGAAAAAAAGCCCATCCAGGGAGAGAAGAAGACTGAAAGATATCCAGAGAGAGAAGAGGGCTGAAGGGCATCCGGAGAGAGAAGAGAGAAGGGCATCCTGAGAGATGAGAGGACTGAATGGCATCCAGTGAGAGGAGAGAACAGAAAGCCATCTAGAGAAAAGAGAAGACAGAAGGATATCCAGAGTTAGGAGAAAATTGTCGGGCATCGAGTGAGAGGAGAAGACAGAATGGCATCCAGGGAGTGTATAGAATAAAATGGCATCTAGGGAGCGGGGAAGACAGAAGAACATCCAGAGAGTGGACAGAATATAAGGGCATCCATAGAGAATAGAGGACAGAAGGACATGTAGAGAGAGCCGATAATAGAAGGGTATCCTGAAATAGGAGAAGACAGAAGGGCATCCAGAAGAGAGGAGAGGACAGAATGGCCTCCAGAGAGATGAGAGAAAAGAAGGGCATCCAGAAAGTGGAGAGGGCAGAAGGGCATCCAAAGAAAACAGTAAAGAGGCCATACAGAGAGAGGAGAAGACAGAAGGCCATTAGGAGAGACAAGAGAACAGAAGGGCATAGGGAGAGAGGAGAAGACAGAAGGGCATCCAGAGAGAGGAGGGGACAGATGGGCATCCAGAGAGAGGAGATCACAGAAGGGCATCCAGAGAAAGGAGAGAACAGAGAGGCATCCAAAGAGAATAGAGGACAGAACGGCATCAAGTGAGTGGAGAGAAGAGAAGGGCATCCAGCGAGAGGAGAAGGCAAAAAGGGAATCCAGAGAGAGGAGAGAACAGAAGGAAATCCAGAGAGAGGAGAGTGAAGAAGGGCATCCAGAGAGAGGAGAGTGAAGAAGGGCATCCAGAGAGAGGAGAGGATGAAGGGATCCAGATAGAGGAGAGAACAGAATGACATCCAGAGAGAGGAGAAGAGAGAAGGGCATCCATGGAGAGGAGAGGTCAGAAGGGCACCCAGAGAGAAGAGAGAACAGAAGGACATCCAGAGAGAGGAGAAGACAGAAACGCATTCACAGAGAGGGGTGAAAAAAGGGCATTCAGAGAGCAGAGAAAGCAGAATGGCATCCAGGGAGAGTAGAGAATAGAACAGTATCCAGAGAGTGGAGAAGACAGAAGAACATACAGAGACAGGAGAGAACAAAAGGGCATCCAGAGAGAATAGAGAACAGAAGGGCATGAAGACAGAGCAAAGAACAGAAGGGTATCCAGAAAGAGAGGAAGACAGAAGGGCATCGGGAGATCAGAGAAGATGGAAGGGCATCCATGGAGAGAAGAGGTCAGAAGAGCATCCAGAGAGAGGAGAGAACAGAAGAGCATCCAGAGAGAGGAGAGGACAGAAGGACATCCCGTGAGAAGAGAGAACACAAGTGCATCCAGAGAGATGAGAGAACAGGAGAGAATCTAGAAAGAGGAGAGAACAGAAGCCCATCCAGAGACAGCAGAAGACTGAAGGACATCCAGAGAGAGAAGAGAACTGAAGAACATCCGGAGAGAGGAGAAGACAGAAGGGCATCCAGAGACAGGAGAGGACAGAATGGCATCCAGTGAGACGAGAGAACAGAAGGGCATCTAGAGAAAAAATAAGACAGAAGGGTATCCAGAGTGAGGGGAAAATTGTTGGGCATCCTGAGAGAGGAGAAGACAGAAGGGCATCGGGAGAGATGAGAGAAGAGAAGGGCATAGGAAGAAAGGAGAATACAGAAGGTCATCCAGAGAGAGGAGAGGACAGAAGTGCATCCAGAGAGAGGAGAAGACAGAAGGGCATCCAGAGAGATGAGAGGATAGAAGAACATCCAGAGAGAGGAGAGTGCAGAAGGGCATCCAGAGAGAGGAGAAGACAGAAGGGCATCTGGAGAGAGGAGAGAACAGATGTCATCCAGAAATAGGAGAGAACAGAAGGGCATCAATAGAAAGGAGAAGACAGAAGGGAATCCAGAGACGAGAGAACAGAAGGGCATCCAGAGAGAGAAAAGTGGAGAAGGTCATCCAGAGAGAGGAGAAGACAGAAGGGCATCTGGAGAGAGGAGAGAACAGAAGGGCATCCACAAAGAGCAGAGAACAGAAGGGCATCAATAGAGAGGAGAAGACAGAAGGGAATACAGAGAGCAGAGAGAACAGCAGGGCATCCGGAGAGAGGAGAGAACAGAAGGGCATCCAGAGAGAGGAGAAGACAGAAGGGAAGCAGGAGAGACGAGAGAACAGAAGTGCAAAGGAGAGAAGAGAAGACAGAAGGGTATCCAGAGAGAGGAGAGGACAGAATGGCTTCCAGTGAGAGGAGAGAAAAAGAGCATCTAAAGAGAAAAGAAGACAGAAGGATACCCAGAGTAAGGAGAAAATTGTCGGGCATCCAGAGATAGGAGAAGACAGAAGGGCATCGGGAGAGACGAGAGAACAGAAGGGCATAGGGAGAGAGGAGAAGACAGAATCACATCCACAGGGAGGAGAGAACAGAAGTTCATTCAGAGAGCAGAGAAAACAAAAGGGCATCCACGGAGAGTAGAGAATAGAACAGAATTCAGAGAGCAGAGAATACAGAAGAACATCCAGAGAGAAGAGAAAACATAAGGGCATTCAGAGAGAACAGAGGACAGAAGGGCATGAAGAGAGAGCAGAGAACAGAAGGGTATCCAGAAAGAGAGGAATACAGAAGGGCATCGGGAGATAGGAGAAGACAGAAGGCCATACAGAGAGAGGAGAGGACAGAATGGCCTCCAGAGGGAAGAGAGAAAAGAAGGGCATTCAGAGAGAGGAGGGGGCAGAAGGGCATCCACAGAAAAGAGTAAAGAAGGCCATACAGAGAGATTAGAAGACAGAAGGGCATCTAGATAGAGGAGAGAACAGAAGGACATCCAGAGAGCAGAGAAGCAGAAGGGCTTCCAGAGAGAGGAGAGAACAGAAGGGCATCCGGAAAGAGGAGAAAAGAGAAGGAATCTAGATGGTGTAGAGGACAGACGGGCATCCTGAGAGACAAGAGGACAGAAGGGCTTCCAGTGAGTGAAGAGAACAGAAGGTCATCTAGAGAGAGGAGAAGACAGAAGGGCATCCAGAGAGAGGATAGAACAGAAGGGTATCCAGAGAGAGCAGAGGACAAAATTGCATCCAGAGAGAGGAGAGAACAGAAGGTCAACCAGAGAAAGGAGAAGACAGAAGAACTTCCCAAGAGAAGAGAGAACAGAAGCGCATCCAGAGAGATGAGGGAACAGGAGAGAATCCAGAAAGAGGAGAGAAAAAAAGCCCATCCAGGGAGAGAAGAAGACTGAAAGATATCCAGAGAGAGAAGAGGGCTGAAGGGCATCCGGAGAGAGAAGAGAGAAGGGCATCCTGAGAGATGAGAGGACTGAATGGCATCCAGTGAGAGGAGAGAACAGAAAGCCATCTAGAGAAAAGAGAAGACAGAAGGATATCCAGAGTTAGGAGAAAATTGTCGGGCATCGAGTGAGAGGAGAAGACAGAATGGCATCCAGGGAGTGTATAGAATAAAATGGCATCTAGGGAGCGGGGAAGACAGAAGAACATCCAGAGAGTGGACAGAATATAAGGGCATCCATAGAGAATAGAGGACAGAAGGACATGTAGAGAGAGCCGATAATAGAAGGGTATCCTGAAATAGGAGAAGACAGAAGGGCATCCAGAAGAGAGGAGAGGACAGAATGGCCTCCAGAGAGATGAGAGAAAAGAAGGGCATCCAGAAAGTGGAGAGGGCAGAAGGGCATCCAAAGAAAACAGTAAAGAGGCCATACAGAGAGAGGAGAAGACAGAAGGCCATTAGGAGAGACAAGAGAACAGAAGGGCATAGGGAGAGAGGAGAAGACAGAAGGGCATCCAGAGAGAGGAGGGGACAGATGGGCATCCAGAGAGAGGAGATCACAGAAGGGCATCCAGAGAAAGGAGAGAACAGAGAGGCATCCAAAGAGAATAGAGGACAGAACGGCATCAAGTGAGTGGAGAGAAGAGAAGGGCATCCAGCGAGAGGAGAAGGCAAAAAGGGAATCCAGAGAGAGGAGAGAACAGAAGGAAATCCAGAGAGAGGAGAGTGAAGAAGGGCATCCAGAGAGAGGAGAGTGAAGAAGGGCATCCAGAGAGAGGAGAGGATGAAGGGATCCAGATAGAGGAGAGAACAGAATGACATCCAGAGAGAGGAGAAGAGAGAAGGGCATCCATGGAGAGGAGAGGTCAGAAGGGCACCCAGAGAGAAGAGAGAACAGAAGGACATCCAGAGAGAGGAGAAGACAGAAACGCATTCACAGAGAGGGGTGAAAAAAGGGCATTCAGAGAGCAGAGAAAGCAGAATGGCATCCAGGGAGAGTAGAGAATAGAACAGTATCCAGAGAGTGGAGAAGACAGAAGAACATACAGAGACAGGAGAGAACAAAAGGGCATCCAGAGAGAATAGAGAACAGAAGGGCATGAAGACAGAGCAAAGAACAGAAGGGTATCCAGAAAGAGAGGAAGACAGAAGGGCATCGGGAGATCAGAGAAGATGGAAGGGCATCCATGGAGAGAAGAGGTCAGAAGAGCATCCAGAGAGAGGAGAGAACAGAAGAGCATCCAGAGAGAGGAGAGGACAGAAGGACATCCCGTGAGAAGAGAGAACACAAGTGCATCCAGAGAGATGAGAGAACAGGAGAGAATCTAGAAAGAGGAGAGAACAGAAGCCCATCCAGAGACAGCAGAAGACTGAAGGACATCCAGAGAGAGAAGAGAACTGAAGAACATCCGGAGAGAGGAGAAGACAGAAGGGCATCCAGAGACAGGAGAGGACAGAATGGCATCCAGTGAGACGAGAGAACAGAAGGGCATCTAGAGAAAAAATAAGACAGAAGGGTATCCAGAGTGAGGGGAAAATTGTTGGGCATCCTGAGAGAGGAGAAGACAGAAGGGCATCGGGAGAGATGAGAGAAGAGAAGGGCATAGGAAGAAAGGAGAATACAGAAGGTCATCCAGAGAGAGGAGAGGACAGAAGGGCATCCAGAGAGAGGAGAAAACAGAAGGACATCCAGAAAGAGGAGAGTACAGAAGGGCATCCAGAGAGAGGAGATGACAGAAGGGAATCTAGAGAGAGGAGAAGACAGAAGGGCATGCGGACAGAGGAGAGAACAGAAGGGCATCCAGAGAGAGGAGATGTCAGATGGGCATCCAGAGAGAGGAGAGGACAGAAGGGCTTCCAGAGAGAGGAGAGAACAGAAGGGAATCCAGAGAGAGGAGAAGAAGAAGGGCACAAGGAGAGAGGAGAGAACAGAAGGGCATTCGGAGAGAGGAGAGAGCAGAAGGGCATCCAGAGGAGAAACAGAAGGGCTTTCAGAGAGAGGGGAGAACAGAAGGGCATCTGGAAAGAGGAAAAGAGAGAAGGCATCCTGATTGAGAAGAGAACTGGTGGGCATCCTGGGAGAGGAGAGGACAGAAGGGCATCCAGGGTGAGAAGAGAACGGAAGGGCATCCAGAGAGAGGAGAGGATAGAAGGTCATCTATAGAGAGCAGAGAACAGAAGGTCATCCAAAAAGAGAAGAAGACAGAAGGGCATCGGGAGATAGGAGAAGACAGAATGGCATGAAGAGAGAAGAGAGGGCAGAATTTCCTCTGAAGAGAAGACAGAGCAGAAGATCATTCAGAGAGAGGAGAGGAAAAAAGGGCATCCACATAAAACAGTAAAGAAGGCCCTAGAGAGAGAGGAGAAGACAGAGAGAATCCAGAGAGAGGAGAGAACAGAAGGACATCCAGAGAGAGAAGAGGACAAAGGTAATCCAGAGAGAGGAGAAGACAGAAGGGAATCTAGAGAGAGGAGTGTACAGAAGGGCATTCAGAGGGATAAGAGGACGAAAGGGCACCCAGAGAGAGGAGAGAACAGAAGGGCATCCAGAGAGAGGATAGAACAGAAGGGTATCCAGAGAGAGGAGTGGACAAAAGGGCATCCAGAGAGAGGAGAGAACAGAAGGGCATCAAAAGAGAGGAGAGATCAGAAGAGCATCTAGAGAAAGGAGAAGACAGAAGAGCATCCAGAGAGGGGAGAGAACAGAAAGGCATCCAGGTAGAGGAGAAATCAGAAGGGAAGGCAGAGAGACATGAGAACAGAAGGGCATAGTGATAGAGGAGAAGACAGTAGGGCATCCGGAGAGAGTAGAGAACAGAAGGGCATCCAGAAAGAGGAGAGAACAGAAGGGCATCAAAAGAGAGAAGAAGACAGAAGGGAATCCAGAGAGAGGAGAGAACAGAAGGGCATCAAAAGAGAGGAGAGAGCAGATGCGCATCCAGAGAGAGGAGAGGAAAGAACAGTATCCAGAGAAAGGAGAAGACAGAGGGGAATCCATAAAGGAGAGAACAGAAGAAAGTCTAGAGTGAGGAGAGAATGGTAGGGCATCCACAGAGTGGAGAAGACAGAAGGGCATTGGTAGAGGGAACAGAACAGAAGGGCATCGGGAGAGAGAAGAAGACAGTAGGGCATCCAAAAAGAGATTACAGAAGGGCATCCAGATAGAGGAGAAGACAAAAAGTGAATCCAGAGAGAGGAGAGTGCAGAAGGGCATCCAGAGAGAGGAGAAGACAGAAGGGCATCCGGAGAGATGAGAGAAAGGAAGGGCATCCAGAAAGAGGAGAGAACAGAAGGGCGTCCAGAGAGAGGAGATGACAGAAGGGAATCTAGAGAAAGGAGAAGACAGGAGGGCATCCGGTGAGAGGAAAGAACAGAAGGGACTCCAGAGAGCAGAGAGAGCAGAAGAGCATCTAGAGAGAGGAGATGACAGATGGACATCCAGAGAGAGGAAATGACAGAAGGGTTTCTAGTGAGAGGAGAGAACAGAAGGGCATCCAGAGAGAGCAGAAAACAGAAGGGCTTCCAGAGAGAGGAGAGAACAGAAGGGCATCCAGAAAGAGGAGAAGATAGAAGGCATCCTGATGGAGAAGAGGAATGGCAGGCATCCTGAGAGAGAAGAAAACAGAAGGGCATTCAGGGAGAGAATAGAACAGAAGGGCATCCAGAGAGAGGAGAAGACAGAAGGGCATTTATAGAGAGCAGAGAACAGAAGGGCATACAGAAAGAGGAGAAGACAGCAGGGCATCGGGAGATAGAAGAAGACAGAAGGGCACCCAGAGAGGGCAGAGGACAGAATTTCCTCCAGAGAGAAGACAGAGCAGAAGGGCATCCAGAGAGAGGAGGAGAAAAAAGGGCATCCACATAAAATAGTAAAGAAGGCAATACAGAGAGAGGAGAAGACAGAAGGCAATCCAGAGAGAGGAGAGAACAAAGGGCAGAAAGAGAGAGGAGAAGACAGAAGGGCATCCAGAGAAAGGAGAAGACAAAAAGGAATCCAGAGAGAGGAGAGAACAGAAGGGAATCCAGACAAGGAGAAGATATACTGGAATCCAGATAGAGGACATGACAGAACTGCATCTAGAGAGAGGAGAAGAAAAATAGGGAAGTCAGAGAGCGGAGAGAAGAGAAGTGCATCCAGAAAGAGGAGAAGACAGAAGTGCATCCAGAGAAAGGAGAAGAAAGAAGGGCATCCAGAGAGAGGAGAGGAAAGGACAGCATCCAGGGAGAGGAGAAGACAGAAGAGAATCCATAGAGAGCAGAGAACAAAAGAGCATCCAGAGAGAGGAGGGAGCAGAAGGGCATCTAGAGAGAGGAGGAGACAGAAGGGCATCCGGAGAGAGTAGAGAACAGAAGGGCATCCAGAAAGAGGAGAGAACAAAAGGTCATCAAGAGAGAGAAGAAGACAGAAGGGAATCCAGAGAGGAGAGAACAGAAGAAAGTCTAGAGTGAGGAGAGAATGGTAAGGCATCCATAGAGACGAGAAGACAGAAGGGCATCGGTAGAGAGGACAGAACAGAAGGGCATCGGGAGAGAGGAGAAGACAGAAGGGCATCCAAAAAGAGGAGATTACAGAAGGGCATCCAGAGAGAGGAGAAGACAAAAAGGGAATCCAGAGAGAGGGGAGAGTATAAGGGCCTCCAGAGGAAGGAGAAGACAGAAGGGCATCCGGAGAGATGAGAGAAAAGAATGGCATCCAGAAAGAAGAGAGAACAGAAGGGCGTCCAGAGAGAGGAGAAGACAGAAGAGAATCCAGAGAGAGGAGAATCCAGAAAGGCATTCGGAGAGAGGAGAGAACAGAAGGGCCTCCAGAGAGGAGAGAGAGCAGAAGGGCATCCAGGGAGAGGTTATGACAGATGGGCATCCAGAGACAGGAGAGGACAGAAGGGCTTCCAGAGAGAGGATATAACAGATGGGCATCCAGAAAGAGGAGAAGAGAGAAGGCATCCCGATGGTGAAGAGGACCAGTGGGCATCATGAGAGAGGAGAGGACAGAAGGCCATTCAGGGAAAGAAGAGAACATAATGGCATCCAGAGAGAGGAGAGGTTTGAAGGGCATCTATAGAGAGCTGAGAACAGAAAGGCTTCCAGAAAGAGGAGAAGACAGAAGGGCATCGGGAGATAGGGGAAGAAGGAAGGGCATCCAGAGACAGGAGAGGACAGAATTTCCTCCAGAGAGAAGACAGAGCAGAAGGGTATCCAGAGAGAGGAGAGGAAAGAAGGGCATCCACATAAAATAGTAAAGAAGGCCATACAGAGAGAGGAGAAGACAGAAGGGAATCCAGATAGAGGAGAGAACAGAAGTGCATCCAGAGAGAGAAGAGGACAAAGGTAATCCAGAGAGTGGAGAAGACAGAAGGATATCTAGAGAGAGGAGTGTACAGAAGGGCATCCAGAGAGAGAAAAGGACACAAGAGCATCCAGAGAGATGAGAGAACAGAAGGGCATCCAGTGAGAGAAGAGAACAGAAAGGCATCAAGAGAGAGGAGAGATCAGAAGGGCATCTAGAGAAAGGAGAAGACAGAAGGATATCTGGAGAGAGGAAAGAACAGAAAAGTATCCAGAAAGAGGAGAGAACAGAAGGGCATCAAGGGAGAGGAGAAGACAGTAGGGCGTCCGGAGAGAGGAGAGGACAGAAGGCCATTCAGAGAGAAGATAGGAGAAGGGCGTTCAGAGAGAGGAGAAGACAGAAGGGCAGCTGGAGAGAGTATAGAACAGAAGGGCATCCAGAAAGAGAAGAGAACAGAAGGTCATCAAGAGAGAGGAGAATACAGAAGGGAATCCAGAGAGGAAAGAACAGAAGAAAGTCTATAGTGAGGAGAGAATGGTAGGGCATCCACAGAGAGGAGAAGACAGAAGGGCATCTAGAGAGAGAAGATGACAGATGGGGATCCAGAGAGAGGAATGGACAGAAGGGCTCCCAGAGAGTGGAGAGAACAGAAGGGCATCCGGAAAGAGGAGAAGAGAGACAGCATCCAGATGGTGAAGAGGACCAGCGGGCATCCTGAGATAGGAGAGGACAGAAGGGCATTCAGGGAGAGAAGAGAACAGAAGGGCATCCAGAGAGAGGAGAAGACAGAAGCGCATCTATAGAGAGCAGAGAACAGAAGGGTATCCGGAAAGAGGAGAAGACAGCAGGGCATCAGGAGATAGGAGAAAACAGAAGGGCATCCAGAAAGAGAAGAGGACAGAATTTCCTCTATAGAGAAGACAGAGCAGAAAGGCATCCAGAGAGAGGAGAGGAAAAAAGGGCATCCACATAAAATAGTAAAGAAGGCAATACAGAGAGAGGAGAAGACAGAAGGCAATCCAGAGAGAGCAGAGAACAAAGGGCATGAAGAGAGAGGAGAAGACAGAAGGGCATCCAGAGAGAGGACAGGACAGAAGGGCATCCAGAGAGAGGACAGGACAGAATAGCATCCAGAGAGAGGAGAAGACAGAAGGATTCCAGAGAGCGGAGAGAAGAGAAGGTCACCCAGAAAGAGGAGAGAACAGAAGGGACTCCAGAGAGGGGAGAGCAGAAGTGCATCCAGAAAAAGGTGATGACAGATTGGCATCAAGAAAGGAGAGGGCAGAAGGGCATCCAGAGAGAGGAGAGAACAGAAGGTCATCCAGACAAGGAGAAGAAATACAGGAATCCAGATAGAGGTGATGACAGAATTGCATCTAGAGAGAGGAGAAGAAAAATAGGGAAGTCAGAGATAGGAGAGAACAGAAGTGCATCCAGAGAGAGGAGAAGACAGAAGGGCATCCAGAGAGAGGAGAGGAATGAACAGAATCCAGAGAGAGGAGAAGACAGAAGGGAATCCATAGAGAGCAGAGTACAAAAGGGCATCCAGAGAAAGGAGGGAGCAGAAGGGCATCTAGAGAGAGGAGGAGACAGAAGGGCATCCGGAGAGAGTAGAGAACAGAAGGGCATCCAGAAAGAGGAGAGAAGAGAAGGTCATCAAGAGAGAGGAGAAGACAGAAGGGAATCCAGAGAGGAAAGAACAAAAGAAAGTCTAGAGTGAGGAGAGAATGGTAGGGGATCCACAGAGAGGAAAAGACAGAAGGGCATCTGTAGAGAGGACAGAACAAAAGGGCATCGGGAGAGAGGAAAAGACAAAAGGGCATCCAAAAAGAGATTACAGAAGGGCATCCAGAGAGAGGAGAAGACAAAAAGGGAATCCAGAAAGAGGAGAGAGCAGAAGGGCATCCAGAGAGAGGAGAAGGCTGAAGGGCATCCGGTGAGATGAGAGAAAAGAAGGGCATCCAGAAAGAGGCGAGAAAAAAAAGGCATCCAGAGAGAGCAGAAAAAAGAAGGGCTTCCAGAGAGAGGAGAGAACAGAAGGGCATCCAGAAAGAGGAGAAGATAGAAAGCATTCTGATGGTGAAGAGGAACGGCAGGCATCCTGAGAGAGAAGAAAACAGAAGGGCATTTATAGAGAGAATAGAACAGAAGGGCATCCAGAGAGATGAGAAGACAGAAGGGCATTTATAGAGACCAGAGAACAGAAGGGCTTCCAGAAAGAGGAGAAGACAGCAGGGCATCGGGAGATAGGAGAAGACAGAAGGGCATCCAGAAAGAGAAGAGGACAGAATTTCCTCTATAGAGAAGACAGAGCAGAAAGGCATCCAGAGAGAGGAGAGGAAAAAAGGGCATGCACATAAAATAGTAAAGAAGGCAATTCAGAGAGAGGAGAAGACAAAAGGCAATCCAGAGAGAGGAGAGAACAAAGGGCATGAAGAGAGAGGAGAAGACAGAAGGGCATCCAGAGAGAGGACAGGACAGAAGGGCATCCAGAGAGAGGACAGGACAGACGGACATCCAGAGAAAGGAGAAGACAGAAGGACTTCCAGAGAGAGGAGAGAAGAGAAGGTCATCCAGAAAGAGGAGAGAACAGAAGGACTTCAGAGAGGGGAGAGCAGAAGTGCATCCAGAAAAAGGTGATGACAGATTGGCATCGAGAAAGGAGAGGACAGAAGGGCATCCAGAGAGAGGAGAGAACAGAAGGTCATCCAGACAAGGAGAAGAAATATGGGAATCCAGATAGAGGTGATGACAGAATTGCATCTAGAGAGAGGAGAAGAAAAATAGGGAAGTCAGAGATAGGAGAGAACAGAAGTGCATCCAGAGAGAGGAGAAGACAGAAGGGCATCCAGAGAGAGGAAAGGAAAGAACAGCATGCAGAGAGAGGAGAAGACAGAAGGGAATCCATAGAGAGCAGAGTACAAAAGGGCGTCCAGAGAAAGGAGGGAGCAGAAGGGCATCTAGAGAGAGGAGGAGACAGAAGGGCATCCGGAGAGAGTAGAGAACAGAAGGGCATCCAGAAAGAGGAGAGAAGAGAAGGTCATCAAGAGAGAGGAGAAGACAGAAGGGAATCCAGAGAGGAGAGAACAAAAGAAAGTCTAGAGTGAGGAGAGAATGGTAGGGCATCCACAGAGAGGAGAAGACAGAAGGGCATCTGTAGAGAGGACAGAACAAAAGGGCATCGGGAGAGAGGAAAAGACAAAAGGGCATCCAAAAAGAGATTACAGAAGGGCATCCAGAGAGAGGAGAAGACAAAAAGGGACTCCAGAGAGAGGAGAGAGCAGAAGGGCATCCAGAGAGAGAAGAAGGCTGAAGGGCATCCGGAGAGATGAGAGAAAAGAAGGGCATCCAGAAAGAGGCGAGAAAGAAAAGGCATCCAGAGAGAGCAAAAAAAGAAGGGCTTCCAGAGAGAGGAGAGAACAGAAGGGCATCAAGAAAGAGGAGAAGATAGAAAGCATCCTGATGGTGAAGAGGAACGGCAGGCATCCTGAGAGAGAAGAAAACAGAAGGGCATTTATAGAGAGAATAGAACAGAAGGGCATCCAGAGAGAGGAGAAGACAGAAGGGCATTTATAGAGAGCAGAGAACAGAAGGGCATCCAGAAAGAGGAGAAGATAGCAGGGCATCGGGAGATAGAAGAAGACAGAAGGGCATCCAGAGATAGCAGAGGACAGAATTTCTTCCAGAGAGAAGACAGAGTAGAAGGGCATCCAAAGAGAGGAGAGGAAAGAAGGGCATCCACATAAAATAGTAAAGAAGGCCATAAAGAGAGAGGAGAAGACAGAAGGGAATCCAGAGAGAGGAGAGAACAGAAGGGTATCCAGAGAGAGGAGAGGACAAAGGGGATCCAGAGAGAAAAGAGTACAGAAGGGCATCAAGAGAGAGTAGAGATCAGAAGGGCATCTAGAGAAAGGAGAAGACAGAAGGGCATATGGAGAGAGGAGAGAACACAAAAGTATCCAGAAAGAGGAGAGAACACAAAAGTATCCAGAAAGAGGAGAGAACAGAAGGGCATCAAGGGAGAGGAGAAGACAGTAGGGCATCCGGAGTGAGGAGAGAACAGAAGGCCATTCAGAGAGGAGATAGAAGAAGGGCATTCAGAGGCAGGAGAAGACAGAATGGCATTCAGACACAGGAGAAGACAGAAGGGCATTTGGAGAGAGGAGAGAACAGAAGGGCATCCAGGTAGAAGAGAAGAGAGAAGAGAAGACGGAGAGACAAGGGAACAGAAGGGCATCCAGAGTGAGGAGAGAGCAAAAGGGCATCAGGAGAGAGGATAAGACAGTAGGGCCTCTGGAGAGAGGAGAGTACAGAAGGGCATTCAGAGAGGAGAGAGCAGAAGGGCATCAAGAGAGAGGAGAAGACAGAAGGACATCCATAGAGAGGAGAGGACAGAAGGGCATCCAGGTAAAGGAGAAGACAGAAGGTAAGCCGGAGAGATGAGAGAACAGAAGGGCATAGGGAGAGAGGAGAAGACAGAAGGGCATCCAGAGAGAGGAGAGGAGAGAACGGCATCCAGAGGGTGGAGAAGTCAGAAGTTCATCCAGAGAGAGGAGAGGGAAGAAGGGCATCCTGAGAGAGGAGAGAACAAAATGTATCCAGAGAAAGGAGAAGACCAGAGGGCATCCAGAGAAAGGAGAGGACAGAAGGGCATCCATAGGGTGGAGAAGACAGAAGTTCATCCAGAGAGAGGAGAGAACAAAAGGCATCCAGAGAGAGGAGAAGACCGAAGGGCATCCAGAAAGAGGAGAGTAAAGAAGGGCATCCCAAGAGAGGAGAAGACAGAAGGCAATCCAGAGAGATGAGAGGACAAAGGGCATCCAGAGAGAGGAGAAGACAGAATGGCATCCAGAGAGAGGAGACGACAGAAGGCCATCCGGAGAGAGGAGAGAAAAGAAGTGCATCCAGAGAGAGGAGAAGACAGAAGGGCATCCAGAGAGAGGAGAGAACAGAAGGGCATCCAGAGAGAGAAGAGAACAGAAGGGCATTCAGAGAGGAAAGAGCAGAAGATCATCCAGAGAGAGGAGAAGACAGAAAGTCATTGGTAGAGAAGACAGAACAGAAGGGCTTTGGGAGAGAGGAGAAGACCTAATGGCATCCAAAAAGAGGAGATTACAGAAGGGCATCCAGAGAGAGGAGAAAACAAAAAGGGAATCCAGAGAGAGGAGAGAACAGAAGGACATCCAGAGAGAGGAGAAGACAGTCGGGCACCCAGATAATGGAGAGGACAGAATGGCATCCAGAGAGAGGAGAAGAAAGAAGGCAATTCAGAGAGAGGAGAGAACAGAAGGCATTCAAATAGAGGAGAGAGCAGAAGAACATCCAGAGAGATGAAAAGACAGAAGGGCATCCGGAGAGATGAGAGAACAGAAGGGCATCCAGAAAGAGGAGAGAAAATAAGGGCATCTAGAGAGAGGAGAAGACAGAAGGGAATCCAGAGATAAGAGAATACAGAAGGGCATCCAGAGAGAGAAGAGAAGAGAAGGGCCTCCAGAGAGCAGAGAGAGCAGAAGGGTATTTAGAGAGAGGAGATGACAGATGGGCATCCAGAGAGAGGAACGGACAGAAGGGCTTCCAGAGAGAGGAGAGAACAGAAGGGCATCCAGAGAGAGCATAAAACAGAAGGGCTTCCAGAGAGAGGAGAGAACAGAAAAGCCTCTGGAAAGAGGAGAATAGAGAAGGCATCCTGATGATGAAGAGGAACAGTGGGCATCCTGAGAGAGAAAAGTACAGAAGGGCATTCAGGGAGAGAAGTGAACAGAAGGGCATCCAGAGTAAGGAGAGAGCAGAAGGGCATCCAGGGAGAGGAGAAGACAGTAGGGCATCCAGAGAGAGGAGAGAACAGAAGGACATCCAGAGACAGGAGAGAGAGGAGGGGCATCCAGAGAGAGGAGAAGACAGAAGGGCATCCAGGTAAAGGAGAAGACAGAAGGGAAGCTGGAGAGATGAGAGAACAAAAGAGCATAGGGAGACAGGAGAAGACAGAAGGGCATCCAGAGAGAGGAGAGGACAGAAGAATATCCAGAGGGTGGAGAAGACAGAAGTTCATCCAGAGAGAGGAGAGGGAAGAAGGTCACCCCGAGAGAGGAGAGAACGAAAGGCATCTAGAGAGAGGAGAAGACCGAAGGGCATCCAGAGAAAGGAGAGGACAGAAGGGCATCCAGAGAGAGGAGAGGAGAGAAGGGCATCTACAGAGTGGAGAAGACCGAAGGGCATCCAGAGAGAGGAAAAATCAGAAGGGCTTCCTGAGAGAGGAGAGAACAGAAGTTCATCCGTAAATAGGAGAAGAGAAAAGGCATCCTGATGGTGAAGAGGACCAGCGGTCATCCTGAGAGAGGAGAGGACAGAAGGGCATTCAGGGAGAGAAGAGAACAGAAGGGCATCCAGAAAGAGGAGAGGTCTGAAAGGCATCTATAGAGAGCTGAGAACAGAACGGCATCCAGTAAGAGGAGAAGACAGAAGGGCATCGGGAGATAGGAGAAGACAGGAGGGCATCCAGAGAGAGGAGAGGACAGAATTTCCTCCAGAGAGAAGACAGAGCAGAAGGGCATCCAGAGAGAGGAGAGGAAAGAAGGGCATCCACATAAAATAGTAAAGAAGGCTATACAGAGAGAGGAGAAGACAGAAGGGAATCCATAGAGTGGAGAGAACAGAAGTGCATCCAGGGAGAGAAGAGGACAAAGGTAATCCAGAGAGAGGAGAAGACAGAAGGGAATCTAGAGAGAGGATTGTACAGAGAGGCATCCAGAGAGAGTACAGGACACAAGGGCATCCAGAGAGAGGTGAGAACAGAAGAGCATCCAGAGAGAGGATAGAACAAAATGGTATCCAGAGAGAGGAGAGGACAAAAGGGCATCCAGAGAGAGGAAAGAACGGAAGGGCATCAAGAGAGAGTAGAGATCAGACGGGCATCTAGAGAAAGGAGAATACAGAAGGGCATCTGGAGAGAGGAGAGAAGAGAAAAGTATCCAGAAAGAGGAGAGAATAGAAGGGCATCAAGGGAGAGGAGAAGACAGTAGGGCATCCGGAGAGAGGAGAGAACAGAAGGCCATTCAGAGAGGAGATAGGAGAAGGGCATTCAGAGAGAGGAGAAGACAGGAGGGCATCTGGAGAGAGGAGAGAACAGAAGGGCATACAGAAAGAGGAGAGAACAGAGGAGCATCCAAGTAGAAGAGAAGAGAGAAGGGAAGCCGGAGAGAAGAGAGAACAGAAGGGCATAGGGAGAGAGGAGAAGACAGAAGGGCATTCAGAGCTAGGAGAGGACAGAAGGGCATTCAGAGGGTAGAGAGCAGAAGGGCATCCAGAGAGAGTAGAAGACAGAAGGGCATCCAGAGAGAGGAGAGAACAGAAGGGCATCTAGAGTGAGGAGAGAGCAAAAGAGCATCCAGAGAGAGGAGAAGACAGTAGGGCATCCGGAGAGAGAAGAGAACAGAAGGGCATAAGGAGAGAGGAGAAGACAGAAGGGCATCCAGAGAGAGGAGAGGACAGAAGGGCATCCAGAGGTTGGAGAAGACAGAAGTTCATTCAGAGAGAGGAGAGGGAAGAAGGGCATCCCGAGAGAGGAGAGAACAAAATGTATCCAGAGAGAGGAGAAGACCGAAGGGCATCCAGAGAAAGGAGATGACAGAAGGTCATCCATAGGGTGGAGAAGACAGAAGTTCATCCAGAGAGAGGAGACGGAATAAGGGCATCCCGAGTGAGGAGAGAACGAAAGGCATCCAGAGAGAGGAGAAGACCGAAGGGCATCCAGAGAGAGGAGAGGACAGAAGGGCATCCAAAGAGAGGAGAAGATAAAAGGCAATCCAGAGAGAGGAGAAGACAAAGGGCATCCAGAGAGAGGAGAAGACAGAAGGGCATCTAGAGAGAGGAGAAGACAGAATGGCATCCAGAGAGAGGAGATGACAGAAGGGTATCCAGAGAGAGGAGAGAACAAAAGGTCTTCCAGAAAGAGGAGAGAACAGAAGGGCCTCAGGACAGGAGAAAACAGAAGGGAATCCTGAGACAGGAGAAGACAGAAGGGCATCCGGAGAGAGGAGAGAACAGAAGGGCATCCAGAGAGAGGACAGAGCAGAAGGGCATCCAGAAAAAGGAGGTGACATATTGGCATCGAGAAAGGAGAGGACAGAAGGACATCCAGAGAGAGGAGAGAACAGAAGGGCACCCAGAGAAATAGAAAGAAGTGAATCCAGATAGAAGAGATGACAGAATTGCATCCAGAGAGAGGAGAAGAAAAATAAGGAAGTCAGAGAGAGAGGATAGAACAGAAGTGCATCCAGAGAGAGGAGAAGACAGAAGGGCATCCAGAGAGAGGAGAGATCAGAACGGCATCTAGAGAAAGGAGAAGACAGAAGGGAATCCAGAGAGAGAAGAGAACAGAAGGTCATTCAGAGAGGAGAGAGCAGAAGATCATCCATAGAGAGGAGAAGACAGAAGGGCATTGGTAGAGAGGACAGAACAGAAGGGCTTCTGGAGAGAGGAGAAGACAGAAGGGCATCCAAAAAGAGGAGATTACAGAAGGGCATCCAGAGAAAGGAGAAGACACAAAGGGAATCCAGAAAGAGGAGAGAACAGAAGCACATCCAGAGAGAGGAGAAGACAGAAGGGCAACCAGATAGAGTAGAGGACAGAATAGCATCCAGAGAGGAGAAGAAAGAAGGCAATCCAGAGAGAGGAGAGAACAGAAGGCATTCAAAGAGAGGAGAGAGCAGAAGAATATCCAGAGAGAGGAGAAGACAGAAGGTCATCCGGAGAGATGAGAGAACAGAAGGGTATCCAGAAAGAGGAGAGAACAGAAGGGCATCCAAAGAGAAGAGAAGACAGAAGGAAATCCAGAGATAGGAGAAGACAGAAGGGCATCCGGAGAGAGGAGAGAACAGAAGGGCCTCCAGAGAGCAGAGAGAGCAGAAGGGAATCTAGAGAAAGGAGAAGACAGAAGGGCATCCAGAGAGAGGAGAGGACAGAAGGGCTTCCAGAGAGAGGAGAGGACAGAAGGGCATCCAGAGGGAAGACAGAAAGGTATCCGGAGAGAAGAGAGAACAGGTCATCCAGAAAGAGGAGAGTACAGAAGGGCCTCCAGAGAGAGGAGAGAGCAGAAGGGCATCCAGAAAAAGGAGATGAGAGATTGGCATTGAGAAAGGAGAGGACAGAAGGGCATCCAGAGAAAGGAGAGAACAGAAGGGTATCCAGACAAGGAGAAGAAATTCGGGAATCCAGATAGAGGAGAGGACAGAATTGCATCTAGAGAGAGGAGAAGAAAAATAGGGAAGTCAGAGAGAGGAGAGAACAGAAGTGCATCCAGAGAGAGGAGAAGAAAGAAGGGAATCCAGAGAGGAGCGAACAGAATAAAGTCTAGAGTGAGGAGAGAATGGTAGGGAATCCACAGAGAGGAGAAGACAGAAGGGCATTGGTAGAGAGGAGAGAACAGAAAGGCATCAGGAGAGAGGAGAAGACAGAAGGGCATCAAAAAAGAGATTACAGAAGGGCATCCAGAGAGAGGAGAAGACATAAAGGGAATGCAGATAGAGGAGAGTGCAGAAGGGCATCCAGAGAGAGGAGGAGACAGAAGGGCATCCAGATAGAGGAGAGGACAGAATGGCATCCAGGGAGAGGAGAAGAAAGAAGGCAATCCAAAGAGAGGAGAGAACAGAAGGGCATTCAGATAGAGGAGAGAGCAGAAGAACATCCAGAGAGAGGAGAAGACAGAAGGGCATCCAGAGTGATGAGGGAACAGAAGGGCATCCAGAAAGAGGAGAGAACAGAAGGGCATCCAGAGAGAGGAGAAGACAGAAGGGAAGCCAGAGATAGGAGAAGACAGAAGGGCATCCGGAGAAAGGAGAGAACTGAAGGGCCTCCAGAGAGAGGAGAGAGCCGAAGGGCATCTGGAGAGAGGAGATGACAGATGGGCATCCAGAGAGAGGAACAACGGACAGAAGGGCTTCCACAGAGAGGAGAGAACAGAAGGGCATCCAGAGAGAGCAGAAAACAGACGG